>NW_016107506.1:1795130-1839888 GCF_001604975.1 Cebus imitator
TTTGAGACACAGTGTTCCTCTCTTGCCTAGGCTGCAGTGCAGTGGTTCAGTCTTGGCTCACTGCAACCTCCACCTCCCAGGTTCAAGCGAGTCTCATGCCTCAGCTTCCCAAGGAGCTGGGATTACAGGTGCTGCTCCACCATGCCTGGCTAATTTTTGTATTTTTAGTAGAGACAGGATTTTGTCATGTTGGTCAGGCTGGTTTCAAACTCCTGGCCTCAAGATAGCTGCCTGCCTCAGCCTCCCAGACTTAGTGTGCATATTAAGTATCTAGGACTTTAAATATTTGTCATATTCCACAATAAAGATTCTGATTTATTAGGTTGAGGTGAAACCTAGGAACTAGTTTGCTTAACCATTCCAGGTGCTTCCTATAAGGATATTTAGTGGCTCACACTTGAGATATAATGGGCAGAAATAATTCTAATGGGGACAAGGGAGAGATAGGTTTCTGGTAGTTGGGAAGGGCTTTTTGAAAGAAGTAGGATTTAGGGTAAGCATTGTCAAATAGGAAACTTCTGCTAAAGTTAAATAAACAATGAGCAGTTCATCAATTTTGTAGAGAAACATTCATTGCCTGAAAGTCCTGAGATGTAAGGATCTGTCTATTTTGTAAACTTCAATTCTATCATTATTTGGTATATTCAAAGTTTAAAAAACAAACAAAACCAACTGACATCTGAGCCATGTGTAACCATCGTAACCTTTTTACAACCACAATTCTCTTGAAGTAGTGAAAATGGCTAAATAAATAATAAAACATCTATTCTTTAAACATCCAAATGAAAGCTAGTTGAAGAGAAGAAATGTATGTAGGGAGACATGGAATTGCAACTCAAGAAAATATTTTACAACATGGTCTATACTAGTCTCTCACACAATGATAATAGGCAAGATAAGGCAGGTTTTCTTTTTTCTTTTTGTAAAGACACGTACCTACTTTGATTAGTAATTAGAAGGCCTCTCAAGCTACATTAAAGTGAACACTTGAATGTTGTCCTACTGCATTTAGAATTTGAAGATGAACAGGGATATCTGCAAATGATTTATAATTCACATTGAAGTAGGTAGATCATGTATTAAAACTGAATGGTGATTTCAATGTCAGTTAGAAACTTGGTGATTAAGAGGTTTTGGGACTCATCAAGGAATATCATTTTACTCTTTATATCTAGTGATGTCTCATATTCAAAGTCCGTGTACTTGTTATTAGTTATATAAAAAGAACACATAATCATTATAGTAATGGAAGGAAGACATGACCCTAAATTAGTAATTGCTAAACTCAGACACAAAGGAAATAGGCATAAACCATTTCCTCCATCCTTTTTGTTGTGTTTGTATGCGTGTGTGTGTGTGTGTGTGTGTGTGTAGGCATAGGTGTGTGTGTATGCATTTTTATATGCTTGTATGAATTTTTGAATGAAATTGATAGAAGTTAGGGATATAGATAATGAAGTTGTACATTATTTATCAAATTTAGTGTCAATGAAATACACAGAGTAAATATACAGCGATTTAATTGAAAATTGAACCAAAAGCCTAATTAATGCAGAAATGCATTCAGATTAATTAAAGAGCTATCACAACCAGTCAGAATATTTTCATAGTAACTGAGTAGTTTTTAAAATTTCTGCATAAATTAAAAAATCTCAAGCACCTGGAGCATGTTACAATGATCTTATATTGGGAAATAACATATCCTTATCAGATAAACGTGCATAATGTTAAATTAATATCTTTTTGAAAGATGCTGTTAAATATAAAAGAATTAAAGCAGGATACTGGAATACTTGTATATATTCACACACAGTGACATTAAGAATCTACAAAAAATAGACATTTTCCCTGAATCAGAGCAATGAGTCAGAATGATGAGGATGTAATGAGGACTGGTCAGTTACTCCTTTTTGTGTTGTCCCTTCATTCAAGGATATGATCCAACCTTGGTGAAATGAAGTGTTTGAGATGAAGGGGGAATAAAGTATAAAAAATATTTAAATGTTAAAGATGTGACTGATGAGTGCCTACTTAGAGAGTCCCTAAATTGAACAGCCTATCAGTATTGAAGTGAAAAACAATATTTTCATCTTGCATTAATCAGTCCTATTGAATTCTTACTGGGTTCAGAGTTCTATATTAGACATAAAAGCACAAGGCTTAATGGAGTTGTTGCTGAGATAGAACATATTACCTCTTTCTACATCAATATTTATAATAATACCATTGGATCCTCTCTATAAAGCAAATCAATTGTGTACATAAATAGTACTAGTTATTGGGAAAACGTCTTATGCTAGCTAGTTGCTTAGTGCTTTGTATGTATTCTCACCGTAAACCTACTTTACCATAATAGAACTCATGCCCGCAATGTGAACAGGGAGGGTTTAATTTTTAAAAATTTTTTATTATTATTTAAAAAATTTTTAAAATTTTTTCTTTTTTTATTATTTATTTATTTTTTAAAGCCTATAGCACCTGGTATTCCCAAGTTGTTTCCCATCCAAGTACTAACTAGGCCCGACCCTGCTTAGCTTCTGAGGTCAGATAAGATCGGGCACGTTCAGGGTGGTATGGCTATAGACAGGATTTAAATTTTATTATCCATAGTTATTGATAAATAATGTTCATATTGATGATTAATTTTCCATGATTGCAAACTGTTCAACTGGAATTAAACTAGGCAATGAAGAAACTAATCTCACTGAAATGAAATCTACACAGGGCTGAAATCCACAGCACTTGTCCTACTCCAGCTCTGGAGCAAGCCTGCCAGGTGGTCGCCATAATGTTGCATGGTATTGCATTTTAAAACTGGTAGGTCCACATTCAAAATTTCCATCTGAAATATTTATGTCTGAAATATTTCATCTGGATAATACTTAATCTTTTCATTTGGAAAACAATTTGATAAAATAACAAACTTAGTGGTGTATTTTCTAGTTGAGTTTTAGTGTCATGTTATGACATATGGGAGACTTCTGACGTCCGGTCTGGATATTCACTAACAGTTACTGTGATGAGAAACTGCTGGACAAAATAAAGAGTCCTTCAGGAGCTCAGAGCAGGAGTTTCTCAGCAGCATAGTCTGGTACGTCTATGGGCAGCAGCTGAAGATACTGCCTCTGCCAGGCAGTGAGTGACTGCACATATTGGAGGTTTTCAATATTTGTTTGCCCTGATATAGTCATTTGCCTAGTTTTTAGATTGCCCCACTACTTCAGAGATGAGTAATAATTGAACACTTTGTGAAAAACAGTTGATTGCCTTAAATCAGAATTTATAAAACACAGTTAATTAGAACATTTCTTGATGAAAAGATCAATGATAATATTATGGGATCTTTGAGTTGTTTTTCTGGCTGGAAACTTCTGTGGCTGCTGGAGCCTTTGCTCGAGTTTTGCTCAGGTCTGCTGGGCTCATTTCACCCACTTGGCCTGGTAGGCTGAGCTTGGCTCATGCTACTGGCCCTGGTCCCATGCCTGCCAAGGGTGGGTCAGGCATGGAACAGTGAGGGTATGTGAGTAAGCATGCAGTCCGGCTACTGCACACAGTCAGACATGCTGGCTGCTGCAGTGGGGTGGGCAGTTCCGGGTGTCAGCATTGGTGCCAGCTCTGCGAGGCTACGGCTGGACCAGGTGTACTGCATACAGCTTTCATGGCTGGCACTGAGGAACATGGTGGTGCCTGGAACCTCAGAGCCCCACAGAGGGAGTCATAGCCCTGGCTTGGGGAGCTCCCAGGTCTGGGTCCCCCAAAGGGCTGAGCTCCTCTTTCCTTCCCTTTGCCCATAGCGTGGAAAGTGAGGAACATATCTCAGCCATATTTGTGTTACAGCTCTTTCAGCCTTGCCATTTGGTGGTTTCTGAGTTCTTGTCCTGTGACCAGGAAGAATAACATATGCAGACGAGTGGAGGGTGAGCCAGATGGAAAGGAGCTTTATTGAACATGACAGCAGCTTAGTGGAAACCTACAGGGGCAGCTCCTTTCCTCAGCCAGGGTGTCCCATCATGTGTTCATCTCCTAGCAGAGAGGGTAGTTCCTCTCTGCAGTTGGTCATTCTGATGTCTGCAGCTCTCAGCAGAGCTGAGGCCCTGGAGTGGTAGCTCCTCTTTGAAGCTGGTTGTCCTGACATCTGCTGCTTTGCAGAGAGAAGGCCCTGGAGTGGGCACCTCCTTTCTGCAGCTGGTCATCCCCACATCTGCTGGGCACTGGCTGAGCCCAGGGATTTTATGGGAGGAAGTGCATGCTTATTGGTTCATGGGCAGCCACGGGGAGGCCAGAAAAGGCACTACAAAGTTGGTGGTGCCTGGCTTGAAGGTGGGGCCTCACTGGAGACCCGCTCTTTTCCACCCAGGGGTCTGTCTGCCTCTGGATGCCATTTATGGTGCCCAGGTTGTTTGTGCCAAGGAGCACCTGCAGCTTATGCTGAGTTGCCCTCCAACCTCCTTGGCTTCCCTTCCATGCTCAACCATGCCCAAAGTCTGAAGGGAGCTGAAGCAACAGGGGGCTGATGTGTCAGCACTGCCCTGAGTGTGGACACACCCTGCCAGGCTGTGACAGCACCTGGGAGAGGTTTCTGGCTAGAAACCTGGCTGAGTCCTAACTTTGCTCCAAGATCTGAGTAGGTGCTGACAGCAGGGAGAAGCCAGGCAGTGGGAGCAGGCATTTCTTTTTCTTTTTTTGAGATAGTCTCTCACTCTGTCACCCAGGCTGGAGTGCAGTGGTATGGCATTTCTGAGCCTATGAGGGCAGGGAGGGCCTTCTCAGGCTCCTAAGAGTTCAGGGATGCCTGGGTCTGAAGTTACAATTTGGGCAGCTGCAGTTGTGTAGGGGGCAGGACTCTTACCTGATCTGTGGTGTGGGAGGCCCAGGTCTGCAGCCATGACTTGGGTGGCTGCAGCTGTGCCTGGGAGGGCGGGGCTCCTGTTTGCTTCCAGCCCTGCCAAGAGCACAGGGAGGCTGAGGTCTTCAGTTACAACTTTGGCAGCTGCAGCCATGCCTGGGAGGGTGGGGCTCCTACCAGGTCCATGGTACACGAGATCCTGGTACATAGCAGGGCAGCTGTGGCTGCACCTAGTGAACTCCTGCCCCACCAACTCATAAGGGACAGGTCTCCCATTTGTTACCAGCTCCACAGAGTGTGCAGCCCTGGCCGTGCCTCCCTGATGCAGCTGGCATGATGGCAATGGCCACTCCAGACTGGCTGCTGCTGCCATCAATAAGTTTTAGAGTATGAATATCATTTTATTAGCATATATAATGGATACCTTTTCCATTGAAGCAATTAATCTCTTCTTTTGATACCAATATGTAGAAAAAACAATTTCCTTTTGAAAATGTACTGACAAACCCTCTGACACCACTTGATAGAACATGCGGCCATCAAATTCCATTTTGAAGCCAAGGAGTCATGTTCGATATTAGGTCCAAGGAGGTGAAGACAAGCTTGGTTTCCCTTTGTCTTTGACTGTTGTCAACTTGAATATAAAAGTTTAGTATTTTGTAGCTGGATTAATAAGATTGAAGTAGAAGTGTTTTTATGTATGCTTGTGTGTATGTGTTAATAAAAGTGTTCTGTATGTATTAATAAACCATATTGATTTTGATGTGACTCTTCTAAGTAATATTTTATTATAAAAATGAAGGAAGACTAAATGTATCCTCCATCTTTCAAAAGCCTCACATTTTAAAATGGTGTAGAAATGTTTGTTTAATCAAGGAAGGAAGTGATCTTAAAGTAGGAAAAAAGTGGAAAGTCTCGCATGAAAGTAGTGCATATGGTTGAAGGCTTTTAATGCTCATTTTTCTAAGCATATGTCAAGATTTTGATTTTTTTTTCTTCCTCTGAACTAGGTATAGAACTCTTAGGGATGATGCTGTTCATTATATCACTCTCAGCAGAAATCACATTACAAAGAGGAAATTGTGATATTATGAAGACTGACAATATCTATGTTTTAGTATAAACCTACGACAATATTTTATCATGTTCCGAAATGCACTTTCCCTAACAAACAAAATTGTTCAATAACTCCACTTATCGGTTATATTTTTTCCCATGGGTTATTTTGTTTCTGCGCATTTTTGTGCTATTCAATTTCTCTTTATACAGATGCAATAACATTGCTTTCCATTTCTTTGAAAGTTAGTGAAACTTGAAAGCACATGTCGCAGTCAGTCCTTCACTCTTTCAGCAGGCTCTTTACTCAAGGCGAAGGAATTATGAAAAAGGTGCCCCCAACTAACATGACAAAGTGAGCAAATGCAAGGCCTCCAATTTTGCTGTCAGAAACACAATTTGTCCTGCTAGCAAGAATTTTAAATTGTTACTCAGAACTACAGGTGTAGAAAACATTCTTTTATTTTGTATAACTAGGGTAATTCCTCCATTTCAGCTGGCCTGCCTCAGAAAGACTGTTCTCAAGGTATTCCTAGGACCGCTAGGGTGTCCCTAAGGCACTTTCACACAGTTTACAAGGTTCTCTTTTATCCAACTATATATCTGAGTGAGGCCAGATTTTCTTCATATACTTCCACCAAAAACAACACATCATAACCAACTGGATACCAAAGAAGTTATAAGAATCCAACTGTCTTTCATTAAGCACAAGATGAAATAGCTTTTTCCAAAATGTAAGACAATTTTTTCTTTTAAAAAATATAGTCATTTTAATACAATGTTTAGTATTATATATAGTACATAATACATACTATTTTTATTGTATAATGATTTATAAATAAATATTTCTAGATGCAACAGTATTAATTTTTAATCTGGTTAATATTGATGGACATAACAGACACAGATTAAACATTCCTTTGGGTTCCTGATTTTTGAGAGTGTAAAAGTGTCCTGAAACCAAAAAATTTCAGATTTGATGTTTTAGATCATGCCATCTACCAACTAAAGCAGAAGACAATTAAAATTTTTTTTATCCTTAAAATAAGAATTTCAGAAAATATATTTTTGGGTTTGTTGTCTCAAGCATACATTTCAAGGTAGTCTTCATGGCATTGATGTGAAAGTCTAAGAATATAATTGCTAAAATAAACAAATAAAAATATTTAGAATGCTTGTGTGTATTTAGTTTTTATTCTAGTTGTGTGACTCAAATATCTATGTAAATTAAATTAAAAATGACATTTCCAAATAAACTGTTCCCTTGGTGTTATGTGAATTAGATAGCGAAAGGTCATGAGTACCGGCGTACCTCATTTTGTTGCTCTTCGCTTTATTATGCCTCACATATATACTGTGTGTGTGCTTTTTTGTTTGTTTTTGTTCTGTTTTACAAATCAAAGGTTTGTGGTAGTCTTGCATTGAGTAAGTCTATAAGTGCCATTTCACAACAGTATGTGCTCATTTCATGTCTCTTATCATATTTTGGTAATTCTCACAATATTTCAGAATTTTTCATCATTATTACATCTTTCATAATAATTTGTGATCAGTGATCTTTGATGTTACCATTGTAATTGTTTTGGGGTGCCATGAACTGCATGCTTAGAGACAGTCAACTTAATCAACAAATATGCATGTTCTCACTGCTCCACTGAACAGCCACTCCCCTACCTCTCTCCCTCTCCTCTGGCCTCCCCTTTTCCTGAGGTACAGCAATATTGACATTAGGTCAATCAATGACCCTACAATGATCTCTCAAGTGTTCAAGTAAAAGGAAGAGTTGCACATCTCTCACCTTAAATCAAAAGCTAGAAACAAGTAAGCTTAGTGAGAAAGGCATGTTGAAAGCCAAGACAGGCTGAAAGCTAGGCCTCTTGTACCAGTTAGCCAAGTTGTAAATGCAAAAGAATATTTCTTAAAGGAAACTAAATTGCTATTCCAATGAACACTCAAATAATAAGAAAGTGGAACAGTTTTGTTGCTGATATTGGGAAAGTTTTAGTGGTCTGGATAAAAGATCAAACCAGCCACAGCATTCCCTTAAGCCAAAGTCTAATCCAGAGCAAGGCCCTAACTCTCTTTAATTCAATGAAAGAGAACTAAAGGAGAGAGGTGAAGAAGCTGCTGAAGGAAGGTTTGAAGCCAGCAGAAAGGTTTGTTCGTGAGGTTAAAGGAAATAAGCCACATTCATAACATAAAAGTAAAAGGTGAAGCATCAAGTGCTGATGAAGAAGCTGCAGCAAATTATTTGGAAGAACTAGCTAAGATCATTGATGAAGGTGGTACATTAAGCAACACATTTTTAGTGTAGACGAAACAGCATTGTGTTGTAAGAAAATGCCATCTAGGATTTCACAGATACAGAGAAGTCAATGAGTGATTTCAAAGCTTCAAAAAACAGGCCGAGTCTCTTGTTAGGGGGGAATGTAGCTGGTGACTTTAAGTTGAAGGCAGTGCACATTTGCCATTCCAAAAATCCTAGTACCCTAAAGAAATATGCTAAATCTACTCTACATGTGCTCTATAAATGGAACAACAAAGCCTGGATGACAGCACATCTTTTAGCAGTGTGGTTTACTGAATGTTTTAAGCCCACTGTTGAAACCTCCTGCCCAAAAGATGTCTTCTGAAATATTACTGCTCATTGACAAGGCACCTAGTCGCTCAAGAGCTCTGATGGAAATGTACAAGAAGATGAATGTTGTTTTCATGCCTGCTACATCCATTCTGCAGCCCAAGGATCAAGAATTAATTTTGACTTTCAAGTCTTATTTCAGATACCTAGGTTATAGATGCTGTAAATAGAGATTATTTTGATATATCTGGGTAAAGTAAATTCAAAACCTTCTAGAAATGACTCACTATTCTAGATGCATTAAGAATTTTAATGATTTATAGGAGGAGGTTAAATATCAACATGAATAGGAGTTTGGAAGAAGTTTATTCCTAACCTCATGAATGACTTTGAAGGGTTCAAGACTTCAGTGGAGGATGTAACTACAGATGGAATGGAAATAGTGAGAGAATTAGAATTGGAAGGGGAGTCTAAATATGTGACTGAATTGCTACAATCTCTTGATAAAAAACTTGAATGTATAAGGAGTTGCTTTATGCGGATGAGCAAAGAAAGTGATTTTTTGGGAAACTGACTGTTGGTAAAGATGTTGTGAAAACTGTTAATGTGACAGCAAAGGATTTAGATTATATAAACTTAGTTGTTAAAACAGTGGCAGATTTTGAAAGGGTTGACTTTCTGCTGTGGGTAAAATTCTATCAAACAGCATTGCCTGCTCCAGAGAAATCTTTTGTGAAAAGAAGATTCAATGGATGCAGCAGATGTCATCATTATCTTATTTCAAGAAATTGCCACAGTCTTTAGCAACCACCTCCAATTGATCAGCAGCCATTAACATTGAGGCAAGACCCTCCACCAGTAAAAAGATTATGAATTATTGAGGGCTCAGATAATTGTTAGCATTTTTTTAAGCAATGAAGTATTTTTAAAATAAGGCATATACATTTTTAGATTTACTATTGGACATTTAATAAATTACAGTATAGTATAAATATAACTTTTAAATGTACCAGGAAAACACATGTGACTCACCTGTTGCAGTATTCACTTTATTTTGGTGACCTGGAACCAAATCTGCAATATCTCCAAGGTATGCTTGTATTCTAAATTGTGGCCAAAAAATTATTCTGAAACTTGCTTTCATTTTACACCACCTTTATTCCCAATTTGCGGTTGCTAGTTGTGATTTATTTACTGCATTTAGGCATCCAGACTCTTTTTTGAGTCAAGTTATCTTCCTTTTATTTATTTCATGCTAGTTTGGATTATTTTCTTCCAAAAACTGTAAATACCTGTAGAAAGAGTTATGTTTAAATTTGTTGCTCCTCACTTATATACTGTTGGTGAGAATGTAAATTAGTATAGCCACTATAGAGAGCAGTTGGGAGATTTCTTAAAGAACTGAAAGTTGAACTACCAGTTGACCCTGTAATCTCATCACTAGGTATACACTCAGTGGAAAATAAATCATTCTACCAAAAGGGCACATGCACCCCTATTCACAATAGCAAACCATGGAATAAACCCAAGTGCCCATCAATGGTGAATTGAATAAAGGACAGGTGGAATATACACACCGTGTGTATTAGTTTGTTCTCACACTGTTAATAAAGACATATCTGAGACTGGGTAATTTGTAAAGGAAAGAGGTTTGATTGACTCACAGTTCAGCATGGCTGAGAATGCCTCACAGTCATGGCAGAAGATGAAGAAGGAGCAAAGGCACATCTTAGATGGTGGCAGGCAAGACAGTGTGTGCAGGGAAACTACCCTTTATAAAATCATCAGATTTTGTGTGACTTATTCACTATCATGAGAACAGCACGGGAAAAACCCACACCCATGATTTAATTACCTTGCAATAGGTCCCTCCCACAACACATGGGGATTATGGGAGCTACAATTCAAGATGAGATTTGGCTGGGAACGAAGCTAAACCATATCATTTCACCTTGGACCCTTCCAAATCTCATGTCCTCATATTTCAAAACCAAGCATGCCTTCTTAACAGTCCTCCAAAGTCTTAATTAACTTTAGCATTAACTCAAAAGTCCACAGTCCAAAGTCTTATCTGAGACAAGGCAAGTACCTTCTGCCTATGAGCCTGTAAAATCAAAAACAGGTTAATTACTTCTTACATACAATGGGGGTACAGGCTTTGGGTAAATACAGCCATTCCAAATGGGAGAAATTGGCCCAAACAAAGGGGCTACAGGGCCCATGCAAGTCTGAAATTCAGTGGGGCAGTCACATTTTACAGCTCCAAAATAATCTCCTTTGACTCCAGGTCTCACATCCAGGTCACACTGAAGCAAAAGATGGATTCCAATGGTCTTGGACAGCTCGACCCCTGTTGCTTTGCAGGGTAAAGACTCCCTCCCAGCTGCTTTCATGCATTGAGTTTCTGAAGTTTTTCATGGTATACCATGTAAGATGTCAGTGGATCTATCATTCTGGGGTGTGGAGGATGGTGGCCCTCTTCTCACAGCTCTATTAGGCAGCCCCCAGTGGGAATTCTGTGTAGGGGCTCTGACCCCACATTTCACTTCCACACTGCCCTAGCAGAGGTTCTCCATGAAGGCACCACCCCTGTAGCACACCTCTGCCTGGACATCCAGGTGTTTCCATTCATCCTCTGAAATCTAGGCAGAGTTTCTCAAACCTAAATTTTTGACTTTTACGCACCTGTATATAAAAGTCTGACACCACGTGGAAGCTGCCAAGGCTAGGGGATTACATCTTCTGAAGCTGTGGCTGGAGCTGTACCTTGGCCCCTTTTAGCTACAGCTGGAGTGGCTATGATGTAGGGCACCAAGTCCCTAGGCTTCACACAGCAGGGGGCCCTGGGCCTAGCCCACAAAAACATTTTTTCCTTCTAGGACTCGGGGCAGGCTGGTGATGGCAGAGGCTGCCTCAAAGTCCTCTGACATGCCCTGGAGACATTTTCCCCATTGTCTTGGTGATAAGCATTTGGCTCCTCATTGTTCATGTAAATTTCTGCAGCTGGCTTGAATTTCTCCCCAGAAAATGAGTTTTTCGTTTCTATCACATTGTCAGGCTGCAATTTTTAAAAACTTTTATACTCTCCTTTCCTTTTAAACATAAGTTCCAATTTCAGATTATCTCTCCCAGGTTCGAAGTTCCACAGATCTCTAGGGCAGGGGAAAAATGCTGCCAGTCTCTGCATAGCAAGAGTGACCTTTATTCCAGTTCCCAACAAGTCCCTCATCTCTCTGAGACCATCTCAGCCTGGACCTTATTGTCCATAACACTATCAACATTTTAATCAATTCATTCAAGTCTTTAGGAAGTTCTAAGCTTTCCCACATTTTCCTGTCTTCTTCTGAGTCCTCTAAACTGTTCCAATGTCTGACTGTTATTCAGTTCCAAAGTTGCTTCCACAATTTCGGGTATCCTTATAGCAGCACCTTACTCTACTGGTAACAATTTACTGTATTGGTCCATTCTCATGCTGCTAACAAAGACATAAAGAACACTGGGTAATTTGTAAAGAAAAGAGGTTTAATTTGCTCACTGTTAAGCATTGCTGGGGAAGCCTCACAGTCATGGAAGAAGGTGAAGGAAGAGCAAAGGAATGTCTTACATGATAGCAGGCAAGAGACCGTATGCAGGGGAACTGCCCTTTATAAAACCCTTAGATCTCACGAGACTTATTTACTATCATGAGAACAGCAAGGGAAGAACCCTACCCCCATGATTTAATTACCTCCCACCAGGTCCCTCCGACGACACGTGGGGATTATAGGAGCTGCAATTCAATGTGAGATTTGGGTGGGGACACAGCCAAACCATATAATTGTGAAATACTTTGTGTCCATAAAAATGAATGAAATCGTATCCTTTGCAGCAACATGGATGCAGCTGGAGGCCATTATCCTAAGTAAATTCATGCAGGAACAAAAAACAAAATACCGTATGTTCTCACTTGTAAGTGGGAGCTAAACATTAGGTCCACATGGACATAAAGATGGGAACAATAGATACTGGGGTCTACTAGAAGAGGGAGAGAGGAAGCAGGGTAAGGGTTGAGAAACCACCTATTGGGTACTATGCTCACTACCTGGGTGACAAGTTCAGCCATACCCCAAACCTCAGTAGCATGAGAAGTACTTTTGTAACAAACCTGCACATGTACCCCCGATTCTAAAATAAGAGTTGAAAAGGGAAAAAAATGGTCCCTACAAAATATGGTATAGTAGGTACAAAACAATGCTTATTAAATGAATTAGCAGATGTTATAAAACTAAGTTGGTACAATTAATATTACATTTAATAAATCTAATTGTTTTCTTTTGGGGGAAGTTGCAAAAACAATGATAAGACTTATGGGACTAAATTGTTTCTACAGTTCTCTTACTCTCTATACTTAATGAAAATATGTCTTTTCAGAATTCAGTTTTTAAAAATTGTTTCCTCCAAATCAAAGGTTACAATCTGTAAAATTTTTTGTGTGTGTTTTGCTTACTGTGTTCCTATTGTCTCAAGAAATAGGAAAAATATACAATATCTTTGTGAAATATTTATTTCATGAACTTTAAATAAAATTGCTATGATACAAAGAGATGGATGGCTTCTTTAAATCAGAGTTAGAAAAGCGGTTCTTTGCTTAAAATGTCAGTCAAATCAGCCACATCTAGACCTTCATAAAATCATCCCCACTTTAAAGTGATTTTAGTAAGTTTGGGTGGAAACTGATTTCAGGTTTAAGAAAAGCTTTTTTTTTGGTCCTGTTCAGAAGTCACTTCCAAAACACAACGGTTTATTAAAAACTTTAAACCTAAAAGTTTAAAATTCAAAACCACAGCTCTGCCTAATGGAAGAGCATTTTGAAAATTGAATTAAACCTGAAAAACGCCACATACACCAGAATTATATGATTCAAAAAATAAAGCCAACAGTTAGAAGGGGCAGAGAGGAAAAGAGCAAGAGAGTGAGAGAGTGAGAGCAAGTGAGCAAGTGAGAGAGAGAGAGAGAGAGAGAGAGAATAAGCCTCAGGAATGCACAAAGAAAAGTTTCATTTCTATTACGTAAATTAGAACTTAAAGTAGTGTCATAAGCAAAAACTGAGATTTTTTTCTGTCATTAATAAATTCTCTAATAAAATACTGCAATGATCAACTCTGCAGATGATCAAAAACATGAAAGATTATAGAAGAAGAACATCAAAATTATATAATCATAAAAAAGAGTATCAAGACAAATTCTTCAGCTAGGTAATCCCTAATGATGCAGGATTTAAAGTCATATAATTAAATATTGATAGCTAATTAACTGATATTGTATACAAATTAAATACTGTATTTAGCAAACTATTATTCTGTACCAGTGTTTTCCAGCCTGTTTTTAAAAAATTATCAGCCCCATATAGAGAAAAAATTTAATTTAAATTTACCTTTTCCCTAACGAGATAATTGAATACTACAAAATAATAATTTGCTGGGTACGTTACAAACCATTGTAATATATAAGATTTGCTGCCCTGCTGCCACCAAAAGAACTGATCTTACTTCCTTGAGGGCAGTATTGCTTTATTTGAGAAGGCATGTTCTATTTGAATTCAAATTGTCTCATTTTTTAATATCAATCATTTCAAAATCTTTCCAATTACAAGTAAAAAAAATGAGAACATCAGTGGGAAAATTACTTACCTTTTACAAACCTATTTTCTCCTTTGTTAAGTGAGGTTAATTGCCTGATCTCTCTCCTTTCTAGATGAGTGCTGAGCCATATGTATTTATGTCTGGAAGAAAACCCAGGGACAGGGAAGTTGACCTCTTCCCATGATGCTGGGGGCTAGGAGGAGTCCACAGACATTCCAGGAAGGTACATTGTCTAGACTGGGAGCAGAATAAAGACCATGAACTCAAATCCAAGGGATCATTTGAGATGTGAAGCCAAATACCATAAGGTACGTTGAAGGTACATTGTCTAGATTGTGAACAGAATAAAGACCAGGAACTCAAATCCAAGTAATCATTTGAGATGTGAAATCAGATACCATAAATTCTGATTTAGAGACGTTTACATGGGAAGTTGAAAGTTCTTCTAGACTTTCACACACTACGTATTTTAACACACATTTGTAGTCAGCCCCTTTTTTAGGTTTTGTAACTTCTTTTATTTTTTCCTGTTAACTGAAGTCCATACTTTATTCATATTTCCTTAGTTCTGGCATTGTTCCTTTTTAAAAACCTTTTATTTTAAGTTCATGGGTACATGTACAGGTTTGTTACACAGGTAAACTTGTATCATGTGGGTTTGTACAGATTATTTCATCACCCAGGTATTCAGCCTCATACCCTTAATAATTTTTTTCTGATTTTCTCCCGTCTTTTACCTTCCACCCTCTGATAGGCCCCAGTGCATGTCGTTCTCTTCTATGTGTCCATGTGTTCTCGTCATTTAGCTCCCACTTGTGAGAACATGCAGCATTTGGTTTTCTGTTCCTACGTTAGTTAGCTAAGGATAATGGCCTCCAAATCCATCCATGTATCTGCAAAAGACATAACCTTTTCTTTTGTGGATGCATCATATTCCACGGTGTATATGTAACACATTTTCTTTATTCAGTCTATCATTCATGGCCATTTAGGTTTTTTCCCATGTCTTTGCTATTATGAATACTGCTGCAATGAATATACATGTGTGTGTGTCTTAAAGTCATATTTTTTGTTGTACTTCCTCTTGCAACTCCCTTCTAGAAACAGATGTTATAGCTCTTCTCAGTTTTTCTCCTTCCATCTTTTCCTCATTCATGAGGTCAGAGGTAGAGGGTGTAGAAACATTGCTGGTCCACAGTAAAATTCACATTGAAAATCTGCTCTGGAGGATGTGATTCTCAAAAATTTTAAAGCTATGCTTGCGAACTGTTGGGTTGGGCGTGTTTCTAAATGTTCTTTGCCATCTGATATTTGGTTGTGATGGCTGAGATTTGGTTGCAATCTCCTTAGTAACAGAAGAATTCATCCTTCCCCATGTGAGAGTCAAAATGTAAGTAATTGAAGTAATGTTGTTAACAGGCAGGAACGAACTCCTATCCCTACACTGCCACAGAGCCAATGGAGCTTGCTGCCTCATGTGCTAGAAGCCAGTATTATGACAATGGGATTTTTTTGGGGGAAAAAAAGGCTTTTATTGCAAATTGGCCAACAAAGAGATAGAAATCCAGCTCAAATTTATTCCCTGTGCTGTCTTTAAGGCAGTAGTTTGATTAGACGAGATTTAGGTGGTGGAATCTGGGATTAGCAGGTGATTGGTGGAAGGAAAAGGGAGGTCTGGAAAATCCTTGAGCATGCACAGTTATTTCTTCACACTAGCTAATGGATTACATGTACAAATTTGGGGAGAAGTTAGTATGAAACATGCAGTGCAAATTCGGGTCATGATGTCAGCAAGCTGGTTCTATGTAGCATCTAGTTGGCCATATTGATTCCAACCAATTTTAGCCAGTTGTCTTCTCTTACAAGCAGACAGAGTTTCAGTGTTTTTGCAAGTCGTTTCTTTTCTTATCTGTCATCCTGCAAACTCAAGAATTTTTGTTATTTGCTGGTGTCTTTAACTCTTTGGGGCATAATTTCAACACTATTCCTAAATATTAGGTTGATGCAAAAGTAATTGTGGTTTCTTGGCATTACTTTTAATTGCAAAAACTACAATTATTTTGCTCCAACCTAATAGATTCAATCACCTCATGTAAGAAGCAGAGGTAAATTTTCTAGTCTGTTAACTCTGAATTTCTGCTATTATTGGAAAATATTTTGGACAGTTTATTCCTCCATGTAAACGTTTAACACTATTAATATTTCTGGATTATTAGTCAGGGCTCTCTAGAGGGACAGAACGAATAAGGTATATGTATGTGAAGGGGAATTTATTAGGAAGAGCTGACTCACATGATTACAAGGTGAAGTCCCACAATATGCTGTCTGCAAGCTGAGGAAGAAGGAAGCCAACAGTGGCGTGGTCAGAGTCCAAAAGCCTCAAAAGCAGGGAGGCTGATAGCACAGCCTCCAGTCTGTGGCTGAAGGCCTGAGAGTCCCTGGAAAAACCACTGGTGTAAGTCCAAGAGTCCAAAAGCTGAAGAACCTGGAGTCTGATGACCAAGGGCAGGAAGGATCCAGCACAAGACAAAGAACAAAGCTGGGAGACTCAGCAAGCCAGCTCATCTACCTTCTTCCTCCTGCTTTGTTCTAGCTGAGCTGGCAGCCGATTGGATGGTGCACATTTACATTGATGGTGTGTCTTCCTCTCCCAGTCCACTGACTCAAATGTTGATCTCCTCTGGCAATACCCTCACAGACATACCCAGGAACAATACCAGCTGTCTAGATATCCTTCAATCCAATAAAATTGACACCTAATATTAGCATCACACTGATGATCAGATTTTCAAAAATATGTTATATTAGAAATTTGGCTGTATTTCTATGACTATTCTTTTATGAAGACAGTCTCACCAAGATGTTGCAATACATCTCCATGGACAATTTCTTACAATACAGACATATATTGATAGTTTATTTCTTTATGCTTACTTATTTTTCCATTAATTTTTTGAAAAGAAAGACAAAATTTAATATAAACTCACTAGTTAAATTCAAGTAGAGGTGATTGTTCAGAGGAAAACTTGGATAAAGATGAGTGTTTTAGAGAATGTGGAACCAATGTGAAAAGGAGCTCAGTCAAAAACTCTGGCGCTATCTCTGAAGACAAAATGGTGGATGAAACTGTCTCTGCTTCTCTCTTTCTCTCTCTGGTTTGGTAGGACTATTTCTGGATGTTATCTGTTATCATATGGGCTAAAGTTTAAATTTCCCAGAAAAGCTTCTTTAACAGGGTCAGGGGAGAAATGGTGAAGCCCGTCTCTGTGGAATTAAAGACATGTGAGTCATCTCAGAATTTCAAATCCTACATTTAATATGGAGACTATATATCCAAAAAACGATGTTTAGAGGCATCAGTAGAGTTGCTATGTAGATATAAGAACTGGGAGAAGTAAAACAGAGGAAAGTAGAAGTGAAGCAAGCTTGATAGGAAGCAAGAAATCCCCAACACACAGATACTTTGGACAGTGTAAGAAGTAGCTTTATTCAATCATTAGATTTGCCTGAGATGCGTCAACTTTAAAGAAATGTGGGAAACTCAGTTCTATCTGATGTGGAGGAATTAGTTATATTTAACAGAATCCCAGAGTTTTGTTTTATTGCACTTATAGTCCATTTGAAACACTTCCCTATGTACTTTTAGAATTAGAGTTGCATCTGCCAGAGAATCATTAAGTGTGCCGGCATTACAATACTACTGCTCTACTGCTACTAATGGAAACGAACATTTTAGTTCGTTTCCCCTTAGTATTCAGTGAAAATGAATGATTAGAAAATGGTAAAAGATGGCTGTGTTAATACTAGTGATTAATTGCATAGGTTTCATAATCACAACACTGTTGAAGAAAGATGGGAGACATGAAGGCTGTGAAAACAACATCCATTTTACTGTGTTACTTTTACACGAATAATTGTATATTCAACCATAAAATAGAAAGAAACTTTAAAATTATAAGCCTGGGTAACAATACAAACAGCATTCCTGTGTCATATGTTATACTAGAACATTTGACATTATATATAATGTCAAAATGGATCAAATAATTATTTTAAAAGTTAAAGCATAATGTGGGGAATTTAAAAAAATTATTCCAAGTAAAAAAATTCTTTCTAACTGATATAAAAGCCAGGACACCTCAAAGTAAAGGTTAATTATTACAAAAAAATCTGCACTACAGAATCTATGATAAAGCAAAAAATAAGTATTGGCAACTCATACAAAATACAAGTAATTCTTATAATTAATTTTATATATTACTGAATATGTAAAAAAAAAATCCAAAGCATTTCAAGAAATTATCTAGTAAAAAATAAAAATGCAATAGGAAAATGGGCAAAGGAGCCATCATCTCTACTTAAAGTTAGAGGTAAAAACAAATACACACAACAGTAATATATATTTTGCCTTCCTGTTTGTTGAAATAAGTGAAAATAGTCTATTTTTATAGAAAAGAAGCTAAAGCTGCCATGATTAAACCCGAATTTTCAGTGTGTTTGTCTAAAGATTCAGAATCTTAAAACTCCTCAGTCAGTTACTGACACCATAGGTATACTGTAAAGTAAATTACTTAACAAAAAACTATGTGTCAAAATTCAGGGAGACTGCAAATATTTGTGGTAGAGATGAAAGTGTTCTGATTAGGAATCAATAATGTATTTCCAGAAAATTATTAAATGTCACATAAACAATAGAAATACAACTCAAGATACCAGTCTTTTTGATACAGATTTTTAAAAACCTTTTTTTTGTTTAAAATGATGGGAATAAATCATGAACATATAGATAGATTCCATTTGGCCAGGCTGTAGCAGTTAAATGTTTCCAGATGTCACATGTAAAAGATGAATTATTAATATAAAATTTAAAACCATATCAGTAAGAATCATATGCTGTACCTTTTCAATTTAGTTTGTATTATTCTTCAAGTTCTACCAGTCCTAACTGTCTGAAGTTTATGGGAAAAGCAATGAATCATATAATTGAAACATGAAAGAGATCTAGGAATTATCTAGCCGATTTTTAAATTAATATTACCTATGCTATTTAGTGTGTATTTCAAGTCAAAACTTTATAAACGTCTTTCACATGCATCACCTTTATCCTCACATTAACTGAAAGGTAGGTACACTCAGCAATACCATTTCTACATTACAGATGGGGCAACTGACCACAGGGTTAAAACACCTGTAGCAGAGACTGTCAGTTGCCTGCCTATGTCTCTTCTGGAGTCCCTATTCCTGTGCACAGTAATCTCATGGCTTCCAGCTGGAGGCACCTGTGATTGTTTGCTTGCAGGCTTCTGCTGGATACTGGGAGTGCTGGGGAGTCAACTTACCTTAGGAGCAGGACTTAAGTAAAGACAGAAGCTGGCGAATACATACCCCAGCTTCTTCACCTTCCTGATAGAATAAACACTAAGGTGTGTTCTACACAGCCTACCAGAATTCCTCAGGAGGGTTGAGTAACGTGCTTAATAATGCCCCCCTGTTGTCTTCCTTCCCTTCCCTGTCACATTTCCCATGCCCCTAGAAGTGCTTCCTGGGAACCCCTCTAATAAACAATATACCTGCAAATACTTTTCTCAGGGTTTGATTCTGGGAGAACCCAATTTAATGCAACAACCCAGCCGGGAACATCATTTAGTGTGCAGCTGAGCCAGGAATAAAAGCTCTGGGTCTCTTGATAACCAATCTAGAGGGCATTTTTTTTTTTTTTTTGGTATTACCTTTAATTTTTCTCCCAAACAAAAAATATTTAGAAAAGTAAGACACTGTTGCTTTTTACAAACATAAGTATTTACCAGTAATTAAAATACCAAAATGCTGGACTTTTTTGGCATTTAATTTAATCCTACGTTTTTATCATCTCAAAGACTTTAAATCCAAATCTTTCTACAATTGACCTCTGCTACTCATAAAGTACCTCATTATTTTACATGTTGTTTGCATTAGATAAAATTGCAATTACACACTGACATTAATTATATGCTTTGCAATGATGATAATTTAAAAACACTGTCAGTTAATTTTGTGTTGATCAAACACAATTTCTGTTAGATCACTACCAAGTGTGAAGTTGTAAAATGCTTTCCCTTGATTTATATTGCTGTTTTTGTCACTAATGATTTTCATGTTATGTGCAATCAAAATCATATAAAATTAGAAAGGGAAAGTTTTAACTAGTTGCATCCTCAAAAGAGAGAGGAAAGATGTAACTTTTTCCTGCTAGACTTTGAGACATGTTTACACAATATTTTTGAGAATGTAAGGACTACTTATACTTCATTATTTTGTATTTCTTAAATTGTTTTGCATGTCAATACAACATGTTGAATTGTTAAAGTCAAGTCATATGAAATGTCAACTTACCCAATATCAAATTTTATAATAATTAACTGGATACAGGCAAGCATTGGGTATTGATGAAATGTTCATTTCCTAGAGGATCCTGATACCGTAAGACTCAGTTCTCCCAATGTCCTCTTTTTTTCTGCTTCACCTGTTTCAATTTTAGAATTCTTGAGAAATGTTTATAGAAACATTGTTCCCAAAAAGAGACATTCTGCTTTGGAGGACCTCCATTCTATACTTCATTAATCACACAACTTACATGGCTACAGCATTCTCCAACCGGACAGGCTCCATGAATGCAAAAATTGTAGGTTTATGTACATGAAACAGTCTAGGTGTCTAAAAGACATTTTACAGATTGGGACTTTCTACTAGTAAAAATAAGCCTTTTTAAAAGGGGTTGGTAAAGGTTATTCATTTACACTGGAATTTAGATAGAGAGAAAATACTTATGGGCCAATTTTGAAATAAACAATGCTATTATCTCCATCAGTGGATTTTTAGAAATTACTTTTTTGGATAAGTTTGATTTTCTTTTATTATTTATACTTCCTTGCAAAACAGAGATGCAGCTATTACTTATTATCTAGGAAAGTAAGCCAGGCTGCATATCTCAAGACATTGATATCCATTTTATCTCTTAAATGTTTGACATCTACATGACCAGTGAGTTTCTATGCCAGAGGCAATGATTTCTCATTAATGGATTCACTATATGATTCAAAATTTGAGTAAAAGTTCTCTGTGCTTTGCTTCCTTCAGGGAGGAAAAAAAAGAAAGGGAAATGCATCATTCTAAGAGCCCAGGGAAAGCTTCGCTCTTTGTAACATAGATTCTTGAAGTCAAGGGTTTTGGAATCTTTGTGTTTTGAGTAATATAAATAGTTCAAATCTTGACTAACAATTCATTGACTCAATATTTATAATCATGAATAGGCAAGGTCATAGAAAGGCATAAGGACAGACCACACTCAAGGAGCATGTTTAGCATGTTTAGCAAGAGGAACTACGAAGTCATATGGCAACTGAAATGAATATGAAAGAGAGTGGGTATGAAGAGTTGGGGCCATCATTGCAATATACCAGTGTCCCAATGATGGTTTTCTCTTATTCAGTACTTATTATTTATACTTACAAAGTAAATAATTATATATTTTTATTTCTTTTTATCTTTTATGTTCAATAAAAACATCTATCTAATATCTACCTTTTTTTTGAAGGGTTAGTAGTTTCTAAAAGGAATGAGAAATATACATTGAGAAATGTATATAGAAACATTGCTCCTAAAAAGAGATATTCTGCTTTGGGGCACCTCCTTTCTATACTTCATTAATCACACAGCTTACATGTGTGATTTTGCTTCTAAAAGGAGCAAAGTTCTTTTCCTCTGAATATTTAAATAGCTAAAATATCATTTAAATAAATGTTTATATAATGGCCTGAAGCTGCTATATCCTTCTATTCAAGTCTGGAATTTGCTGAGAACCTATATAACAATAAGTTTGTAGAATTAGATCACCAGTGACCCCAGAGGAATAAGATGGTGCCTGTGAAAGCACATAGATTAAGAAAAGGAAAATCTACTTCAGAAGGGGTGATTCACTAATGTGGGTAGTAACATTCCATCGTTATAGGGGCCTGGAAAAAGAGTGAGATGTAAATTTTTGAAAAGAGAATATAAAAAAATGGGAAAGATATGAGATTTTATCCTACTTGCAAGCTAACAAGGTCGCCTGCCAGTTTCATGGCTGCTGTCATAAACAGGAGCCTCTTGAGTCTGAGACAAAGGACTTTATTATTAATGGTATCAAAATATTTGCATCAGTTCCCCTTGCCTCCAAGCCCCAAGCCTCATAGGAGTGATGTGCATGAGCCCAGATGAATGCCTGCATACCTAGTGGGTTGCATCACACGAGGAGAACCCCAAGCCTAAGCTCACATTTTTTTTTGAGATGGAGTTTTGCTCTTGTTGCCAGGCTAGAGTGCAATGGTGCGATCTTGGCTCACTGCAACCTCTACCTCCTGGATTCAAGCGATTCTCCTACCTCAGCCTCCCGAGTAGCTGGGATTACAGGCATGTGCCATTATGCTTGGCTAACTTCTTCTTTTTTCATATTTAGTAGAGACAGGGTCTTACCATGTTAGTCAGGGTGGTCTCGAACTCCTGATCTCAGGTGATCCACCCACCTCAGTGTCCCAAAGTGCTGGGATTATAGACATGAACCACTGTTCCCGGCCCAGCTCAAATATTTTATAACAAATAGTAGGCATATTAGTCCTGTGGTCCAGGTGGAGACATTTTCTTATCTTCCAAGGCTGTTTGCCATGTAAAATCTTTGAAAAGATAGTCTAGAACAAAATGTCAGTGCCTCTGCTTGTAAGCTGTACAGAAATCGAAGAGATCCTATAAAAAGTTATCTACTAGTAGGAAAGAAACATCAGCAGAGCAACTGGGGAGAAGTCTTTTTATTAAATGGAGGAGTAGTTCTATTTTTGCTCAAAGTAAAGATTGGTCCAAGGTCTTGTGATGGTTAATTTCATATTTCAGCTTGACTGTCTATGAGGTGCCCACATACTTGGTCAAACATTATTCTAGGTATTTCTGTGATGGTGTTTTAGGTGAGATTAATATTTAAATCAGAAAGATTGGAGTAAAGCTGATTGCCCTCTCTAATGTGGGTGGACCTCATCCAATCAGTTGAAGTCTTGAATAGCACAAAGAAGCTGACCTTTCCACAGAGTAAAAGATAATTTGGTTGGGTGCGGTGGCTCACACCTGTAATCCCAGCACTTTGGGAGGCCATAGGTGGGCAGATCACCAGGTCAGGAGTTCGAGATCAGCCTGGCCAACATGATGAAACCCCATTTCTAATAAAAATACAAAGAAATTAGCCTGGGATGGTGGCACACGCCAGTAATCCTAGCTACCCAGGAGGCTGAGGCAGGAGAATTGCTTGAACCAGGGAGGTGGAAATTGTAGTGAGCTGAGATCGTGCCACTGCACTCCAGCCTGGGTGACAGAGCGAGACTCTGTCTCAAAAAATATATACAAAAAATAAAAATATAGATTCTGGGGTCTTCTCCTGATCTAATGATACAGGATTTGGCCAAAAGGTTAAGATGGTAATTTGCATTTTTAACAAGCAAGGTGATTCTTATGCACACTAGAATTTGAAAACCACCTGATGATTTCCAAAGTCCTTCCACGCCTATTTTTTCTTTAATCACAAAATTCTCCAAGAAACATAGAAGCAGTCTTCTGAATAATATGCAGGAAAGTTGTTGTGTTTGATGTACGGTCTCTTTTCCTTCTCAGACTGAAGCTGGGATTTGGGGATTTTTTTTTTTTTTTTCCTGATCATATTTTACTCAGAAGAGCATAGGAATTATGGTGAGCAGGTATCCCAGATTTCTCTACTGGATTCAATGTGGCTGGTTTCACACTTACTTGGGGTAAAGGAGCCACTCAGCCAGTTTTGGATTTTTCGCCAAAGGAATCCGTATTTCATTATTGAACTGGTGTGCTCATGGGGGAAAGAGAACGCCAGGGCTTCCTATTTCATCATTTTTCCTGACATTCAAATAGTTGTCTTTTAACTGACATAGGAAAAGAAAATGGTTTTAAAACTGATATCTGCTGAAGGACTTGTAAATATACAACAAACCCTTAAATCTGACAACGTAAAAATAAAAAACGCAATTTTTTAATAGGCAAAAGTTCTAAAAAGACACCTCTCCAAAGAAGATATATAGATGGCAAGTACGCATATGAAAAGATATTCTACACTACTTGTTAATAGGGAAATAAAAATTAAAACAACAATGATACACAATTCTACCTATTAGAGTGGCTAAAATTGAAGAAACGTGACACTACCAGTTGCAATGTGAGGATGCAGAGCAATGGGAACTCTCATTCATTGCTGGTGGGAGTGCAAAACATTATAGTTGCTTTGCAAGAGAGTTGCCAGATTTTACAAAGCTAAACTTTGTGTTGCCATATGATCTATCAATTGTGCTCCTGGGTATTTACCCTAATGATATTAAAACCTACATTCACACAAAAACCTGCATGTGGATGTTGATAGAAGTTTTGTGATAATCACCAAAAACTGAAATCAATCAAGATATCATTCAGTAGATAAGTGGATAGCCAAACTGTGGCAAATCTTATTATGGGGTACTAGTCATTCCAGAAATGAATGAGCTATCAAGTCATGTAAAATTATGATACTCAAATGCATATTAAGTGCATGTTACTAAGTAAAAAAGTGCATGTTGCTAAGTAAAAAGAAAACTGTTTGAAAGGATTCCATATATATGGCATTCTAGAAAAGACAAAATTATGGAGACAAAATAAGCAAATCAGTCGTTGCCAGTGGTATGTGGAATAGGCAGGATTAAATAGATTAGGCATAGGAGATTTGTTAGAATGGTGAAGCTATTCTGTATGGCATTTTAATGGTGGTCAAATAACACTATCCATTTGTCAGAATCCTTAGAATTTTATAACACAAGGAATCACCTTAATGGATGCAAAGTAACAGAGGCCTCTGGACCCTCAACCATCAGGAAGAAATATAGACAGTTACTTAGTTAAAGGTATGGGCCATTTTTTTGTGGAAAAGGAAGACTAACTTAGAGTTCAGAGCCAGGAGCCGAGAGTCAAGTGAAGAATCGTGAAAAGCCACTCTTAGGTAGCGGATCCTAGTATTCCTCCACCAGAGGAATTAGTAACATGTCCATGTAGGTTCAGAATTGCAATGGCATAGTAACTGCTGTATATCTGCTGTTCTATATTTTTGAAAATGACTATGTATTGACTCCTGTTAATTGACTCCTTGTGTAACCCCTTTCCCTCAAGTCTGAGTTGACTCCATAATTCTCTTTTGATCAATCGTATGCAGCAGTAGAGATGAGCCATGAGTCTTGCAGCTTTTACCTGTCCCATAGCCCCAGCTGCCTATCAGTTATGACAATGAACAGAGCACTGATTAGTTCCACTCAACTGCTGTAAGGACTTTTGATGAAGCACTATGTATTATTCCTCTAGAGAATAATAATTTTAGGTGAATCACTGATAATTATATTGTCTCACTTATTTTTGTTTTAAAAAGCATCATAAAAATTGTTTTAAAATTTTCTATTTTACTGAATCTTACATGAAACATCTACTTAAAAGTACAATTCAAGAGAAGATTTGATTGAGTGACATTTGATAGGAAGAAAGTTAGCTTCAAAAATTATTGGTATCTAGGTCTGAATTGAAGAAAAGAGAACTGGAGGGAAGTGAATGCTGTTGCTGGGCAACAGGAGTTTGCTGTGGAGAAGTCATTTATTAATTGAATTTAATCTAACCTGAGAGTTGTTTATTCTTTGCTTCTTTATTTGTTTAACCTTTTATTAAAACAGAAAAACTAGTTTCTCCAGTGAATGAAGAAATGAACTAGTATGTTAGGCTTGTGACTCCGGGATTTTAACCCAAGGATCTTACAATAAAATTTCCATCAAGTGCTTGATTTTCACTTGTGGTTATTCTGGGTAAAGCAGAGCCAAGCTGCCCTACCAAATGTAGCAAAACTACATGTTAGTGGTCAAGACAATAAAGAGGCTCTGCATACTTTCTCTGTCCACAGAAACTAATAAAAAAAACCCAAAAAATATGACAAAACAAAAACAAAACAAAACAAAACAACAAACAAACAAACTCTCTATAGCCTAAGACATGACCAAGAAATAAGAATTTAGGGCATCCCAACACCTGAGTCACAAAATCCCAGGGACTAGATTGAAATCTTTAATCATTACTCTCAGGATTTGTTAATGAATCCTTCAAATAAAACACTGTGACATTTAAAAAACTGGCGACATTATGCCTCTTCTGAGTATTCCTAAAAGTAGGAGGATCCTATCCATAATATTAAAATGATCTTTAAAAATATGCTCCTGGAGTTCCCCAAAGTAGAATCACCTGGTGTGCTATCCCCAACCAAGACTTACTGCTGTGGACCCCTTATTTTTAGCTGCTCAGCATTTGTTTCTCCTTTCAGTAACAGCACCTAGATTTTTTTTTTTCCAGAACCAGCTTCCTGCTCAATCTCAATCTCTGATGTGGCTTGTTTTGAATAATGCCACATCAGCTTAAGGAACCAGCATAATACACTAGCCTGGTTTATCAGAGTTGTATAACCGGTTCTGAAATGATCAGGTGATTCAGAACCAATGAAAATTATAGCATTTGGACTTCTCTTAAAACTCTCTCGAAAGTAGTATTTCTTTTCCCTAGCACGTCATATTTGGTAGAATGCAAACCTGGGGCTGTTGGTGGCCATCATTTTCATTACGTATAGAGATCCTCCATGAGAAAAAAGCCAACACAGAGAGGTGCAGATACTAATTTCCTCTTTTTTTCTTTCCTTTTTTCTTTCTTTCTTTCTCTCTCTTTCTTTATTTCTTTTGAAATAATTTCAACTTTTATTTTAGATTCAGGGGGTATCTGTGCAGACTTGTTACCACGATGCTGAAGTTTGAGTTATGATTGATCCCATCACCCAGGTACTGAGCACAGTACCCAAATAGTTAGCTTTTCAACCCTTGCTCCCCTTCTTTCCTCCCTCTCTTGTAGTCCTCAGTTTCTATTGCTGCCATCTTTATGTCCACAAATACCCAATGTTCAGCTCCCATTTATAAGTGAGAACATGCGGCATTTAGTTTTGTTTGTGTTAATTCACTTAGGATGATGGGCTCCAGCTGCATCTCTGTTGGAGAGACAAATTTCCTACAGTACCAGCTAAATACTTGGAATCTGTCATTCCTGGAGCTGTGTTCACTCTTTTTAAATCCATTTTGTAATTCAGAACATGTTCTTTTATTTTTAAGAGACTTTGGATTAGCTTTCTATCAGTGGTAAACAAAAGAAACTGCTCTTAAGTAGTCACCAAACTGGAGTTTCTGGTGTAGATTATATCAGTTATCTATTACTTACATTACAAATGAACAATAAATTTCAGGGAGCATTTTGCTTACAGATCTGCAGGTGGACAGGGGCCATCTGATCTAAGCTAACTGGCTGGCAGCGCTGCTGATTTGGCTGGGCCTCATCACTCACCTGGGAGTCGGGTGGAGGAGGCGTGGCTGATCAAGGTTGGGTTTGGCTGGATTAACTTGGCTCTGCTCCAGGGTGTAGGGCTATTGGCCCCACAGGGTTGTGGGGTGTCCCTTATGCTGTGCTGAGGTGCCAGATCTGATAAGTAAAGAGACAGGATACTGAAGAACTGGTGAATAGCAGCTGGACTTGGGGGACCATGCTACCTCTGAGCAGAGACAGGTGAGGCCCCAAACATCCAGAAGCATCTGTATTTATTAGGTACAATCAGGGAAAAGGGTCATAAGTGAGGTCATCATTTATAGGCTTAGTGATAGGGCATACATAATCATGTGAGTCACAAGTGAGGGGGCCACCTCATTATGTCACCTGGACAGAGAGGTGGACCATGCACAGTAGGGGGCTGTGCCATGTGCAGTAGTAGAGGGTCGTGTACAGAAAAGGGGTTCACCCCTATTAGGTCACTGAAGCAAGGAGGTGGGCTGTGTGCAACAGGTGTGCGCAACGCTTCTTATCTGGGGGCTGGAGACTTCAAAGGATTTCTGATAGAAAAATACTGTAAGCCAACGCGGTGGGAGCTGACAGACTTGTGCTCTTCTCTAAGATATTTATGGGAGGATGACTTGAGCTAGCACAGAAGAAAGAAAAGACTAGTAGGGTGTATAGCCACCATGACCCGGCCACACTAGAGGTGTTCTTCTCCCTTGGTTATTTGCAGGATCTCAGGCCTGACGCCTACTTTCCACAGGAACTGGATGCAAGGTACTACAACTCCTTTATAAGGAGGAGAGGCTCTTGCTCCAAGCCTACCATAAAGCCTATGCCCTTTCAGGCAGGGACGCTACCTCCTGGGTCTTTGGTTGTTGTCCTGGCCTGGCTGTTTTCCCATGTACTGCTCCAGCTTTGTGACTGCTCTAGGCATTCCTCCTGCTACAAACTACTATATCGTTATATAGAAGGATTATATAAATCAGCCCTAAATGTGTTGGTACAGCTCCGACTACAATACCTAATATGATTATATAGAAAGATTATATGGAACTAATATGCTAGATATAAGTACTAAGTATGATTATATAAGCTAGATATATGTAAGCAGTAAGTTATACTCCAGGCACTAATTGTTCTGACTATAAACTAATACATGATTATATATAAAGGATTATGTAAAGGAAATAGCTGAGTAATAACACTATAAACTAAGATATTCTTCAGGCACTAATTGTGCCTGGGGTTTGCACAGCTCTCCTTCCTCAGAGCCCATGTTGGGGGTTACCCACACTAGGGTCTCTCATTCTTCTCCTGAGGTCAGCTTGCTAAACCAGGCATGTTGTTCTCATGGTAATGTAACTGCCCAGTGGATTCATCTTGCCTGCTGCCTAGATAGAGCTGATTTATCTAGGCAATAGATAAAAATTTAATTGCAAAAAATTTGATTGCAATAGAGAAAAAGTTTAATTCACACAGCTGGCTGAATGGGAGACTGAAGTTTATTACTCAAATCAATCTCCCTGAAAATCAAGAGGCCAGAGTTTTTCAGGGATAGTTTGTCAGGCAAGGAAATGGGTGTTGCTGACATTTGGGAATGCAATCATAGGGGTGTGGAGAATGGTCCTTGTGAACTGAGTCCACTTCTGGGTGGGGGCCACAGGACCAGTTGAGTCAAGAGTCCTGGGTCTGAGTGGGGCTGGTCAGTCATCAGAAATGCAAAAACTTGAAAAGACATCTCAAAAGGCCAATCTTGGGTTCTACAATAGTGATGTTATCTGGAGAAGTAATTGGGAGTAAGTTGGAAATCTTGTGACATCTGGGATAATGGCTGGTAATCATTTATGCCTGCATCTTAGCAGAATTCAGGCCTCCTCTCATCCTCCTAAACTGATGAACTTTCATTAATTTTACAAAGGTAGTTTAATTTTGGGGAAGAGCTGTTTTTATTTAAACTATAACTAAAATTCTCTCACAGTTAGCTTGGCCTAAACCCAGGAATGACCAATGGCAGTTTGGAGTTTAAAGGCAAGATGAAGAGTGGCTAGATCACATCTCTTTCACTGTCATAATTTTCCCACTGTTATAATATTTGCAAAGACAGTTTCAGTAATAGCAGTGGTGCCAGTATATAGAATTGATCCCACAAGTGCTTTTTAAGCCTATGCCTCTGCCGCATCTGATAACATCCTATCACCAAAGCAGGTCATGCGGCTCAAAAGAAATCAGGGAGTGGGGAAGTATGCCCCATTACAGTGGAAAGGTACCACCTACTTACATGGCAAACGTGTAGAGGGAGAGAAGAACTGAAATATTTATCTAATCTAGCACTACACAATGAGACTAGGAAATGTGACTTCTTATCCATCACCCCGGGTAATTCTAGACACCTTAAAATTTGAGAAACACAAACTTAGAGCTGTGGTCCTCAATGCTAGCTGAATCATCTGGGGCTTAAAAAATTCTGTTGCTTATATTCCCAGTCTCCACCTCTGTCGACTATTTTGATTAATAGGGCCTGGGAATTAGTATTTTAAAGAAAATGTTTCCTAGCTAAGAATCACTCTCCTAGAAAAATTTGAATTCCAGTGGAAATCACTGTTACGCTTCTTCTCATTTGCTGATATTTGTTATAGAGATGAAATCAGAGGAAAGTCTGAACGGAAAACCAAACTATAAAAGTAGCTCTTAAAGACTAGTCTATAAACCAGTCTTTATGCAGTATCTCCTCTATGCTGGGTGTTGTACCTGGCACAGGGGAAACTGTGGCAGATACTACAGATGCAGACCTGGCTGAGTCCTCGAAAAGAGAAGATGGATGATAAGTATATATTTACAAGTGATTAATTAAATAATTACCAGTATACAAAGTGTTGCAAAACACATGCTCCTGTATATACTTGAGAACAAATGATAAAGACCTATTTTTACATGCAAATCCATAAATATCCACGATGAAGACAAAAAAGTGGCAAAGGTAAGAAGGGAAATTTAGAATGGGAAAGTCAGAGTCATAGTTCTATTTAATAACTAGTCTCCCCTCTAGAATTTTTGTTTTTGTGTGTGTGTCATTGCTACTTAGCCTGTCTTAAAATGAATGTATTCAGCAGGAGACGTTTCTTAGAACTATTTTAAGAAATGTGAGAGCTAGACCCATAAAAACGCCTGTGATTAGGTCACAGCTGGAATCTAGCAAGCCTATCAGATTTAACTTCCTTGTTGATCCTAATTGACTCTAGTCCTCTACAGAGTAAAAGCTTTTATATGGCGTAATGTCTGTCACATGCACAGCATTATGCATAATTACATTATTCTAAAACTGACATTGTTGAAAGGGAGACCTGTTAAAAGTTATAATCTTTAAGCCAGAGCCAGGATTGTAATTCATGAAGTCTGGCAAGCCTGCCATTTTGGGTTGACCTTCCACCAGGTAAGATTTTGAATATAAATTTCCACCAAAAGAGAATTCCTACCAGCCAAAGTAGCTATATATATATATTTTTTTAGTTCTGGAAAAATGTGCATCTACCCTGACACCCTATTTTACAAAATTATTATAAGAATTTTATTTAGTTTTTCAATATTTGATCAAACCTGTGATGCTTATGAATTCATATAGAAATGTGTTTTTTGCTACACTAATTCATTAGAGACATTGCGATTTATTAATTGCCTTTTTAAGAATTTTTTTTTTTGAGATGGAGTTTCGATCTCGTTACCCAGGCTGGAGTGCAATGGCGCGATCTCGGCTCACCGCAACCTCCGCCTCCTGGGTTCAGGCAATTCTCCTGCCTCAGCCTCCTGAGTAGCTGGGATTACAGGCACGCGCCACCATGCCCAGCTAATTTTTGTATTTTTAGTAGAGACGGGGTTTCACCATGTTGACCAGGATGGTCTCGATCTCTTGACCTCGTGATCCACCCGCCTCGGCCTCCCAAAGTGCTGGGATTACAGGCTTGAGCCACCGTGCCCGGCTTTTAAGAATATTTTACCTGCTGTGAGCATTTAAAAATTATTTGAAAATTTACAATGGAAATATGCCAATGAGTATTTTGCCTAATCAATAGAAAATATATAGAATGCAATTCAATAGCTAATCTAAACTTTAAATTACTTTTTGTCACAATACTATTTTTCTCTTATGTAACCATAACATTTAAAAAATTTTAACTTCATCTTTAGGCCGCTGCACTTATCAAATTAACATTTAAATTTGACACGTATTTTTTGTCTATTGTTTCATAGCAAATTATCACAAATTTAGGAACTTAAAACAATATATATTCTTGTATTATCTTGTAGTTTCTGTGAATCAGGAATCCAGTTATGGCTTAACTGGGTTTTCTGCCTCAGGGCATCTCACAAGGCTAAAATCAAGGTGTTGCAGGAGGGCCTGGATTCTTATCTGGAGACTGGGCCCTCTTCCATGTTCATATGGAAGTATATATTTCCTTGCAGCTTTAAAACTCAGTGAAGTTTACTTTTTCTTAGAGGTCAGCAGGAGAGCATCTTTCTGACACTTCATCTTCTTTGAAAGACCTAGGTAGTGGGGCACTACTGTAAAGATACCCAAAAATGTGGAAGCAACTTTGGAACTGGGTAACAGAAACAGGTTGGAACAGTTTGGAAGGCTCAGAAGAAGACAGGGAAATGTGGGACATAGAATATACTACATGCCTGTAAGCATGGCATGTCTAACAGCTACGCAGGCTTAACAAAGTTATTAGCACACTTATTCTTTAACAAGAAAGGAAACTTTAAAAAGGAAGTTTTCTACTTCCCACAGCCTGGCTGCCTTAAGAGAGATTCACCATAGATGCAAATTTCTCCCACCTGAGTCTGCTGGCTCTGTGGCAGCCATTTCAAAATATGTCAAAGAAGTATTTGTTGGGGTAAAACATTTTGATTTCCTTCAGAATTGACCATTGTATTGGTCAAGTGGAGGTTATAGTCACTGGTGACATTGACAAGGATGCTTGCATTGGAAGTATGTGGATACAATTTTGATTGGGGTGAGTTTAAGAAAACAGATGGAGAGGAAATAGAAACAGGAAGTAGAAAAAAATTGTTTTAAAGATTTTTTGCTTTATATAGAGCAGAATAATGAAGGCACATTTGGTAGGGGAATGGGTAGACAAGGAAAGGTTTTTCTTTTTAAAATAAGAGATTTTATACTATTTGTACTGAAAGCAATCATGCAGTGGAAATGGAAAAATAATGGAAGAAATGAAAGAACAAGCTAAAACAATTGCCGGAAGTAAACACTGCCCCTCAAATCCTCCTTTGAGTAAATATAGCAGAAAATGTTATGAAGGTGTTCTTGTCACAGCATTCAGTTTAGGTTGGTGGCAAAGCAGCAAAACTCATTTTCATCGAAGTGGACAGATGTAATTGTGCAGCTAGGCACAAAACTTTGCACAGGTCTGGTTAACTCAAGAATAGATTTTCGTGTAGCTGGAGGAATACAGGCACAGGTGCCAATTCTTTAGGCAATCCCGCCTCCTACATTTTAAATTCTTTCCTAACTGAGCTGTTGATAATCTGTAAGGATACTGAGTTGAAAGTTGTCCTCCAGGTTCTTCTAGTGTACTTACAGGAATCACCCCTTTAGTGCTACAGACAGCTGAAATCACTGTCAGCAATAATAGAGTTCCTTAAGCCACCTGCCTGGCATTTATTCCCCCAATTTACCAGGGGGCAGTTCTTCCATTATAACCAAAAGGAAGGCAGGAATATATACAAGAAAGTTGCTAAATTTGGCTTGGGTCAATGATGTAGCTTTTGTCTGGTAAGTACTGGCAGCTGAAATCACTGTCAGCACTAACAGATTCCCTGAAACAACCCACCTGGCGTTTATTCCCCCAATTTACCATGGGGCAGTTCTCCCATTATAACCAACAGGAAGGCAGCAATACGTATAAGAAGGTTGCTAAATTTGGTTTGGGAAGATGATGTAGTTTTCATGTAGTAAGTACTATTTTTTTTTTCAGTGAAATTAGAAGCAAGGCATTAGTAACAGTGAGACAAAAAGGAAGGGTGAGATAGAAGCTTTTAAATGAAAGAAGGAAACTCAATTCATTTGGATCATATACTAGGCTTGCTAATTCGGTGCTAGGTGTCCACTTGAGGTTTGTGGTCATGCACTAAAAGACCAGAAAATCTTTTTCTCCAGTCATGTTCAGTTGCTTGGGTACAGCTATGGTGAACCACACAGCTATTTAGATTTTGCCAAGGTGGATTTCTGAAGTCCAAGTATGATAGAGAAGAAGGAGAAAGTTAGGAGTGAATATGAAGAAGAGAGTATAGTGATGAATCATAAAATTGCAGCTGGGTAAGGAAGAATGCATAAACAAAAACAAAGGAGTGGTATTAATGCTAGGGCTTGGAGTAAAAACGGAGCCAAAAACTGCAGAAATGGTGGTCACTAAAGAAAATAATAGTAAACATTTGAAGAATTTCAAAATTTCAGAATAGGATTTTAAAGAACTTCTTTGCAACAAAACAGGGGCATGGTCATTACCTGCAGATCATAACCACTACACTTGGCTTTCCCATATGTGTCATTATAGCCTTGGTCTTCTCTGAGAACTGGCTTTGTGGCCAGAAAAGGAGGATTATAGGAAATCTAGTGAGTCTCAGCAGGAGATGGGAGGTGGAATGTGGGGTTATAAATTCTTGAAATGCATAACAGCTCTTTTGAAAAAGTACTAATAAATTACATTTGAAAGAAGTTAGGGTGTTTGTCCTGTGAAACATTTGTTGAGCCTCTAACTTTCCTTCAATAACTTTTTAAGAGTAGTGCTGTCAAGACAGAGGGGCTGACTTTCTCATCCATGGGATGCCCACATCAAGATTTGAGAGCAAGTGTAGTTATTCGTGAAGATGAGGCCTAAGTGATTAAGCTTAAAAAACAATAGACGGAGGCTTGAGATTTTAGTGTCGGATGCAGCCTCCATGGGGATGGTCAAGTCATACAAATAATAACAAGAGGATGGTAAAAAAGCCATTGAGACAAGTGCAAAAGACAAAATAGACAAAATCAGTAGTTGACAAAAAGAGGGGTAGGGAATAGCATAGCCTGGTGCGTGTATTTGAATCGAGTTGGATTTTTGAGGGAGAAGGAAAGAGAAATGATCCAGAAGCATCACTGAGGCTTCAGAAAGATTTTCTATTTCAGCTTCCTTTGTGAGAGCTACAGGGTATATATTATTATTAAGGAAATGGCAGGTTTCAGTTATAGCAAGGAAGACAAACGTTTGGAGAAGCAGATCTAATTAAGATACTCTGCTGGTGAAATAATTGATTTCCAGAGGGCAGAAGAAGAGTAGAGGGCTGGATAGAAAGCTTTGGCTTTCCCTGTTGGAGTCAGCTAGAGAGTTTCAACTGATCTTTCTGCTCACTTCTGCGGGTACTGTGGAGAGCAGGCACATCATGTAGGATGAAAACAAATTTCCATAGCACTTTGTCCGTGCATCAAGCCTGTGCAAGCTCTTCTCAGCATTCCCAGCCTTTTAGTCTTCTCCTCTGGGTTTTCACATGCTTGTCTCTAGGATTCATCAAGTCCAGAGGGGAGAACTTCTTACATCTACTCCTTGTTGAGCTCCTGAACCAAAGGCTCTACCCATATCTGTCTGTTGTCAGTAGCAATTTCTGCTTAGCTCAGGAGGGACAGATGCTGTGGGGTGATAAATGGGAGTGGCAGGGAGGCTGGACACATCCAAGCTTCCTCCCTCCCATATTTATTTTCTCCTCCTAACCTCACCTCTTTTCTAGGAGCTATTTCATTCCACATAACCAGATAGTTTACTATTCTCAGAAACTTAACAGCTTACCTTTCAAAGCAACTTGCAGTTTAAAGAAGTAAATAATCGTCATGTAATCTTGAACAAAGAGGGTGGAGATAAGAATCAGGATAGATGACATTCCCTGGAATGCTGATATAGAAACCCAAAGAGTAAAGGATCAGGATATGCAAATTGGCAAACCATAGAAGAAACACCCATAGCCAATTAATGTAAGAACATATGTACCTCGTGAATAATAAAAGTATAAAAATTAAAACTTTTTTTCACAGATTAACATTGCTGACAATTGTATGGAGAAGACAGTTCATGGTCTCAGAGGCTGCTGGTGGTAGTGGGTAGGGTTTTAAGATTTTAGGATGGCAGTCTAGAATTACTCATGGAGTTTGTGGCAGATACTGCTCTGAGGCCACTGCTAACTCATACTGTTACTGGGAATTTTGGTAATCCCGGCCCCTTAGTCGTTTTGAGAGAAAGATTTTGGCCAAGAGACAGTCCAGAGATTGCAGAGGGCTTTATTGAAGGGAAACAGGGAGCAATGTATTCAATTAACAAAAGAGAGAGAGAAATAGGGAGCAAAATGTTTAATGTGGAAAAAAAATGAGTATATTTCAAGAGAGGAGCAGCTGATACTGCAGGGAAAGAGCAGCCTAGCTGTAGTGGTGCTTATTTAAAGGGACAGTACGCTCTGAAAGACCAGGTAGAGTTGGCTGCTGAAAGATAATGATCCAGGGGCCCCATGAGTTCTGTGTTGAGGTTTTTAATATGATGGATTATTTCTTGAAGCTCCTACCTCTGTATTAAGTCTCCTCCTTTTCTCTTTGTCTAGTTTTCCTGCTTCTGCCGTATGTCCCTGCTTTTCCCTACCTGGCTCCTGCCTCAGGGTTGTGGGATTCTCCCTTACTGTGAGTTGATATGCATGTGCTGGCCTGGTGTTAGGTATGAATTCTACCTCGTTCCCGCCACCCCAAGGAGGTTGTATAGTGGTCAACTCTATACTCACTGCTCCTGGCCTGTGTGTCACTTAGGAATTTCTCCTTTACCTTTTTCCCTCCTTTGCAGAACCCAGCTATTATCTTGTGACAGGTTAACTGCAGAGTGAGGAATACTGGATATCTTAACAGGCGTCATTCCTTCTTGCATAGGTATGTCCCCTCCTCTCTGCTCCTATCTAGTGTGCTTGTTTTGGGTGGTCTCTGGGGTGTGAGATTTTCCAGATGTCTCTTTTTCTCAGAGGCTCCCCCTCCTGTTCATGTCTAACTATCTGTTTACTCTAGCAACATGAAAACTTTATGTGGACAAGAAAAAGTGGTCCTTCTTCAAGATATTTTATGGCTTTGACCAGAAGTTTATGATACTCATTGTATGAACAGTGCACCTAAAATTGTATATGGCATAACTACAGGCAGTAAGCTTGAGCTGCTGGTTGGCCACCACCAAAACTCTCAACTCTTATCTTGTAACTTGCCCTCTTATCTTTTCCAGCCTCTCTATAGGCAGACTAGCCACAAGGCCCAGTTCTGTCCAAAGAGAGATAAGAGTGTTGTATCACAACAAAAAGAGCTCCTTTTGTTACCCTTCTCTCCTACTTGCTTCCAGATTGGGAGGCTGCTGTGTATGGATAAGATGTCTGATACAGTCAGCTTGATACCATGAGAAGGACAAGAGAATTGCAGAGACATATATCCAGGATTCTGATCCAGTTGAGGCACCAAAATAATCTAGAACCACCTTCAAATTTCTTATAAAGAGAGGTAAGTAATTAATATTGTTTTGTACATAACATTTTTAGTTGTGACTGAAAGTATCCGAACTGATCTTGATATCCCAACATCATACATTTATTATATGGGAACTTTCACAAACAATATAAGTGCAAAGATGTTCACTGTAGCATTATTTATATTAACAAGAAAATACAAAGAAGCAAAATAGTCAAACAGGGAAATAAAAGCAAAATAGTAAACAATAGGGAATTGTTTAACTAAATGTGGATCATTCAATAATACAATTCTACTTAGTCATATTGCCCAGGCTGGTCTCAAACTCCTGGGCCCTAGCTAGGCCAGCCTGGACAATATGGTGAAACCCTGTGTCTACAAAAAAATACAAAACCTATCTCTACAAAAAATACAAAACCTTGTCTCTATAAAAAATAGAAAAATTAGCTGGGCTTGGTGGTGTGCACCTGTAGTACCAGCTACTCAGGAGGTGGAGGTGGGAGGATCCTTTGAGCCCTGGGAGGTGGCAATGAGCCTAGATTGTGCCACTGCACTCCAGCCTGGGCAACAGAGTGAGATTCTGTCTCAAAAAACCCATAAATAAATAAAGAAGTAAAACACTTTTAAACACTGTACTTCCACTTCATTTTGTAAAGATAGGGCTCATGCATATTTAAATTATGATAAATGAAGAGAGTAGGGTAGGGGAATTCACTTCTGGGTAGCAAAAGCTGCACCCAGCCTAGGACCTGGGAATTTTCCAGGCAAAACTACATTTGTCCAGTGAGTATCAGAAAAGCAAAAATACTAGAAACTATAATACTGATCTTTAGAAAATGCATGTCACATATTTCCTATGTATATACGTATACATACACATATATAGTGAAGATGGCAAAAAATAATAGCACACTTATAAAAATATTTTTCAGAGAAGATAGTCTGCTAATTTCAAAGAAATGTATATATAAATGTGCCTTATGTCTATAATACATTTTAAAATAATATGAACATTTATATCAACTTGTAAACTATAAAAATTGAGTTTTAGAAAGGGGGGCAGAGCAAGATAGCCAAATAGAAACCCTGACCAATCATCCTCCCTGTAGAAACACTAAATTAAACAATTATCCTTATAGAAAAGCACCTTCATGAGAATAAAAAATCAGGTGAGTGATCACAGTACCTGGTTTTAATTTCATATCCCTGAAAGAGTCACTGAAAGAAGAGGAAAGACAGCCTTGAATTGCCTATATCACCCACTCCCCAATCCCCTGACAGCAACCTGGTGGCATGAAGAGAGAATCTCTGTGTTTGGGGGAGGTAGTGTGTGATTTTATTAGTGTTTTCTCTGCTTGCTTGTTTATGCAATTGGTATTAAGTTTTATCAGTTTAAAATAATGGGTTATAAGATATTATATGCAAACCTCATGGTAACCTAAAATCAAAAAACATATAACAAATACACAATAAATAAAAAGTAAGGAATGAAAACATACCACCAGAGAAAATCACCTTCATTAAACAAAGATAAGAAGAAAGGAAAGAAGAAAGAGAAGATCACAAAACAACCAGAAAACAAACAATAAAATGGGTGGAGTAAGTCCTTACTTAACAATAATAACATTGAATGTAAATGGACTAAACTCTCCAGTTAAAAGACAGACTGGCTAAATGCATGAAAAAACAAGACCCAATGTCTCTTTGTTGCCTACAAGAAACAGAATTCACCTATAAAGACACACATAGACTGAAAGTAAAGGGATGTAAAAAGGTATCCCACGCAAATAGGAATGAAAAAAGAACAGGAATAGCTATACTTTTACCAGATAAAGTAGATTTCAAGACAAAAACTATGAAAAGAGACCAACAAGGTCATTATCTAGTGATAAAGGGGTCAATTCTGCAAGAGGATATACAATTGTAAATATATATGCACTTATCACTGGAGCATGCAGGTATATAAAACATATTAGAGTAAAAAGGGTAGATAGAGCCCAAACAATAAGACCTGGAGACTTCAATACCCCACTTTCATTATTGGATAGAACATTCAGACAGAAAACCAACAAATAAACAACAGACTTAATCTGCGCTATAGACCAAATGGACCAAATAGATATTTACAGAAGATTTCAACCAATAGCTGCAGAATACACATTTTTTCCCTTAGCACATGGATTGTTCTCAAGGATAGACCATGCAAAAGAAGTCCTACAACATTCAAAAAATTGAAATAATATAAAGCATCTTTTCTGACTACAGTAGAATAAAACTAGAAACCAATAACAAGAGGAAATTTGCAAACTCTACAAACACATGGAAATTAAACAACATACTCCTGAATGATTCATGGGTCAGTGAAAAAATTGAGAAGGAAATTAAAAATTTTCTTCAAAGAAATGGAATGAAAACACAACATACCAAAACCTACAGGATACAGCAAAAGTGCTACTAATAAGGAGGTTTATAGCTATTAGTGCCTACATCAAGAAAAAAAGAAAATGTTTAAATAAACAACTTAATGATGCATCTTAAAGAATTAGAAGAGCAAGAGCAAGCCAAACCCAAAATTAGCAGAAGAAAAGAAATAATAAAGATCATAGTAGAAATAAACGGAATTGAGATGATAAAAACAATACAAAAGATCAACAAAATAAAAAGTTATTTTTTAAAAAAAGACAAACAAAATTAAGAAAACTCTAGCTGGACTAAGAAAAAAAGAGAGAAGACCCAAAATAAATAGAATCAGAGATGAAAAAGGAGACAAAGAACTGATACTGCAGAAACTCAAAGGATCATTAGTGGCTACTATGAGCAACTATATACCAATAAATTGGAAAATCAAGAAGAAATAAATCCTAGACTTATATGATCTACCAAGATTGAAACATAAAGAAATCCAAAACCTGAAACAAACAAACAAACAATAGCAAACATGACACTAAAACTGTAATAAAATGTGTCCCAGTAAAGTAAAGCTCATGACCTGATGGCTTCACTGCTGAATTCTACCAAACATTTAAAGAAGAACTAATACCAATCCTACTCAAACTATCCTGAAAACTATAGGAGGAGGGAATACTGTCAAACTCATTCTATGAGGCTAGTATTACCCTCCTACCAAAACCAGACCATGACACATCCAAAAAAGAAAACTACAGGCCAATATATCTGAGGAATATTGATGTAAAAATCTTAAACAAATATGAGCAAACTGAATTCAATAATACATTAAAAAGATAATTTATTATGACCAAATGGGATTTATACCAGGGATGCAAAGATGGTTCAACATATGTAAATCAATCAGTGTGATACATTATATTAACAGAATGAGGGACAAAATCTATATGATCACAAAAACCATATGATTGGTTTCATCAATTGAAGCTGAAAAATCATTTGACAAAATTCGACATCCTTTCATAGTATAAACCTCAAAACACTGGATATAGAAGGAACATACCTCAACATAATGAAAGCTATATATAACAGACCCACAGCTAGTATCATACTAAATAGGAGAAATTAAAAACATTTTTTCTAAGATCTAGAACATGAAAAGGATGCCCACTTTCACCACTATTATTCAACACAGTATTAGAAGTCCTAGCCAGAGCAATCTAACAAGAGAAAGCAATAAAGGGAATCCATATACAAAAGGAAGAAGTCAAATTATCCTTGTTTGCAAATGATATGATTTAATATTTGGAAAAACCTAAACACTACAAGGTATTATTAGAACTGATAAACAAATTCAGTAAATTTGAAGATGACAAACTCAATGTACAAAAATCAGTAGCATTTCTATATGCCAACACTGAACAAAATGAAAAAAAATTAATTCCATTTACAATAGCCACAAATAAAATCAAATACCTAAGAATTAACCAAGGAGTGAAAGATGTTTGTAATTAAAACTATAAAACACTAATGAAAGAGATTAAAGAGAACACCAAAAAGTGGAAAGATATTCTATGTTCATGGGTTCAAAGGATCAATATTGTTAAAATGTTCATACTGCCCAAAGGAGTCTACAGATTTAATGCAATCCCTATCAAAATACCAGTGATATTCTTCTTAAAAAAAATCCTTAAATTTATATGGAACCACAGAAGATCCAGAGTAGCCAAAGCTATTATAAGCAAAAAGAACAAGACTGGAGGAATTATATTACTTGACTTCAAATTATACTGTAGAGCTATAGCGATCAAAACAGCATGGTCCTGGAATAAAAACAGACACATAGATCAGTGGAACAGAATAGAGAACCCAGAGGTAAATCCACACACCTACAGTAAACTCATTTTTGACAAAGGTGCCAAAAACATACAGTGGGAAGAAGACAGTCTCCTTAGTAAATGGTCCTGGGAAAACTGGCTATCCATATGCAGAAGAATGAAACTAGATCCTTGTCTCTTGCCATATTCAAAAATAAAATGGATTAAAGAATTAAATCTAAGGCCTCAAACTCTGAAACTACTACAAGAAAACATTGTAGAAGCTCTCCTGGACATTGGTCTGGGGAAAAACTTCTTGAGTAAAACCCTGCAAGCACACGCAACCAAAGCAGAAATGGAATAATATTAAGTTAAAAAGCTTCTGCACAGCAAAGGAAACAATCAACAAAGTGAAGAGACAACCCACAGAAAATATTTGCAAACTACCCGTCTGACAAAGGATTAATAATCAAAATATACAAGGAACTCAAACAACTCTAGGAAAATAGTTAATAATTCAATTAAAAATAGCAAAAATTTGAATAGATATTCCTCAAAAGAATGTATACAAGTGGCAAACAGGCATATGAAAAGGTGCTCAAAATCATTGCTCATCAGAAAAATGCAAATGAAAACTACATTGGGATATAATCTCACTGTAGTTAAAATCGTTTTTATCGAAAAGATAGGTAATAATGAATGCTGTCGCCAATGTAGAGGAAAGGGAACCCTTATTCACTATTGGTGAGAAAGTAAATTAGTACAAACACCATGGAGAACAGTTTGGAGGTTCCTTACAAAATTGAAAATAGAGCTTCTATATGATCCAGCAATCTCACTGCTGGGCATACTCCCAAAAGAAAGAAAAGAAGTATATTGAAGAAATATCTGCATTCCTATGTTTGTTACAGCACTATTCACAACAGCCAAGATTTGCAATCAACCTAAGTGTTCATTAACAGATGAATGCGTGAAGAAAATGTGGCACATATATGTGGCACAAAATGGTGCACTGGTCAACCATATAGAGGAATGAGATCTTGTCATTTGCAACAATACTGTTAAAACTGGAGGTGATTATGTTAAGTGAAATAAGCCAGGCACAGAAAGTTAAACTTGGCATGTTCTCACTTATTTGTGGAGCTAAAAATTAAAATAATAAAATTCATGGAGATAGAAAATAGAATGATAGTTACCTGAGACTGTGGATGGTAGTGGAGAGGAAGTAAAGTAGGGGTGGTCAACATGTACAAAAATATAATTCGGTAGAATGAATAAGATCTAGTATTTGATGGCACAAAAGAAGAAAATTATTACCAATCAAACTATTTGTAAAGTACTTTATCATTTATTTCCTCTAGCATTTCTAGTCCAAATAGCATACATGTGAATTACAAAAAATTTCAATACCATTTAACTGATCCTCAAAACCAATGAGTAAAACAAACAAATAGGGTAGACAGTATTACTCATTTAAAGATGAAGAAACTGAGCACCAGTGAGGGAACCATTCTTGTTCCCACAACTAATGTTAGAGGCTGAACTGACCCAGGACTTCTAACTGCAGATCAAGATCTTTCCAAGGTGCTACCTTGCTAGTTCACGTTAGTCCATCTTCATCTCTGAATGTTTCTTTGTGTGTTTTCACTTCTTCCTTCTCTTTCTCCTTCCCCCTCTCCATTTCACTCCCCTTCCTTCCTTCCTTCCTTCCTTCCTTCCTTCCTTCCTTCCTTCCTTCCTTCCTTCCTTCCTTCCTTCCTTCCTTCCTCCCTCCCTCCCTCCCTCCCTCCCTCCCTCCCTTCCTTCCTTCTTTTCTTTCCCACTTTTTTACCTGCCACCTTTGCCTGTACTGGGAAAATGAATGAGAAGAATGAGGTCTGCTGCTTGCCCTTCCATAGACATGATCTAATGAAGTATTTAGTGTAAGTACAGTGATCATCACCTTATATTCTGCACAATGAGAAAGTAAATCATCTTTGGTCAGAATTATGCCCTGGCTTCATGTAGTCCAGATTCAGAGCAGTGCTGCATTTAAGGAAATGCATCATTACTCACATCTCTTAAAGAACATTAAAGGCTTGCATTGCTCTAATGATCTGTGATGTTGAGCTTTTTAAAAATATGATTGTTGGCTGCATGTATGTCATCTTTTGAAAAGCGTTTGTTTCTGTCCTTTGCCACTTTTTTATGGGGTTATTTTTTTCTCATAAATTTGTTTAAGTTCCTCATAGATGCTGGATATTATACCTTTGTTGGATGCATAGTTTACAAAAATTTTCTCCCATTCTGTAGGTTGTCTGTTTACTCTGTTGATAGTTTCTTTTGCTGTGCACAGAAACTCTTAACTTTAATTAGATACCATTTGTTAACTTTTGCTTTTATTGCAATTGCTTTTGGTGTCTTTCTCATGAAATCTTTGCCTGTGCTGGTGTCTTAAATGGTATTGGCAAGGTTGTCTTCCAGGATTTTTATAGTTTTGGGTTTTATATTTAAGTCTTTAATCCCTTTTGACTTTATTTTTGTATGTGGTCTAAGGAAAGGGTTCAGTTTTAATCCCCTTCCTCCACCATATCTAACACTAGTCAAAATGTCTATTATTAAAAAGTCCAGGCCAGTTGCAGTGTCTCATACCTGTAAACCCAGCATTTTGGGGAGACAAGGCGGGTAGATTGCTTGATTTCAGGAGTTCGAGACCAGCTTGGCCAACATGGTAAAGCCCTGTATCTACTAAAAATACAAAAATTATCCAGGCAAGGTAGCACATGCCTGTAGTCCCAGCTACTTGGGAGGTTGTAACAGGAGAATCACTTGAACCCAGAGGGTGGAGGTTGCAGTCAGCTGAGATTACGCCAGTGCACTCCAGCCTGGGTGACAGAGCAAGACTGTTTCAAAACAAACAAACAAAAAGACCAAAAATAACAGATGCTGGTGAGGTTGTGGAGAAAAAGGAATGCTTATATACTGTTGGTGGGAGTGTAAATGAGTTCAGCCATTGTGGCAGTGTGGCAATTCCTCAAAGACCTAAAGACAGAAATGTCATTCAACCCAGCAATCCCATTACTGGGCATAAACCCACAAAATATAAATCATTATAAAGACACATGCACACATATGTTTTTTGCAGCACTGTTCACAATAGCAAAGGCATGGAATCAACTTGAATGCTCATCAATGACAGACTGAAAAAAGAAAATGTGGTACATATACACCATAGAATACTATGTAGCCATAAAAAGAATGAGATTGGCTGGTCGCAGTGGCTCACGCCTGCAATCCCAGCACTTTAGGAGTCTTGAGGCAGGCAGATCACCTGAGGTCAGGAGTTCAAGACCAGTCTGGCCAATATGGTGAAACCCCATCTCTACTAAAAACACAAAAATTAGCCAGGCATAGTGGTAGATGCCTATAATCTCAGCTACTCAGGAGGCTGAGGCAGGCAAAAAGAAGTGACACTTTGTCTCAAAA
>NW_016107506.1:1839898-1888972 GCF_001604975.1 Cebus imitator
ATCATATTTTTTGCAGAGACATGGATGGAGCTGGAGGCTGTTATCCTTAGCAAACTAACACAAGAACAAAACCAAATACTGCATGTCCTCACTTATAAGTGGGAGTTAAATATTGAGAACACACAGACACATAGAGAAGAACAACACACAGTGAGGCCTTTCGGAGGCTGGGAAGAGGAAGAAGATCAGGAAAAATAACGAATGTGTACTAGACTTAATACCTGAGTGATAAAATAATCTGTACAACAAACCCCTCGTGATACACGTTGACTTTTGTAACAAGCCTGCACAAGTTCAGGGGCACATGTACACCTGAACTTAAAGTAAAATTTAAAATAAAACAAAAAGAATTTTAATGGTGTCTCATCTTCAGCAACCCAACTCCCCCCACCCCCCGCCGAAATCCTTTTTCCTCTTCTTAGCCTCTCACTTCCTGAGGCTGCTGTGAAAGATGCCTCTCAGAATACTCCTGTTAATTCTTCTCCCCTATGCTGAGAGCTCAGCCATGTCATTTAGCCTTTATCCTCCTTCTCCTGGATCTCTGCACTCCACAGTTCTATCTGTTTCTTCATATTTCCCATATTCTACATTACAAAAGTCAGAACCAGGAAAGAGCTATAGGATTCTCTTTGCACAGTGAGGGATGTGAGAAACTGCACAAAGATAAAATTCTCACAATTACTGCCTTATGCACAGATAACTGCCAGCATCTTCATCAAGCTGAATGCAGAATCTCAGCCTAGATTAGGCACAAATCAGTGTCAGAAATGAAATCAGAGCTCCAGAGGTTGGCTATCTGACAGAAGAATTTGAGGAGCCCCTTTTCCTGGCAGCTTACAAAGAGATGTTGGATTTGAGGTATTATTAGTCTAGTGAGAAGAGCTCTTGACAGCTCATAATAATAGAAATCAGCAAACAGCACTTCCCAAACAGGTCTTTGGTCTTAAGGAAAAGAACACTGAAGTGTTTATGAGTCTTGCTTATTACATTTTGAGCTTCTTGTTGGTTCCTCTCTTGGCAGTAACCTGAGTGCTTGTAAAATCCCATGTGGTAGCAGAGAACTCTGGGCATTTAGGCAACTGTCCGCAGGTGCATTATGATTCACACTTTAACTAAATACCACTTGCTGAGTAAATGCTGTAATAGAAAGTTAAAAAGAATAAATTAGCTATAAATTCTTGGTATTTTCTGATTCCTGGGATGGCCCCTACGGTTTCATGATCAGAGGTTGTTTTGTATTTATTTCAAACTACTAATCATTTACACACATGATTTCAGATTGTAAATATCAGATTTGATTGTGCCATTATTTCTCCCATTTCTTTCTAAATTCTTGTTTTAGCAATCTAACTGCTTTCAAAAGAAGCATTAATAGAAACCCCAAAATATAAAACAAGTACATGTAAGAGCAAATGAATATGACTCCATAGTTTATTAATTAATCATAATTCAGATGAAAATAATCACTGTTTAAATAACCTTAAAAGAGAAGAAACACACTCTGAAACCCATGTTTGCTTTGTATGTATGTATGTCTGTAATATTCTTATGACCTGAATTTATTTTCTACATCCTTTTGCCCAGTTCTTAAATTTATACAACAAATGACAAGAAAGGCACAAGAAAATTTTCAGTTTTAGTCATAGCAGAAATATAGTTAAAAATCTGGGGTCCAAGTGCCAGGTCTGCCACACGCTGATTGTCTGACTTTGGAGGTTCATTTAATACCTCTGGGCAAGGCTGCACTTGTACAATACCCTAGAGTGTGCAATTGCCCAGCTTTCTGGTTGGAGAGGCCCTGGCCATAGTGTGATATGAGCTTTTGGAGCCAGACAGTGCTGCTGCATCAATACTTGATTGCTACTTTTACTGGTTGTGATATATAACTGATAGTTTTCAGTATATCAATAACCCATTATAAAAAAGAACATTTTCTCCTAGTTAGTCTGTATATAGACCAGTTTAGCTCTGCTGTTTTAAAAATATTTTATTTTTGAAAATCAGTCCACTGAGTCATTGCTGCAGACATTTGCCTAATTTGTGATCATATTGCATAAACCATTTTAAAAGCTGCTTTATAACTCAGATCCTTGTTTTATTTCTGAAAAGACACTGAAGACTGCAATATGTTGAGGCAGAACTTAAAAACCACATATTTTGAGCTATGTGCTTTTAAAAAAATAGCCATACTTTTTATCTGGATTTTTTTTTTTTTTTTTTTTGAGACTGAGTCTTGCTCTGTTGCCAGGCCAGAGTGCAGTGGTGTGATCTCCACTCACTGCAATCTCCACTGACAGCAACCTCCGCCTCTCAGGTTTTTTTCTGGATTTTAAAAGACTGATATATTTTACATAAATAAGCCCCAGTTACATTTATCCCCAAAAGAGGAGCAAATTCACCTTAATCATGCCAGTAACCCTATGCTCACATACTCTTCAGGTCTGAACTCTTAAGAAAGAAGGGATTTCTAGTTGGAGTTGAGCCACTGGCTGGCCTTGGTTTACAGTGAGCATGGTCTCTGTTACACATTTGCATTGGGTTTAGTCAATGAGAAGCACTGGTAGGAGGTTGGAGGGCAGGAACATAGACAATTTGGTCAGATCGGCAATAGTTTGGGCACTGGCTGGATTTCTGACAACTGCATTCAGACAGTCTCTTTTAAACAGTTCTAGTTCTCATTAAATTCTGGTAAGACATGTTCTTTCCCTTGGCCCATCAGGCCTATGAGTGGGAGCTTCCTATGGTTGCTAGTCCCTGGGTTGCTAATCACTTTCTCTTGTTTCCTTAACTTTGTCCATACCTGTGTAGATGGCCCCTTAATTCAATACAGTTCAACCCATGTGCTTATACTAGGTTCCTGCTAGGACTATGGTTAATAAAGTATAAAGTTAGCTTATGCTTTTAGGATAAACCCATATATTCCAATGTAATTTTAATTGAGAGTAAGTCTCTGAAGCATTTGTACTGCCATTAATAACATAATACTTAGATTTCCCGGTAAAGGAGGAAAGATTTGTGGGGGTGAATTCAGGCATCCCTGCATTTCTGGCAAAAGAAATATCCTAGTGCTGAGAAATGGGAAAATACTGTCACTGACTTCCCACCTCTGCTGTCTCTGAACTGTGCATATTTCCTGGCACATACCAGACTCAGTAAATAATTGTTAAATGAGTGTATTTTGAATGAAGGCATAAAATATTGTACTTATCATGCTCATATAAAAATATATAACTGTATATTTTTACTCATTAAGTACAGTAATTACATATGTTATTACAGAAAACAACAAATAATGGATATAGAATAGTTCAAAATATGTATTTTAGATAGCAAAACAGATCATCCCTCTTCATTCTCTTTGCAAAGGGATGAAATGGTTTTCTTACCAATCTTAGTAAAGAAAAAAAAAAAAACAAAAAACACTTTTCTTTGATAGTTGCTTAATGTGTGGGCCTCAGAGACCACATAGACAATATACCAGTGGTGCTATCTCAACTCTAACCACTTCCTTCCATTCATATGTCAGCCTTCTCCATTAAAAATCCAAAGCAGAAAGCCATACTATTTGCATGTCACTTTTAACCATAAACAGTAGAGTGGTTGTTAGAGTCCATACCTGTGAAATATGTTTGTACAAGTGACTTATTGTCTTTGCATGAAGTGGCTGGACAAAGAGATGCCTGGTTGAGACTAGTTGTAGGAGGAATATTACTGCACATCACTGCTTTTGCTATATAAATCCTGGGCTCAGCAGACCTTGGTTAACCTAGCAGGCATGAGCAGGCCTAGGTGAACTTAAAGTACAGAAGTGACATTTGTGTAGCATCTGGCCAGTCTACAACTTCTAATTCTATTCCCAATGCCTAGAATTTCATTTTGATAGCACCGATTCTCAGAGTGTGGTGCCAAGACTGGTAGTATCAGCATCACCAGGAAACTTTGTAGAAGTACCAAATTTGTGGCACATTGCTGAATCAGAAATTCTGTGGATGAGGCCCAGCAATCTGTCTTAAGAAGCTGTATAGGGGACTCTGATGCTAAAGTTTGAGAACCACTGGCTTAGGGCACTGATATTTATTATGCATGTATTCATTAATGTGAACGTGCAAATTCAGAGTAGGTTTGATGTGAGATGGAAGGAAGTAGCAGAAGCGATCTTATCCTGAAGTGGGAAGGTCCTAATGAGGTAGGAAAGAGAGGAATTTGTTTTACGTATTGGTTTATTTTTGGTACTTCAGTGAAAGCAGTCAAGCCTAGAAATATCTGATACAGTGAATTTAAAATGGTCCTTTGCTAGGCAGGAAATGAAAAATGAGATGGGTAGGGACTACAGATTCTGGGATGGGAAATGTTAGTTGACATGTATTCATTCAGGCATTGGGCTCTGTAACATCCACCCCTTCTAAGGCAGGAGAATCTGTGAGTCGCCCAGTCCTTTCTAGACTCTCTAGACCCAGCCCAGCCAAACTGGCTCAAGGTTGCTTTTCTTCCCCAGTCTCTGCAAATGTCCAAGAAACCTTGGTAGTATAGGAATCTACTCTGATGCTGTAGGGTCAACCCTAAGGCAAAATATTATATGGAGAAAGATGGCTATAGTAGAAACTACAGAAAATTCACTCCTTTATGTGCCTTGGGTTATGGAGTGCTTATTATTTCAAACCCTGGGAAAGGAGAACAAAGCTGAACAACCCTTGAAAATCTCCAGGTTTGAGCCTTTAAAGAAATCACCCTCTCTGTGTGCCCTTATATTAAAGGATATAGATCCTCAGAAAAGGTGTCATATTATTAACAGTTACATCTAATTGTTATAATTATTTTACAGCAATAATTGTAATTATAATCAGAGATGGTTGATAGCCTCCTGAGGTCCATTGGGCAGTACTTTTCATTCTTTAATGTGCATGAGAAGTACCTGGGATCTAGTTACAATGCAGATTCAGTACATCTGGGTTGAGGCCCATGTTGATGCCAATGATGCTGAATCCTCTGACCATAACACACTGTGAATAGCAAGGATATGGAGAAAAAGAACTACAACACATTGCTTTCCAAGCAGAATGGAGTGTAAATGTCATTAGTTTCTACAACTGTTAAGAAGATATTATCTCTGATCCTCACAATTTCTCTGGCAAAAAACTTTGTAATGAGTATTACAGCTTCAATGATACCACATGAGCTGGATATGCAGGATAATTTGTGCTGAAGTTCTGCATGGCACCCACAGAATAAATGGACATGTCTGGCCTGTTTCAGATTCAAAACCAGAAATCACTTGTGATTAATGGTGGAATAATACACTTTTATTATAAATTGTGGAAGCTTAGGTTCTCAAGCTGGCTTTTCTCCTGCAGAGTTCTTGCAGAAGCAATCTGTTAGTCAAAGCCGTAGGACAGCAATTAAAGGGGCATTCATTATAGCCCACGTATACTAGAAAGCAGCAAGAAAATGATACTTTCCAATGTCTGGGAAATTAGGTCAGCACTTGCAGATTAAATTCAACAGGGCCTGCCAGATCTGAAGTCCTGATTGCCAATTAAGATCTAATGCTGACGCTTATTAGCTATTGAGATTTAGAGGGGATAAAGAACTTCTAAAAATTGAGTGGCTAACACTGTTCTTGAATCCTGATAAGAATGTTATCCATTTGCTTTTTAGTGTCTGTGACAATCAAATCAATTTTTCTTTTGTATTTACTTAAGATCCTATTTTTGATGTAAAACATATACCTGCAGTTACACAGTTACACAAATCAATTAAGTAATTTCCACTTTACTGTTTCATACTTTACTCATGGTCACAATATACATGCTTGCCAAACAGATGAGTAAATATTGTTATTATTTTAAAGAGAAAGACATTGTCCTAATGTCACATATTTTATAATATTTACTGGGTTGAAATTCAGAGTGGAAGGCTTCCAGTGTTGTGCAAGAACAGAAGCTACTCTTCTGGGAAAAGTAAGTGGCTGAGCAGAGTAGTAGCAAAGACTGATCAAATAATTAAGAAAGCTACAGACATTTTGATCTAGTAAGTGATTATTTCATTATACCTCAACTTCAGTAGTTTTCCTTTAAATTCACTTTATGATCTGAAAATGTTTGCATTTTCTCTCTTATTTAGCTATTGGTTGTACATAGATCTGTTTAGAAAAGCTATGAATGGTGTGAGAACAGAGAACTTGTAGAGGCAGAATTTTAAGATGGACCCTGGGATTCCTGCCATCAACGATCAGGTTAAACATGTAATTTATAAATTCAAAATTTATTTAAAAAGCTCTCTCTATATACGTAATAAATTGTATATGCTCTATAGGAATAATTTTAATGAATACCGTGTATAGTATGTATGTAGAAGAATATAAGGAAATTTTAAAAAATTGGCATTACTGAGTTGAAAGATATAGTGTGCTATATTCATGAATAGGAAAGCTGAATATTGTAAGTGAGGGAATGTATTAATTTATTTTCCTTGGTCCACAAGGGGCGTGGTTTCAAAGGCAAGAACTTCCCAGCGACATGCCCCAGTTGCTTTCTTTCACATCTCCATCTTGGAGCTTAGAGGTCTTTGTTTACCTTTTGCACATGGGAAGATATACTGTCAAGGTGAACTTCTTTGTTTAGAAAAGCCCCTGAAAAGCTATGGGAGGACTGTGGGCCCAACAACCAATCAAATATCAGAATCAAAGATCAGTCATTCCCCAGAAGTTTGAAGGAGCTTCTCTCATGGGACAAAAACTTGGATAGGGCAGGAATAACTCCCAGATTAAAAGACCCCTTGCCCCTTATCTGTGCGAATTTCCCTCTCTGGGATCCCCTCCCACGACAGCATGGGAGCTGGCTTTCTCTCTCTCCCTACTTCTCTTTCTCTCTCTGCCTAATAAACCACTTTTCTGCAAAAGCTCTTGGGGTCTGATATTTACTTAAACAATATCACCGTGCCTGGGCCTCCTACCCATTCTTGGGTGGAGGAAAGCCCAAGGACCTCAGCACACTGGGGCAGTTCCCATCAGGGAGCTAAGCCTCTCCTGTCTCCAGCAACCTGGTAACAGTAAGGATGCCAATTTCCCCTAAATCTGCAGATTTTATACAATTCAATCAAATTTCCTGTGTGTGAAAATTAAAAAGCTGATTCTAAAATGTATTTAAAAGAGCATAGGGCCAATAATATACAGTACTTGAGAATTAAAAGAGTAAGATGGAAAAGACTTGCCTTACTAAATATCAAGCCCTGTTTTAAAGTCATAATGATTACGATAGTGGGACAGAAATAGACAAATAGACTGAGTGAAAAAGACAAAGAACTTAGAAAGATACTCAGACTTATATGCAACTTTGATAGGTAACGAAGAGTTGCCATTGTAGTCCATTGCAGAAAGGAGGAAACATTCAATAAAAGTTGCTAGCACAATTGGTTATATAGAAATAATAACACTGAATTTTACACCATGTGCAAAAATCAATTCTAGATATCATAAGACATGTATAATAAAATTTTAATATTTTAGAATGAAATATGAGATAATCTGTATTTCTCTAAGACAGGAAGGAATTGGTCTATGGGTGCTATTCCAGGATGCCCCAGCTTGTTTCCCGGAGATTATGGTGCAATGGGGCCTACTCTGCTCCACCCCCAGGCAGAAATGCAGGCATTCAGAGCGCCCATTTTTCTGGTCTAGCAGCCTGAGCCACTCTGCCCTTTCTAGGCATAGATTGTGGTGCAAGGGGACTTTCTACACTCCAACCTCAGGCAGATCTCCAGGCATTCAGAGCACCTGCTAACACAAATTAGCATGCTGAGTGGCCCCATCCTTCCTGTGCAGAGATCCATGTGCAGGGGTCCCTCTCTGTTATACTCCCAAACAGATCTCCAGGCATTTGGAGCACCTGCTTGCCTGGTTCAGCAGGCTGAGTGGTCCCACCCTTCTTGGATATAGATTGTTGTGCAGCAAGTCCCTCTCTGTTCCATCCTCAGGCAGAGATTTAGGCATTCAAAGCACCTGATTGCCTGGATTGGTATCCTGAGCTGCCTCATCCTTCCTATGCAGAGATCATGGTGTATGTGTGGGTGGTACTTCTCCCTGTTTCATTTTCAGAGTGATCTCCAGGCATTTGGAGCACTAGTTCACCTTGTTCAACAGCCTGACTCACCCATCCTTCCTGTGCAGAAATAGTGGTACAGCTGGGTTCTCTGTTCCATGCCCAGGCAGATATCCAAGAATTTGGAACACTTGCTCACCCAGACTGGCAGTCTGAGCTGCCCCTCCCTTCCTGCGCAGACATTGTGGCATGGCAGGGCCCCTCTCTGCTCCACACTGAGGCAGATCTCCAGACATTCAGAGCACTCACTTGCCTGAATCGGCAGCCTAAGGTGGCCCAACCTTCCTGTGCTGAGGCTATGGAGAAGAGGAGCTTTCTTTGCTCCCCTTCCATGCACAGGCATATCTCCAGACAGTCAAAGCACCAGTTCACTGGGGTTAGCAGCCTGAGCCATCCCAGCCTTTATGTGCAGAAATTTTAGAGTAGCAAGACCCTCTACATTCAATACCCAGACAGATCTCCAAGCATCTGGAGCACCCACTCTCCTGAATTAGTAGTTTAGGCCACCTCCTCCATGCAGAGAAGTTGGCATTGAGGTGGTTTTCCAGCTCCATGACTAGGTATAACTCTGGGTGCTTGGTGGCCACCAACTGGATTCTCCTTCAGTGCTGGTGTTGGGCCTGCCACTGGGGGCCTATAAGTGGGCCTGCCCAGTTTGGCCCTGTCCATCTTTCTCCCTGTCCTTGTGGGGTTAGGAAGGGAGTTGGGACCACTGAGCACTCCACAGGTCAGCCTGAGATAAAAGATTGCTTCTCCCAGTAAATAATGACCAAGTCTATACCCAGTCATGTTGGCCACAGCAGGCTCTTACCCATAAGCGCCATCTACTGGCTTGTAGATTGATTCATACGATTCAGATAAAACCTTCGGACAGAATTGGATGGGGCTATGGAAGCAAAGCCAAAAGGCCATATGCAGCATTCTCTACAGTCATTCCTCCTAGGAAGGGGAGAAAAGGAAAAGAAGGAAAAAACGCCAATAATTTCACAGGAAAAGAAAAAAAAAATAAAGTCGTACCTACACACAAAAAGTGCCAGCCTTTCCAGATAAGAAGAAACCAGCACAGGAATTCTGGCCTCATGGACAATCTGCATGTAGAGACATCACCAAGGGATCACACTAGCTCTTCAGCTATAGTCTGTAACCAAAATGAAAACTCAAGAATGACAAAGAATTCAAAGTATGGATTGCACAGAAGTGCAATAAGATCCAAGAAAAGTTTGAAATGAACACAAAGAAACTTCAACAGCAATCCAGGAAATGAAGGAAGAGATAAACATTGTAAAATAAAATCAATCAGAGTTTCTGAAATGAAAACACTCACTTAAGGAATTTCAAATACAATTCAAAGCTTCATCAATAGACTGGAGCAGACAAAAGAAAGAATTTCAGAGCTTGAAGAAGGGTCTTTTAAACTTTGCCAGTAAGACAATTATAAAATGGAAAATTTTAAAAAGCATCTAGGCACGCAACATTGGAATACCCACATTCAAAAGATAAGTATTTTTAGACTTACAAAAAGACTTAGCCATGCAATAATAGTGGGTGACTTCAATGTCCCACTGGCAGTATTAGACAGATCATTAAGGCAGAAAACTAGCAAAGAAATTCTGGACTTGAATTCAACACTTGACAAATTGGACTTAACAGAAACTACAGAATACCCATCAGCCACAGAGTAAACATTCTTATCTATGCACTGAACATTTTCCAAGATTGACCATAGGCTTGGCCATTAAGCAACTGTGAATAAATTTAAAAAACCTGAATCATACCAAGCATATTCTTGGACCATACTAGAATACAAATATGAATCAATACCAAGAGCTCCAAAACCATCCAATTATATGGAAATTAAATGACTTGCTTCTAAATGACTTTTGGGTAAACAGCAAAATTAAGGAAGAAATAAAATTCTTTGAAATGAATGAAAATAAAACATACCAAAATCTCTGAGATGCAGTGAAATTAGTATTAGGAGGAATGTGTAGAGTGCACTCCTATTCAATATAGTACTGGAAGTCCTAGCCAGTGCAATCAGTCAAGAGAAAAATATGAAAGACATCCGAATAGGAAAAGAAGTCAAACCATATCTCTTTGCTAATGACATAATTCTCTACCTAAAAATTCCTAATGACTCCACCAAAAGGCTCCTGGAATTGAAAAATGACTTCAGTAAAGCTTTAGTATATGAAATCAATGTACAAAAATTAGTAGCATTTCTATACACCAATCAATAACATTTAAGCTGAGAGCCAAATCAAAAACACAATCTCATTTACGATAGCCACACACACAAAAGAATATGTAGGAATTCATCTAACTAAGGAGATAAAAGATCTCTACAAGGGGAACTATAAAAAACTGCTGAAAGAAATTATAGATAATACAAACAAATGGAAAAATATTCTGTTCTCATGGATTGGAAAAATTAGTATCATTAAAATGGTCATACTGCCTCAAGTGACCTACACATTCAATGCTATTCCTATCAAATTACCAACATCATTTTTTACAGAATTAGAAAAAACTATTGTAAAATTTGTATATAATCGAAAAAATGCTCAAATAGCTAAAACAATCCTAAGCAAAAGGGAAAAGGCTAGAGGCATCATACCTGAATTCAAAATGTACCACTAGGGTACAATAACCCAAACACCATGATACTAGTACTAAAACAACACATAGATCAATGGAACGGATCTCTCAATAGAGAACCCAGAAATAAAGTCACACATCTATAGCTGTCTGATCTTTGACAAAGTTGACAAAAATAGGCAACAGAGAAAGGATTCCCTGTTGAGCAAATTGTGCATGGATAATTGGTTAACCATAGGCATCTGTACTCCCAACTTTCACCACATAAAAAATTAACTCAAGATAGATTAAAGATTTTAATTTAAGACTTCAAACTATAAGAATCCTAGCAGAAAATCTAGGAAACACTATTCTGGACATTGGTCTTGGGAAAAAAAACAAGCAATTGCAACAAAAGCAATTGTAGCAAAAATGAAAATTGACAAGCGGGATCTAATTAAAGTAAAAAGCTTCTGCACATCAAAAGAAAGTATAAGCAGGGTAAACAGATAACCTGCAGAATGGGAGAAAATATTTGAAAACGATGCATTCAACGCAGGTTTAATATCCAGAATCTATAAGGAGCTTAATTCACAAGCAAAAAATAAATAACCCTGTTAAAAAGCATGCAAATGACATGAACAGACACTTCTAAAAAGAAGACATACAAGCAGACAACAACCATATACAAATTCTTCACATCACTAATCATCAGAGAAAGGCAAATCAAAACCACAATGAGATGCCATCTTACACCAGTCAGAATGGCTATTACTAAAAAGTCAAAAATTACAATGTTGGCGAGACTGTAGAGAAAATGGGACACTTATACGCTGTTGGTGGTTATGTAAATTAGTTCAACCACTGTGGAAAGCAATCTGGAGATTTCTCAAATAACTTAAAAAAGCTACCATTCAACCAATGAATTCCATTAACATACACATATCCAAAGGAAAATAAATCATTCTGCTAAAGAGTCACATGCAATTGTGTGTTCATTGTTGCACTATTCACAATAGCAAAGACATGGAATGAACCTAGATACCCATCAATTGTGGACTGGATAAAGAAAATGTAGTATATATATACCATGGAATACTATGCAGCCGTAAAAAGGAATGAGATGTCCTTTGCAGCAACACTGATGCAGCTCGAGGCCATTATTCTAAGTGAATTACTGCACGAACAGAAAACCCAATACTGTTTGTTTTCACTTATAAGTGAGAGGCAAACAGTGGATACTCATGAACATAAGGATGGCAACATGACTGCTAGAGGAGGGAAGGAGAAAAGGTGTAAGGACTGAAATACTATTGAATACCATGCTCACTAACTGGGTGATGGGATCAATTGTACCCCAAGCCCCACCATCACATAATATATCCATGTAACAAATAACATACATTCCCTGAATCTCAAATGAAAGTTGAAATTATGGAAAAGAAATATGATGGATTTTACATCTGTAATAAGTCTGACTCCATTTTGATTTTTGATTATTAATAACTTTCAAGCCCTCTCTCTCTCTTCCTCTTCTGCCTCAGATGTGGACAAACTCATAAGAATGTCCAGATACATCCTTCTTTGGTGCGGGAGGGAAGTTCAAACCACATAAGCTCTCATCCATGCTTAGGAACCTTCACTGATAGCCCTACCTTTTGACCACAACAAAAGCCAAAACCAGTTGTCACTACTTGCTCCCTGATGTCATTTTCAGACCTGTTTGATGGTCTGCCTTATTCTTTCCAGAAATCATCATTATGTGAGTAATAAATTTCTTGACACCTTCCTGGTGTGTCTGTGTGTGGGGTCATCAATTTTGAGGCAGAATTTCTTCTTCAGGAAGCCTCAGTTTTTGTTCTTAAGGCCTTTAACTGATTGGATAAAGCCCACTTACATATCAAAGATGATTTTTTTAACTTAAAGTCAACTGATTGTAGGTCAGTTGAATTAATTTTGTGTGGGTGGCGGAAGGTCCAGCCTGTTTCTATAAGGTGATCTACATGCTATTCTTTTCTTATTTTAAAGATTCACTCAAAATAATCACTGATAATACACTTATCCTACTACAATAAAAGCTGTAGCTATAGCCCTAAACTATGAACTTTATATTACCAGAGAAAACACAGCATATGCTTTTCATGTTTAAAAACTATAAACCAAGTTTTACATGCCAAATCCCCACCCTTCTTTATTGAAATACACATGAAAATGAAAAAAAAAGAGAAATATATGCCTTTAGATGAACAAAGAGAATGATAAGTCAAAGAGAAAAAAATATGGGCATTTATTGCTGTATATTTTTCCTCTAGACACTGCTTTAAATGTGTCCCAGAGATTCTGGTATGTTGTGTCTTCATTCTCGCTGGTTTCAAAGAATGTCTTTATTTCTGCCTTCCTTTCATTGTTTATCCAGTCAACATTCAAGAGCCAGTTGCTCAGTTTCCATGAAGCTGTGTGGTTCTGAGTTAGTTTCTGAATTCTGAGTTCTAACTGGATTGCACTGTGGTCTGAGAGGGTGTTTGTTATGATTTCCGTTCTTTTGCATTTGCTGAGGAGTGATTTAGTTTCAATTATGTGGTCAGTTTTAGAGTAAGTGTGATGTGGTGCTGAGAAGAATGTATATACTATGGATTTGTGGTGGAGAGTTCTGTAAATGTCTATTAGGTTTGCTTGGTCCAGGTCTGAGTTCAAGTCCTGGATATCCTTCTTAATTTTCTGTCTTGTTGATCTGTGTAATATTGACAGTGGAGTGTTAAAGTCTCCCACTATTATTGTGTGGGAGTCTAAGTCTCTTTGTAAGTCATTAAGAACTTGCCTTATGTATCTGGGTGCTCCTGTATTGGGTGTGTATATATTTAGGATCATTAGCTCTTCTTGTTGCATTGATCCTTTTACCATTATGTAATGTCCTTCTTTTTCTCTTTTGAACTTTGTTGGCTTAAAGGCTATTTTATCAGAGACTAGGATTTCAACTCCTGCTTTTTTTTTGCTCTCCATTTGCTTGGTAAATCTTCCTCCATCCCTTTATTTTGAGCCTTTGTATATCCTTGCATGTGAGATGGGTTTCCTGGATACAGCACACTGATGAGTTTTGGCTTTTTGTCTAATTTGCCAGTCTGTGTCTTTTGATTGCGGCATTTAGCCTATTTACATTTAGGGTTAATATTGTTAAGTGTGAATTTGATACTGCCATTTTGATGCTAGCTGGCTGTTTTGCCTGTTAGTTGATGCAAAAAAATAAAAATAAAAATAGTTAGCAGTGGAAGAAAAGTCACATTTTTAGTATGTTTATAAAGCCCTTTCTCTTACAGGTATCAAATGTTGCACTATTTACCTTTAGCTTTTCATTTAATTTTTAGTTTAATTTTTACGATATGTAAAATACCATTTATATTTAAAACGTCTTAGCCATTTGAATTGCTAAAGTAATAAATGCTTGTTGCATAATTCATAAAACATAAAGTGTCAAAAATCAAGTGAACATAAGCCCCCTCCCAACTAATTACATTGCTATTTCCTTATCATAGTCATACATATCATCATATATTTGTGTTACAGCACTGACAATTTAAAAAATAAAAATGGATTTATTCTACAAATATCCTAAAGCTTAACATGTTAACTTTAGCAGTCCTTCCAGACTAATAACTGTAGCATTGTTTTATTCTTTTTATTGAAAGCTTTCTCTAGTTTTCAACATTTAAATTATTCTAAAGAGTTTACAATGATAGTCATTGTTCAATACTCATTCTGTTTCTATCACAGAATTTTTATTTCTAGATGAATTCCTAGAATTGAAACTGTTGCATTAAAACTTATGTACATATTTCAATTTGAGAAAACGTATCCTGAAATGTAACATTTGAAATTGCTACCAACAATGAACACACAATAATATACATTTTTTCCCTAATTTACCTGCTCTGGATTTAAAAAAAAAATCTTTTTTGCCAATATAATAGATAAAAAGGTTATTTTATTCCATGTGTACAATTCTGAACTCTTGAGGGTGATTTCCTTTTCTGAATTTCTTCTTTTATGAATTTTCCGTTCATATCTTTTGCCCATTTTTTCTTAGACTTTTGCCTTTTGTTATTACCTTGTGGGGCCTTTTTGTAGATTTACAATGTTAATCATTTTATTTTGTACACATTTCTCTGTTATATTTTTTTCCTATAAAAAGTCATGTCAAAAGGATTATAAATCATTCCTACAAAGACACATGCACATGTATGTTTATTGCAGCACTGTTCACAATAGCAAAGACTTGGAACCAACCCAAATGCCCATCAATGATAGACTGGATAAAGAAAATGTGGCACATATATACCATGGAATACTATGCAGCCATAAAAAAGAAGAGTTCATGTCCTTTGTAGGAACATGGATGAAGCTGGGAATTGTCATTCTCAGCAAACTAGCATGAGAACAGAAAACTAAACACCACATATTCTCACTCATAAGTGAGAGTTGAACAGTGAGAACATGTAGACACAGGGAGGAGAACATCACACACTGGGGGACTGTCAAGGGGTTGGGGGAAAGGGAGGGATAACATTGGGAGAAATACCTAATGTAGATGATGGGTTGATGGGTGCAACAAACCACCAGGGCATGTGTATACCTATGTAACAAACCTGCATGTTTGGCACATGTATCTCAAAACTTGAAGTGTGTGTGTGTGTGTGTGTGTGTGTGTGTGTGTGTGTGTATCTCATAGAGTGTTAGCACAAATGATTTCATATACTCCTTTGCCACCACATTGCAAGACTTAAAAAACTAACGTTGTTTCTAACAGTTCAAGTCCACATCTCTAGAGTGATTTATCCTACCCTCCCTTAAAGTGACTCCCTGAAAAAGATTAAGTCTGCCAAAAAATTGCCGTTTGTTCTAGCCAATACCTGAAGATGGGTCTCTGACCATCTTTTCTTAGAGCATTTACTCAAAAGGACTTACAACTGCAAATCTTTCCTTTGTCTCTTTGAGATGTTTATGTATCTCCTACAACTCATTATTGTCTTTCTGAAAGACCTGAAAGCCATTCCTTTAAAATGCAGAGCTTCTGTCTCCCAGTCTCTTTGGGAGGACAGAACCCTAACCTCCATAATTGTCACTTAATAGACATAGCTGAGTTCATCAGCATTTACAGTGACCAGCCCTTGCAATTTTTCAATTATTCGAGTTCACTGAGCTCCTGTTTACCACCTTCTCTAGTCCCTCATTCTCTCTTTAAAACATCTCTGTACACTTCAAAGTTGAGTTTATTTCACACCTGGACTCCTTCCCCATTGCAATGGTATATTACTGATTAAAATCTCTCCTTCCCACTTTGGTGTTTGGCTGTATTTATCTTTGGCACTACCATGTGACAGAATTAAGAGGCAATCTAGTTGTCCATAATCCTGATGTTAGAGTAGCCAGATAGCTAGACATAAGCAGGTTGAGGTGGCTCCTTAAAAAAAAGAGGTCTGGAAAATCTCTCAACCCAGAGACCACGCAAAACATTCTTGCTAGATATGAGCATGGAGGAGGGGAAATACCTATGCAGAAAGGAATGCCCCTTAAGATGCCCAGTAATCACTTGCTTTGCAATTAACTTGTCAGAATGTGGATAGCTCCATGATGCTAAGGATGGAAAGAAGGCAAAGAAGAAATTCTTAAGAGATAAGCAGGTGTAGTAAGTATAGATTTGACTGCTGTACAGAATTCCTGGGGTGGTGGTAATGAGCAAGGCAACCATGAGGTATAATTCATATTCAACACTGTGCCAATGTAAGCACACCCACTAATAGTGAGGGAGAGTCTCACAAGCCTGGGTGGGAACTAGGCAGGGACAAAGGCAGGGATTTAGGGCAGGAGTGGAAAACCAGACAAAGAAAAAAGATGGGTACTTAAGAACAGAGGCAGGAACTTCAAGAAAAAATTCAGACATCATAAAAGCCCAAGCTAGAACTCTCAGGGCTGCTGATTCATTCTCTTTCAACAGCCTTCTCTTCTTCATCTTTCAGAGTATACTGCCCCTTTAAATAAACACAGCTACTGCCACTGCTGCTGCTCCCAGCCTAGTCCACCTGCTCCTCTCTAGGAGCTACTCTTATCTTCTTAATGAATCTTTTGCTTACATTACTAATTGTCTCTTGGCTGAATTCTTTCCTCCAAGTTAGACAAGAATTGAGAATTCTGCATCTCAGTAACACTGAGACACTAACAAGTTATTATTAAACTCACTTAGAATCTTGATCTCAATTTTGCATCTCAAAAAATGTATTGTATTAATGTTGCCAATAAAATGCTTCTGCCCATTTTACAGATACTGAAAATGGTAAAAAAAAAAAAAAAGTTGCCCAAAATTTTGAATATTGTGTTTGTAGGAGATGGAGATGTAGAATCCTGTCTTTGGCAAAATTCCTGACTATATTTGCCTCAGAAATAATTTGCATCATCCCTAACTTTTTCTCAAAACATAATCACTTTCAGTAGCTGAATTTTGCTGTTTCAAAGATGATGAAAGCCAAATTATTTAGGTTTCTGTCTTGACAACAAAAACCCTATTAACTGAATAGAAAGTCAAAAATGCTTGGTTCTATCTATAGAAGGATGAATTTCTACCAGTTTCCACTGAAGGCTTGAAAATGAAAATACCTTGTGGCTAAGATAATTTGAATAATTGTCAGTCATTTGATTCTATTATTCTGGTGAAGGCAGAAAATTTAAATTGCTGAACAGAACTCCAGCCTCCTAATGTAGACTTTATTGAACAAATTGTGCTCTCTGGGGATTTAAGGAGCTGTCTCATACCATTCAGAATGGATTTCTTACTGAGATGTGATGTACTAGGTACCCTTCATTATTAGTGTGTGTTCTTATAATTTGCCTCAGGATATAAATTATCTCCCATTTAAATAGCTTAAAGAGAAGAAAGATTGAGTTTTGGGAATGTGAACATGAACAACTGATTCAAGTTTGTTAAAATTATTATTTTCTGTACCCTAGTCACCTGAACTATTTTTGGGTTCATCTTGATGGTAGAGCTGATTAAATACATGAACTGAGTCTACTATTTATAAAACCTGGGAGTTTGGAAAAAGGAGTATTAGTTTTAGGCAAGACAAAATGAAAGAAGTAATTCTAAAATATAATTATACTTTTATATTTTATGATTATTTTAATAAAGTATAATTTTAATTGTATCATTATTTTGAATTATAAAGTGATATTTAAAATTTTTGAATTAGATCACTCTGCAGAAGGTCCTTGAATAACATTGTTTCCTTCAACATCAGTTTGTTTCAGCATCAATGAGAAAAAAAAATTGTTTCTCTGCTGGGGCCGCTATCTATGTGGTGTTTTCATGTTCTATGCACGTCTGTGTGGGTTTTCTCCAGGTACTCTGGTTACTTCCTACATTCCAAAGATGTGACTATTTAGTTAACTGACCTGTTGAAATGGTCCAGTCTGAGTATGGATGTGTGTGAGTGCTCTGGAATGGGATAGAATCCTGTCCAGGGTGGGTTTCTACCTTGCATTCTAAGTTGTTGTAATAGGTGTGGCCACCTAAGACCCTGAACTGGATTAAGTGAGTTGGGAAATCAATGAATGAATAAATATAAATGATTATAAAATGAAAATTCATAAAGTCTTTAGTGATCAAACAAATGCAAGACAATAAATGATGTGGTATGAAAGTGCTCATCAATCCTTCCATATTTGTGATTGTTTTTGAACTCTGTGGTGATAGAAAGTGTTCCTTAAAATTTTCACTTTGCAAACATTTATTCCTTGATTTAAGAAACCACCACTACAACTGCCATCACTACTGGATCATGAACAATTGATAAATAATAATCTAACTTGTTTTTAATCGATATTTCATCAATGAATGTATAGCTCACATTTATTGCAGTGCTTAATATTAAAAGTGTTTGGGGTCTTTATTTAGAAATTTGGTGATGCTTTTGTGACAGAAGTATGCCATAAGAACTTTTGTTTATATCAGTTAGCCTATTGTAAAACTGGTTTTGTTGTATGGCATTTTGCTTAAAGTTGCAGTTTCAAAGAACCTATTATCAGCAGTGAGGACTTACTGTAATTCAGTGACATCATAACAAAATTATACCTTGACATTGATCACTATTACTTTTTGAAATTATAATTTTAATGTTGAGTTAGTGGTAAAACCATATAAACTAATTACTTCAAGTTACTTAAAACATGACAATTTGATTGTTCATCCCCAGAACAAAAAAATGTAAAACACCAGAAACTGTTTTCTATAATCACACTATTTAACATAGTTCTAGTTTTATTATTTTGAGGCCATTGTATGTAAACTGTAGGATAAACCAAATGAATAATTAGGAGAACTATAATTTTCTTTTTTTAATTGTATTTTTAAGTTCTAGGGTACATGTGCAGAATGTGCAGGTTTTTTACATAGATATTCACATGCCATGGTGGTTTGCTGCATCCATCACCCTGTCATCTGCATTAGGTATTTCTCCTAATGCTATCCCTCACTAATCACTACACCCCCTGCTATCCCTCCCCTAGACCGCCACCCAACAACAGGCCCTAGTGTGTGATGTTCCCCTCCCTGTGTGTATGTGTTTTCATTATTCAACACTCACTTATGAACTCATCCTTCATATATATTTTATTGCATTTTAGGTTCTGAGGTGCATGTGAAGAACATGCTGGATTGTTGCATAGGTACATACATGGCAATGTGGTTTGCTGCCTCCATCCCCATCACCTATATCTGGCATTTCTCCCCATGTTATTCCTCCTCAACTCCCTACCCCCCACTGTCCCTCCCCTAGTCCCCTGCCACAGACCTCAGTGTGTGATGCTCCCCTCCCTGTGTCCATGCGTTCTCATTGTTCAACACCTGCCTATGTGTGAGAACATGTGGTGTTTGATATTCTGTTCTTGTGTCAGTTTGCTGAGAATGATGGTTTCCAGGTTCATCCATGTCCCTACAAAGGACATGAACTCATATTTTTTTTATGGCTGCATAGTATTCCATGGTGTATATGTGCCACATTTTCTTTATCCAGTCTATTATCAATGGGCACTTCGGTTGGTTCCAAGTCTTTCCTATTGTAAACAGTGCTGCAATGAACATACCTGTGCATGTGTCTTTTTAATAGAATGATTTATAATCCTTTGGATATATACCCAGTAATGGGATTTCTGGATCAAATGGAATTTCTAATTCCAGGTCCTTGAGGAATTAGAAGACCGACACACGGTCTTCCACAATGGTTGAACTAATTTACACTCCCACCAACAGTGTAAAAGTGTTCCTATTTCTCCACATCCTTTCCAGGATCTGTTGTCTCCAGATTTTTTAACGATCGCCATTCTAACGGGTGTGAGATGGTATCTCAATGTAGTTTTGATTTGCATTTCTCTAATAATCAGTGATGATGAGCATTTTTTGATGTTTGTTGGCCTCATATATGTCTTCCTTTGAAAAGTGTCTGTTCGTATCCTTCACCCACTTTTGAATGGCTTTGTTTGTTTTTTTCTTGTAAATCTGTATTAGCTCTTTGTAGATTCTGGATATTAACCCTTTGTCAGATGGGTAGATTGCAAAATTTTTTTCCATTCTGTTGGTTGCCAGTTCACTATAATGATTGTTTCCTTTGCTGTGCAGAAGCTCTGGAGTTTAATTAGATCTCATTTGTCTATTTTGGCTTTTGTGGACAATGCTTTTGGTGTTTTAGTCATGAAGTCCTTGCCTATGCCTGTGTCCTGAATGGTTTTGCCTAGGTTTTCTTTTAGGGGTTTTACGGAGTTAGGTCTTATGTTTAAGTCTTTAATCCATGTAGAGTTAATTTTGGTGTCATGTGTCAGGAAGAGGCCCAGTTTCTGCTTTCTGCACATGGCTAGCCAGTTTCCCAACACCATTTATTAAACAGGGAATCCTTTCCCCATTGCTTGTTTTTGTGAGGTTTGTCAAAAATCAGATGGTTGTAGATGTGTGGCATTGCCTCCAAGGCCTCTGTTCTCTTCCATTTGTCTATGTATCTGTTTTGGTACTAGTACCATGCTGTTTTGTTTACTGTAGTCTTGTAGTATAGTTTGAAGTCGGGTAGCATGATGCCTCAGCTTTGTTTTTTTTTGCTTAGAATTGACTTGGGTATGTGGGCTTTCTTTTGCTTCCATATGAAGTTTAAGGTGGTTTTTCCAGTTCTGTGAAGAAGGTTATTGGTAGCTTGATGGAGATAGCATTGAATCTATAAATTACTTTGGGCAGTATGGCCATTTTTACAATATTGATTATTCCTAACCATGAGCATGGAATATTTCTCCATATGTTTGTGTCCTCTCTTATTTCATTCATCAGTGTTTGTATTTCTTGAAGAGGTCCTTTACATCCTTTGTTAGTTGTATTTCTAGGTATTTTATTCTGTTTGTTAAAATTGTTAATGGAAGTTCGTTCTTGATTTGGCTGTCATTAAGTCTGTTATTTGTGTATAGGAATGCTTGTGATTTTTGCACATTGATTTTCTATCCTGAGAGTCTACTGAAGTTGCCTATTCATTTCAGCAGATTTTGGGCTGAGATGATGGAGTATTCTAAATATACAGCAATGTCATCTGCAAATAGAGACAATTTGACTTCCTCCTTTCCTAATTGAATACCCTTTATTTCTTTTTCTTGCCTGATTTCTCTGGCTAGAACTTCCAATACTATATTGAATAGGAGTGGTGAGAGAGGGCATCCTTGTCTAGTGCCACATTTCAAAGGGAATGCTTCCAGTATGCTTTGCCCATTCAGTATGATATTGGCTGTGGGTTTGTCATAAATAGCTTTTATTATTTTGAGCTATGTTCTGTCGATACCTAGTTTATTGAGAGTTTTTAGCATAAAGCGCTGTTGAATTTTGTCATAGGCCTTCTCTGCATTTATTGAGATAATCATGTGGTTTTTGTCTTTGATTCTGTTTATGTGGTGAATTACATTTATAGACTTGCGTATATTGAACAAGCCTTGCATCCCCGGGATGAAGCCTACTTGTTTGTGATGGATAAGGTTTTTGATCTGCTGTTTCAATCAGTTTGCCAATATTTTATTGAAGATTTTTGCATCTATGTTCATCATGGATATTGGCCCAAGGTTTTCTTTTCTTGTTGAGTCTCCATTGCGTTTTGGTATCAGGATGATTTGGTAAGGATTCCTTCTTTTTGTATTGTTTGGAATAGTTTCAGAAGGAGTGGTACCAGCTCCTCTTTGTATGTCTGGTAGAATTCGGCTGTGAACTCACCTGGACCTAGGCTTTTTTTTGGTTTGTAGGCTATTAATTGCTGCCTTAACTTCAGCCCTTGTACCTGGTCTATTCAGGGATTCGAATTCTTCCTGGTTTAGTCTTGGGACGGTGCAAGTGTCTAGGAATTTGTCCATTTCATCCAGGTTTACTAGTTTATGTGCATAGATTTGTTTTTAGTAATCTCTGATGGTGGTTTGTATTTCTGTGGAATCTGTGGTGATATCCCCTTTATCATTTTTTATTGCATCTATTTGATTCTTCTCTCTTTTCTTTTTTGTTGATCTGGCTAGTGGTCTGCATATTTTGTTGACGTTTTCAAAGAAGAGGCTTCTGAATTTATTGATTTTTTTGAAGGATTTTTTTGTGTCTCTGTCTCCTTCAGTTCTGCTCTGATCTTAGTTATTTCTTGTCTTCTGCTAGCTTTGAAGTTTTTATTTTATTTTATTTTTTATCTTGCTCCTCTAGCTCTTTCAATTTTGATGATACGGTGTTGATTTTAGATCTTTCCTTGCTTCTCATGTGGCATTTATTGCTATAAAATTTCCTCTAGACACTTTTTAAATTGTGTCCCAGAGATTGTGGTATGTTGTGTCTTCGTTCTCATTGGTTTTGAAGAACATCTTTATTTCTGCCTTCATTTTATTGTTTATCTAGTCAACATTCAAGATCCAGTTGTTCTGTTTCCATAAAGTTGTGCAGTTCTGAGTTTGTTTCTGAATCCTGAGTTCTAATTTGATTGCACTGTGGTGTGAAAGACTGTTTGTTATGATTTCCATTCTTTTGCATTTGCTGAGGAGTGATTTACTTCCAATTATGTGGTCAATTTCAGGGTAGGTGCCATGTGTTGCTGAGAAGAATGTATATTCTGTGGATGTGGGGTGGAGAGTTCTGTAAATGTCTGTTAGGTTTCCTTGGTCCAGGTCTGCGTTCAAGTCCTGTATATCCTTGTTAATTTTCTGTCTTGATCTGTTTAATATTGACAGTGGAGTGTTAAAGTCTCCCAGTATTATTGTGTGGGAGTCTAAGTCTCTTTGTAGGTCATTAAGAACTTGCTTTATGTATCTGGGTGCTCCTGTATTGGCTGTGTATATACTTAGGATCGTTAGCTCTTCTTGTTGCATTGATCCATTTACCATTATGTAATGCCCTTCTTTGACTCTTTTGATCTTTGTTGATTTGAACTCTATTTTATGGAGACTAAGATTGCAATTCCTGCCTTTTTTTTGCTCTCCATTTGCTTGGTAAATCTTCCTCCATCTCTTTATTTTGAACCTTTGTGTATGCTTGCATGTGAGATGGGTTTCCTGGATACAGCACACCAATGGGTTTTGACTTTTTATCCAATTTGCCAGTCTGTGTCTTTTGATTTGGGGCATTTAGTCCATTTACATTTAAGGTTAATATTGTTATGTGTGAATTTGATCCTGCTATTTTGGTGCTAGCTGGTTGTTTTGTCCAGTAGTTGACGCAGTTTTTTTATTGTGTTGATACTTTTTACCATTTGGTATGTTTTTGGAGTGGCTGGTAGTGGTTGTTTATTTCGATATTAAGTGCTTCTTTCAGGAGCTCTAGTAAAGCAGGCCTGGTGGTGATGAAATTTCTAAGCAATTGCTTTTTTGTAAAGAATTTTATTTCTCCTTCGCTTTTGAAGCTTAGTTTGGCTGGATATGAAATTCTGGGTTGAAAGTTCTTTTATTTAAGGATGTTGAATATTGGCCCCCACTCTCTTCTGGGTTGTAGGGTTTCTGCTGAGAGATCTACTGTGAGTCTGATGGGCTTCCCTTTGTAGGTAACCCGACCTTTCTCTATGGCTGCCCTAGTATTTTTTTCTTCATTTCAACCTTGGTGAATCTGATGATTATGTGCCTTGGGGTTGCTCGTCTTGAGGAATATCTTTGTGGTGTTCTCTGTATTTCCTGGACTTGAATGTTGACCTGCCTTGCTAGGTTGGGGAAGTTCTCCTGGTTAATAGCCTGAAGATTGTATTCCAGCTTGGATTCATCCTCTCCATCACATTCAGGTACACCTGTCAAATGTAATTGAGGTCTTTTCACATAATCCCATATTTCGTAGAGACTTTGTTCATTTCTTTTTACTCTTTTTTCTCCAAGCTTGCCTTCTCATTTTATTTCATTGAGTTGATCTTCAATCTCTGATATCTTTTCTCCTGCTTGGTTAATTCAGCTATTGAAACTTGTGTATGCTTCTTGAAGTTCTTGTGTTGTGTTTTTCAGCTTCATGAATTCATTTATATTCCTCTCTAAGCTGCTTATTCTTGTTAGCATTTCATCAAACCTTTTTTCAATGTTCTTAGTTTCTTTGCATTGGGTTAGAACATGATCTTTTAGCTCAGAGAATTTTGTTATTACCCACCTTCTGAAGCCTGTTTCTGTCAATTCATCAGACTCATTCTCCATCGAGCCTTGTTCCCTTGCTGGTGAGGAGTCATCATCCCTTGGAGGATGAGATGCATTCTGGTTTTGGGTGTTTTCATCCTTTTTGCCCTGGTTTCTTCCCCTTTTTGTGGATTTATCTACCTGTGGTGTTTGTGTTTGGTGTTTCAGATGGGGTCTCTGAGTGGACGTCCTTTTTGTTGATGATGAAGTTATTTATTTTTATTTCTTAGTTTTCCTTCTAACAGTCATGCCCCTCTGCTGTAAGGCTGCTGGAGGTCCACTCCAGACCCTGCTTGCCTGGGAATCACCTTCAGAGGCCTCTGCATTTTCGCTGGGAACTGCAGTCCAGAGCTGTTCCTGTTAGGCCATCTTCAACCCAATTGTCCAACTCATCCTTTTTTAATGGCTGCATAGTATTCCATGGTGTATATGTGCCACATTTTCTTTATCTAGTCTATCATTGATGGCCATTTGGATTGGTTCCAAGTCTTTGCTATTGTAAACAGTGCTGCAATAAACATATATGTATGTTTCTTTATAATAGAATGATTTATAATCCTTTGGGTATATACCCAGTAATGGGATTGCTGGGTCAAATGGTATCTATTTCTAGATCCTTGAGGAATTGCCACATTGTCTTCCACAATGGTTGAACTAATTTACACTCCCACCAACAGTGTAAAAGCTTTCCTGTTTTTCCACATCACCTCCAGCATCTGTTGTAATAATTGCCATTCTAACTGGCATGAGGTTTGATCTCAATGTGCTTTTGATTTGCATTTCTCTAATGACCAGTGATGATGAGCTTTTTTTCCTATGTCTGTTGGCTACATAAATGTCTTCTTTTTAAAAGTGTCTGTTCATATCCTTCATCCTCTTTTGGATGGGTTTTTTTTTTTTTTTTCTTGTGAATCTGTTTTAGTTCTTTGTAGATTCTGGATATTAGCCCTTGTTAGATGGTAGATTGCAAAATTTTTTTTCCCATTCTGTTGGTTTTCAGTTCACGCTAATGAGTTTCTTTTGCTAGCAGAAGCTCTTAAGTTTAATTAGATCCCATTTGTCTATTTTGGCATTTGATGTCAGTGTTTTTGATTTCATCTTAAAAAGTGAACTAAACAAAGCAAAATTAAAAAATCTACTTACCTCTAAGTAGATGAATTAGAGGTAATTCATCTAATGAAAAGGCCTAAAAACAATGGCCAACACAGTAGCAAAGATCATTCTGTATCAGTCCACTTTCACACTGCTTTAGAGAACTATGTGAGACTGGATAATTTATGAAGATAAAATATTTACTTGACCCACAGTTCTGATTGACTGGGGAGGTGTCCAGAAACTTAATGGTGGAAGGCAAAAGGGAAGCATGAACCTTTTTCACATGGTGGCAGGAGAGGGTTAGGGGGAACTGCCAAATATTTTTAAGCCATCAGATCTCATGAGAACCCACCCATTTATCATGAGAACAGCATGGGGGAAGCTGCCCCCATGATCCAATCACCTTTCATCATGTCCCTCTCTTGACACATGGGGATTACAATTCAACATGAGATTTGGGTGGGGACACAGAGCCAAACCATATCATTTCACCTGTAAGTTTTCCCAAATCTCATATCCTTTTTACATTTCAAAACCTATCATGCCTTCCCAGCGGGCCCTCAAAGTCTTAACTCATTCCAGTTAACTCAAAAGTCCAAGTCCAAAGTCTCACCTGAGACAAGGCAAGTCCCTTCCACCTATAAGCCTGTGAAATAAGAAAACAAGTTAGTTAATTTCAAGATATTATGAGGATACAGGTATTGGGTATATGCTGCCATCCAAACTGGAGAAATTAAACAAAGTGGTCAGAGGTCCCATGCCAATCTAAAACGTGACAAAGCACTCATTAAATCTTAAAGTTCCAAAATAATCTCCTTTGACCCTGTGTCTGACATCCAGGGCACACTGAAGTGAGAGGTAGGCTCCCAAGGTGTTGGGCAGTCTGTAGCTCTACAGGGTACGGTCCCCAAGCCTGCTTTCACAGGCTGTCATTGAGTCCCTGTGGCTTTTCCAGATGCATGGTGCAAGCTGTTGATGGATCTTACCATTCCAGGGTCTGGATGATGGTGGCCTTACTCTCATAGCTCCACTAGACAGTGCCCCAGCAGGGACCCTGTGTGGAGGGTCCAACCCCACATTTTCCCTCTGCATTGCTTTAGCAGGCTTTCTCCATGAGGTTTCTGCCTCTGCAGCGGACTTTTGCCTGGACAGGGAGGGATTTCTGTGCATCCTCTGAAATCTAGGTAGAGGCTCTCAAACCTCAAATCTTGTCTTCTGTACACCCACAGGCCCAATACAAGGTGGAATCTGCCAATTCTTGGGGTTTTCACCCTTTGAAACAATGACCTGAGCTGTACGTTTGCCCCTTTTAGCCATAGCTAGAGCTGGAGTGGCTGGAATGCAGGATGCCATGTCCTGAGGCTGCACAGAGCAGCAGGGCCCTGAGTCTGGCCCACGAAACCATTTTTCCCTCCTAGGCCGTTGGGCCCATTGGGGAGGGGCTTCTGGGAAGATCTCTGAAACGTCCTGGAAACATTTTTTTCATTGTCTTGGCTATTAACATTACACTTCTCATTACTTATGCAAATTTATGCAGCAGGCTTGAATTTAATTCCAGAAAATGGGTTTTTCTTTATACCACATAGTCAGACTGTAAATTTACCAAACTTCTATGCTCTGCTTCTCTTTTAAACATAAGTTCCAATTTTGAATCATCTCTTTGAGCATGCATTTAACTGTATACTTTCAGAAAAAGCCAGGTCACATCTTGAATGCTTTGTTTTTTAGAAATATCTTCTGCCAGATACCCTAAATCATCTCTCTCAAGTTCAAAGTTCCACAGATCTGCAAAGCAGGAGCAAAATGCCACCAGTATCTTTGCTAAAGCGCAGCAAGAGTGGCCTTTGTGTCAGTTTTCAATACTTTTTTTTATCTCCATCTGATACCACCTTTGCCTGGGCTTTATTGTCCAAATCACTGTCAACATTTTGGTCACAATCATTTATCAAGTCTCTAAGAAGTTCCAAACTTTCTCACATCTTTATGTATTCTCCTGAACCCTTCAAACTGTTCTAACCTCTGCCTATTACCTAGTTCTAATGTCACTTCACATTTTTCAGGTTATCTTTATATCAGTATCTTACTCCTAGTGGCAATTTTCTGAATTTTTGTCTATTTTCACACTGCTATGAAGAACTATCCAAGACTAAGTAATTTATAAAGAAAAAAGATTTAATTGACTCGCAGTTCTGCATGGCTGGGGAAGCCTCAAAAAACTTACAGTCATGGTAGAAGATGAAGGGAAAACAAGGACTTTCTTCACATGGTGGCAGGAGGCAGTTGGATGGGGGGACTGCCAAACACTTTTAAACCATCAGATCTCATGAGAACTCACTCACTATTATGAGAACAACATGGGGAAAACCACCCCATGATGCAAACACCTTCTATCAGTTCTCTCCCTCAACACATGGGAATTACAATTCGCGATGAGATTTGGGTGGGAACACAGAGTCAAATCATATCACATTCCTATTCCATAAATTCTTTCATCACCCATGAAAGTAATCAGGAGTTTTTTTGAGAAATGGCTAGAATATAAAATGAACCTTGAATGTCTTGCTAAACAAAACTGAGAAAATAATCAAAGGACTCAAAAGCCATTATTAAGAGACTTCCACTGGCAAAAGATGAAATAGTTTGAACATCACTAAGACTAATACCATGAGTATATTATTATAATAAAAATCATTGGTCATATTTGGAGGTTACTAGAGAGATAATATATTATTTTCAAAAATGGTAAATAAAGGGAAATAATTGAACATTTCTCTGGCCTTTCATTTATGAATTGATACACCAGGACAACCAAATAGTTGATGAGAGAATATTTCTCTACACAGAAGTTTCCAGCTAACAATTGAAGAAGAAGCCATAGATTCAGAGCATCATCTTTTTGGAAAACTTAATGAAGTAATGAATGTAATCAAGGATTATCCGTAGAGGTTAACATGCAAAATGAGAAAGAACCAGATATTATTTGCCTTATGGTTTTGCCCAACATAACCTGTGAAATATTCTTACCAAAGTTCAACCCTGAATATGATTACTTCTCTACATATAAGTACTAATTTATGGGAAACACATGATACGGGACTATCTTATGCAACGTGGGTATAATCACCAAAATTCAGACTCTGGTAAACTGTAGAAAAAGTAACTCAGTTTCTGCAACAAACTAATTTCAAAGAAAAAAGGAGGGTAAGTTATAGATTAAAAGAAAATTAAGAAACAAACTGATTTGAAATGTGTACCTTACTTGGATTCTGATTCCTGCAAACAAACTATAAACTACTTACCTGCATGTTGCTTTACTGGGAAAAGTCTTAGCAGATGATACTTCCTTACTCAATTTATAGAACAGAGTGTACTTTATGTCTTTTATTAATATAGATGATTGGCCCTATATCATCTAATAGATAGTTCATTTCATCATGGAGATAAATTTTTATGGCTCCAGATTTTTGTATATGTCTCTAATCATGCTAGGGAGTCTAATCATACCCATGTGGTCCTATACTTCATCCACACAGACAGCAGCTTTAGTGATATCACACATGTGGAAACTCTCCCTAGAGGCTAACCAGGCCAATATTTCTCCTGAACCTTCAATACATTATGGTAGATGGCACACTCAGAGTAATCGAGGTTTAATAAAGTCTCTTCAATAAATCATTCTAGAAAAACAATATCTATATGCAAAAGAATAGAAGAAGACCCCTATTTCTCACCATGTTGTACCTGAGCAAATTAGAGAAAGTGCCACACTCTGAGATTGAATCAGGAGTCCTTTATTTGCCAGCAACTGTGAGATAGCTAATGCTCAAAATTCTCTTGGCCCGAACAAGAGGCTTTGTTTCTTTTTATACCTTGCTTAACGAAGGGGAGGGGGAGCCTAGCTAAAGCAAGTTTTACAGAAGCAGAACAAACAAAAACTAAAAGGTAAACTATTGCAGAAAGATAAACAGTGTGGGAGCTTTTGGTTATCAGCAGGCACATTCCTAGGGGCAGCTGGTACTATCAGCAGATGCATCCGGCTGGTACATCTTAACTCAGTATCTTATCAGTAAGGACATTCCACTGTCTGCTTGTAGTCAGCTTATCCCAGCTACATGCTCAGGGGAAGGGAAAAGTGGGGGCGGGGAACAAGTGAAGAAGCTAACATGGAGTCTGCACAGCTCAAAAAGCTAACATGGAGTCTGTACAGCTCTCAGCTAAGAGAGAGTCGGGTTAGCCTAACATAGGGTAGGTTATCACAGGCATATACAAAAATCAAATAAAAATTGAAGAATTAAATCTAAGACCTTGAACTATGAAGCTACTACAAGAAAACTTTGGGAAAAGTCTTCAGGACATTGGCCTGGGCAAAGATTTTTTGAGTGACACTCCACAAGTACAGGCAACCAAAGCAAAAATGGACAAATGGGATCACATCAAGTTAAAAAGCTTCCACATAGCAAAGGAAACAATTAAAGTGAAGAGACAACTGAAAGAATGGGAGAAAATATTTGCAAACTACCCATCTGCATGGAATTAATGATCAGAATACACAAGAAGCTTAAACAACTCAATGGAAAAAAATCTAATAATCTGACCAAAAATGGGCAAAAGATTTGAGTAGACACTCCTCAGAAGAAGACATGCAAATGGCAAACAAACATATTGCAAGGTACTCAACGTCATTGATCGTCAGAGAAACGCAGATCAAAACTACAATGAGATATCATCTCATTCCAGTTAAAATGCCTTTTTACCCCCAAAGACAGGCAATAATGAATGCTGGCAAATAAGAAGAAAAAGGAATCCTCATGCACTGTTGGTGCATTTGATAGTACCACAATGGCCTCATTGAGGATAGCCTTCATTAGAAGGGAAAGGATAAATCCATCTATAACCACCGTTAGATTATTTCTTTCAATATGGAGAAGTAGAACAAGTTAGAGAGTCCCTGGGAGGAAAAATTACCTCTTATTCATTAAGAATGTTGTATTTGATACTTTTCTTTGCCCTCCAAGACTCTTTAGTCTTCTCCTGCCTCATTCTAGACATGTTAAACCAACTGAGTTGAGGAGTGGCTAGTCTGACAATGAGTATACATTTTGTAAATTAAAGCTTCATCATGTTTTAAAATACTTGATTTTAAAAGTTTGATTGAATTTTATGTGTACATTCACATTATCACAATAATTTTCACCATATTTGTCAGTGGATGGAAAGAAGAACTATTAGATTAAAAAACTCAATTGTAGCTTCTTAATGTTGAATTGTAGGTTAAAAGAGTTTTATTTTTGTCTCTGTCTTATAAAATAATGTTTCTCATCTATAGACAGTATCCGGAATGTGAAGATAAATAATGGACCGTGTATAGCCATTTCAAACCCCAAACATGTGTCCAGAGAATCAAGCTCAAAGCTATTAAAGTTTCTGAAGTATCTGCTTGAATGTTTTATACATATTTAATATTAAACATCTTCCCTAATATACTTTTATCTTATAATTGTATAATGTAAAGAAATAGAATAAATTTACATCAAACTATCTAAATATTCCCCTAAATCACCACCAGTTTATGTCAGCATAATAGTGAATTTTGTCATTTGCTATATATATCTTGAAATTAAAACCTTTGCAAAGTACCCACAACAGATTGCATTAAGAGCACAGGATTGACTTAAGGGAAAAATTTCTCCCAGATTTCAGTAGAGCTGCCTTTCACTCAGGCTTCTCACTGTCAGAAAAAGGGTTACAAAAAGGAAGCAAGGAAGGTCCAAGATAAACCCTGTGGTGTTGGATTAGAAGTTGAGATATCAGTATGCCTCTGATGGCTTTTCAAACAGATGGATATAAAGATAAATGTTAAAGCACACAGATACAGGAATATATTTGGGTATGTGTGTATATGCATTTATGTATGTATATCCTAGCCTGGGTGCTGAGCAGGACTTAAAGCAATTAGCACCCAGCTCTTGGTTCTAAATATCACTCTCTAATGAAAGGAACCACAACTCCTTGGACAAATGGTTGATTTTAGGGCTTGAATAAGGAAAGAACAAGATTGATCTGGAACATATTATGGAGCCAAAATATAAGGAAGTGCTCAAAAATGGTGGTGACACGTTAAAGCAGCTGTCCCCAACCTTTTTGGCACCAGGGACCAGTTTTGTGGAAGACAGTTTTTCCATGGACAAGGTGAGGGCATGGGGGATAGTTTTGGGATGATTCAAGTGCATTAGATTCATTGTGCACTTTATTTCTATTATTACATTGTAATATATAATGAAATAATTATACAACTTATCATAAGGTAGACTCAGTGGGAGCCCTGAGCTTTTCTTCCTGCAACTAGATGGTCCCATCTGGGGGTGTTGGGAGACAGTGATAGATCATCAGGCATTAGATTCTCTTAAGGAGCACACAACCTAGATCCCTTGTGTATGTAGTTTACAACAGGATTTGTGCTCCTATGAGAATCTAATGCTGTCACTGATCTGACAGGAGGTAGAACTTAGGCAGTCATGTAAGCAATGGGGAGCAGCTGTAAATACAAGTGAAGCTTCACCTGCTTGCTAGCCCCTAGCCTCCTGCTGTTTAGCCCAGTTCCTAAGAGATCATGGATGGGTACCAGTCGATGGCATGGAGGTTGGGACCCCTGTGTTAAAGGATATAGGAGCCAACTTGAAGTCAATCTCAATGGGCAAGTCAATAACAAAATAAATTGCGATAATGATGAATTATAATCCACTGAATAAAATATAAATCTATGAGCAAGAGTGATATAAATAATTTTTAAAAATCAAAGGAGAGAAGAGAAAGCTTTTCTTTATAGTAGCATCCCAAATAATAAGTATAAAATAATAGTGAGAATACGACATTTTAATTTGGCAAACACTACATTAATAATTGCTTCAGGCAGGAGTCATCAATGGATGCTAAACTTAGTGGCCGAAAGTGTGATAGAAAACAGAATATTGAGACCATGTAGCCCCAATTTTTCTCCCTATAAGTTATGTATGAATTACAAAGGTAAACATAATAATTTTATGTTGGAGAAACCAGAGATACCAGCTAGAATAGGTTGAATTGTGTTCCCCCTTCTTAAATTCATACATTAAAATTTTAACTCCCAGAATCTCACGATGTCACCTTATTTGAAAATAGGTTAATTGCAGATGTAATTAGTTAAGATGGAGTCATAATGGAGTAGGATGGGCCCCTAATCTAATCTGATTGGTGTCCTTATAAAACAGGGAAATTTAGACACAGATGCATGCATGCACATGGAGAGAATGCGTGCAAAAATGAAGGCAAGGTTGGAGTGATGCTTCTAGAGGCCAAGGAACACCAAAGATAGCCAGTAAATCATTGGAACCTAGAGGAGGCATGGGACAGGTTCTTTTTGATAGCCCTCAGAAGGAGTCAACCCTGTCGACACCTTGATCTTGGACTGTTAGCTTCCAGAGCTGTGAGATAATAAATTTCTATTGTTTAAGCCATTCACTCTGTGGTACTTTGTTACATCACTCCTTGTAAAACTAATACAAAACCTTAAATGAGTAATCAAAGTCAACATCACCAATAATGGAACATTATCTGCTGACAATGCATCGGGAAAGATACAACATCACACTTGTGAGATTTTACTCAAAATGAATAATCTGAGTTTAATAATAATGAAATGGCAGGCAAATTCATATTGAGGGACATTCTATAAGATCACTGGCCAGTATCATTCATAAGTAGGGAAGTCATGAAAGACAAAGAAAAACTGAGGACTTGTTTCATATTAAAAAAGGGACAGGAGACATGATGCACAGTGTAAGGTGGATCTAGATTAGATCCTGGAATAGAAGAGGGCATTAATGGGACAAATGGAAAGCTTTGAATGAAGTCTTTGTATTAGATTAGCTATTATTATTGCATTAATATTAATTTTCTCATTTGATAATTACACTATGGTTATATAGGATGCTAATATTTGAGGAATCTTTATGAAGGGTGTACAGGAATTCTTTATACTATATTTACAACTAATATGTGAATCTGAAATTCTTTCAAAGTGAAAAGTTAAGAACATTAACACAAAAACAAAGTCACACTATAGATGCAAGTCAGCGGAAAACTTGCTTTTTGGTAATATTCCTTATCAAACTGACAGTGAAGTCTTTTCAATTCTGTGAAGGTGTGGGTTAGAAGCAATTCTGAACATTTATGTAGCTACTCCCATGGCCTTAGGCAATACTGTATTCAAGCCATCATAGCCCAGTAATTTGACAGAAGATTCAAATATTAATTCCCTTTTTCTATCATTTGAAAATTATTTCTCCAAGTCCCTCTCTTTAATTTTCAAATTATTTTATGCTCCTCAAAGATATGAATGAATACTTCTGATTATCCAAAATTGCATTTAAATATGGTAAAATTAAAGCTACATTTCAGAATGTGAAAAAGGACTTACTACACTGTGTAATAGGGTCATAAAAATACTTATTGACCTTTCAGATAATGAGACTATAATGGTCACAGACAGAAGAGATGGTTTTCTGATGAAACCAAATAATTTACCAAAATAGACTGTCCTTTTCAGCTGTTTTCCTGTTGAAGAGAGCTTATATCTCTTTTCAGAGATATAACACATTTGGATACATATGATAAAGTAAGAATTTTTATCCTCTTAAAAGTTACAACTTTTAGGCTTTCTACATGTGCTAGAAATTCTCAATTCTTAGTTTTTGTTTTTTTTTTTTTGGTGGGGCTGGGGTTTGGACAATGTCTGGAACTATAAATGAACCATAGTTAACACAGAAACAATTAAATAATTTCTCAGACTGCAACTGGGTATTAGTTTTGCTACAACAGCAGCTGGCAGACAGCACCTACCATCTGGTACAATTAATTTACAGTTAAGCTTCCAAGTTGCTGCCTGCAATTTAGAGCAGGAGAGAGGCTGTACACACATTCAGATGGGTACAGTATTAGAGGAAACATGACTTGTGATGTTTCTCCAAAAGAGCAAAGAGTTACCATGTCTATGTACCTATTCAGTTTGGAATTTCCTTGACTTTCCAAGGGAGTATGATGCACATTTTTTTTTTTTTAGTTATTTGAATGTGTTTATAGCTTCTTGTAGTGGACACACATTAAGGTGACCCCTAGTGAGTCATATCTTTGTATAATCCTTTCTGTTGGAGTGTGGGCAGGACCTCTGACTTGCTGTTAGCAAATAGAATACAGCAAAGATGGGCCGGGCGCGGTGGCTCAAGCCTGTAATCCCAGCACTTTGGGAGGCTGAGGCGGGTGGATCACAAGGTCAACAGATCGAGACCATCCTCGTCAACATGGTGAAACCCTGTCTCTACTAAAACTACAAAAAATGAGCTGGGCATGGTGGCGAGTGCCTGTAATCCCAGCTACTCAGGAGGCTGAGGCAGGAGAATTGCCTGAACCCAGGAGGCGGAGGTTGCGGTGAGCCGAGATCGCGCCATTGCACTCCAGCCTGGGTAACAAGAGCGAAACTCTGTCTCAAAAAAAAAAAAAAAAAAAGAATACAGCAAAGATGATGGGGCGTCACTCCCTGGACTAGGTTGCATTACATAAGACTTCCTCTTAGCAGAATGAGCAGACACCACTTGCTGGCTCTGGAGAAGTGAGCTGCCATGTTTTGAGGGCCTTCAGAAAGACCTACATGGCAAGTAACTGCTGGTGGCCACCAGGAGTGGAGATGGTCCCTGGACACCAGCCAGCAATAACACAGGGACCTCCGTTCTGTATCTGCAAAGAGATGAATTCTGTCAGCAAACTGAAGAATTCTGGAAGTGGATTTTTCTCAGTAGATTCCAGATGAGAACACAGCCTCAGCTAACACCTTGATTACTGTGAGACTGGGAAGCACAGAATCCTGTTAAGTGTACCAAGACTCCCAACCCGAGGAAACCATGATGTAATAAATGTGTGTTTTAAGCTATTAAGTTTTTGATAATTTGTTATACATTAAGCGAAAACCAAGCCCCTTTCCCCCCAAATTCTTGTATTATCATAAAATACTTGACTGATGGTGGGTGTTGAACAATGAGAACACGCGGATTCAGGGAGAGGGGCATCACACACAGGGGACAGTTGCGGGGGTAGGCGAGAGACAATGGGGGGTGGGGAGGGAGGGGAGGGTGGGGAAGGTGGGAAGGGATAACATGGGGAGAAATGCCAGATATAGTAATGTGCCAAAAGTAAAATAAATTAAAAAAATAATAATTTTAAAAAAGGAAAAAAAAAAGGGCAGAATGAGCAGCATTGTTGGCATTATTTTAGAAGTGATGTTTTACATCCATCCTGATACAGTGGGCTAGATGTGTCAGTATATTAAAACATAACTGAATCTTAAAAAAAAAATACTTGACTGAATTAAATAGGCACTTATTTGTCATTCACAAGTGGCACAGAGTCATTGCTGGTTGATTATTTTTGGTTTTGCTTACAGATAGCAATAGTAGCTGTTACATTGTAAATTTAAATTTACATTGCACAAATAATGGCACATTCCCTAACACTAAACATCATATATTTGGGGAATGTTCACTGATGTGAAAAAATGTCTTTGGCAAAGTATTGTGCTATCCCCAAGTATTCCATGTGCTTTTCCACATGAACTTTCCCAACAGCCTCCCAGGGGCCACATAAGACCAGAAACAATATTTCACTTCCAGACTGAGGCAGTGAAAAACTTATATATAACAGCAATTCTTCCTTCTTTTGTAATGCCAACTTCTCTGGCCACATGTTCAGACCACACAGCTAAGGATGATAAAGCTTTCTCCAGCCTGTGTTCCTGGAGAGCCTTTTGGAAGAGGCAACCCCTCGTGTCCTCTATGGTTCATCTAGCATGCTAGAGAAATAAAGATTCAATGTCTTCAATCACTAGGATTTGGGGGTTTTGTTTCTACAACATAATATAGCTATTCTTATTACTTTAAATGCTATTATATTAACTTCAACACAGAGGATAAAACTTGTTCTATACAGAGAAAAGAACTAAAATAAAGAAAAATAGGGTAGGATATATATCAAAATGTCAATAGTGGTTATTTCTGGATGGTGAGCTGCATAGTGAGATTGCAAGTAATTGCTAATTTCTTTGACATAAGACAAATTTCCCAAAATGTCTGTAGTGCACACCTATGTATATACAGACATAAAGTATAATTAAAAATATAATTTTAAAATTGGAATTGCCAATGAGATACTTTAGTATTTAGTTACTTAAAGTTTTCTTCTTATGTCGAAGACTCTGTAAGTATGAAGTTCTAGAAGTTCTACCAACCATTAGGACAACAGGGTATTTCACATTGAAATAAAAAGAAACTATGTGACAAATGTTAAATGATTTGTCTATTTCTGAGGCTTTCAGAAATACAAAGGAGACCTAGGTTTCTTTGAAGGGAAATGATAGGAGAGGAGAGGTGTATGATATAATTGTCTTACTTGTGAAAGTAAAACTGCCAACCATTGCTTTCTTTTTTTAATGCAAAATGCTAAAACATCAAATGAAATAATGTAGCATCTAATTAGAGGTTCAATCTTAGACAATTTTCCCCAAATTTTGGAGTATTCAGATTTCACTACAGATGGATGAAGTCTCAAAGTCACTTTTAAAGATATTTGAAATAGCTAAATTGGGTTCATACAAGATACATTTAATTTTTCCTATCCAAGTTTTCTGCAGTTAAAGGACTTGATCATAGGGAGAGGGAGGCAAAGAATATGGGGTGATGGATCCTGGCCGTCTATTGGGCAGGATTTCATCTATTACACTGTCATTCTTAATTAGAGATTTTTTATTTTTTTTGCCGTTTCATGAAGACAGTCCCTGTTCTTACATCAAATTGGATAAATTTTATTTTATTATTTTAATAGAAACTCTGTCTTTAAAAATATTTATTTTTCAATAGTTTTTTGGGGAATAGATGGTGTTTGATTGCATGAGAAAAATTTTTAGTGGTGATTTCTGAGATATCGGTGCACCCATCACCTGAGCAGTGCACACTATACCCAATGTGTAGTCTTTTATTCCTTGCCCCCGCATCTTTCCTCCAAGTACCCAAAGTCCGTTATATAATTCTTATGTCTTTGTGTCCTCATAGCTTAGTGCCCACTTATAAGTGAGAATATAAGATGTTTGATTTTCTATTCCTGAGATACTTCATTTAGCATAATGTTATTTAACTTCATCCAGGTTGCTGTGTATGCCATTATTTTATTCCTTTCTATGGCTGAATAGTATTCCATGGTATATATACACCACATTTTCTTTATTATTGGTTGATGGGCATTTAGGCTAGTTTCATATTTTTGCAATTGTGAATTGTGCTGCTATAAACATGCATGTGTAAGTAAGTGTCTTATTCATATAATATCTTCTTTTCTTCTGGGTATTCAGTAGTGGGATTGCTGGATCAGATGGTAGTTCTACTTTTAGTTCTTTAAGGAATCTCCACACTGTTTTCCATAGTGGTTGAATTAGTTTACAATCTTACCAACGATGTAAAAGTGTTCCCTTTTCCTCACATCCACACCAACATCTGTTATTTTTTTTTTATGTTTTAGTTATGGCCATTCTTTCAGGAGTAAGGTGGTATCTCATTGTGGCTTTAGTTTGCATTTTCCTTATCATTAGTGATGTTGAGCATTTTTTCATATGCTTGTTGGCCATTTGGGTATCTTCTTTTGAGAATTGGCTATCAATGTTCTTAGCCCACTTTTTGATGGGATTATTTGTTTTTTTCTCTTGCTGATTTGTTCAAGTTCCTTGTAGGTTCTGGATATTAGCCTTTTGTCGGATGCATAGTTTGTGAATATTTTCTCCTACTCTCTGGGATGTCTGTCTACTTCGCTGATTATTTCTTTTGCTATGCAGAAGCCTTTTAGTCTAGTTACATGCCATCTATTGATCTTTTGTTGTTGCACTTTCTTTTGGGATTTTGGTCATAAACTCTTGGTCTAATCTAATGTCTGGAAGAGTTTTTCCAACATTATCTCTAGAATTTTTATGGTTTCAGGCCTTAGATTTAAATCTTTGATCTATCTTGAGTGGATTTTTGTATAAAGTGAGATATGAGGATCCAGCTTCATTTTTCTACATGTGCCTTGCAAATTATCACAGCACCATTTGTTGAATAGGGTGTTCTTTCCCCACTTTATGTTTTTGTTTGCTTTGTCAAAGATCAGTTGACTGTAAGTATTTGGCTTTATTTCTGGGTTATCTATTATGTTCCCTTGGTCTATATGCCTGTTTTTATACTAGTAACTGTTTTGGTTACTGTAGCCTTGTAGTATAGTTTGAAGTTGGGTAATGTGATGCCTCCAGATTTGTTCCTTTTGCTTAGTCTTGCTTTGACTATGGAAGGTCTTTTGGTTCCATGTGAATTGGGGATTGAAGTTCTATGAAGAATGATGATGGTATTTTGATGAGAATTGCATTGAATTTGTAGATTGCTTTTGTCAGTATGAGCATTTTCACAATATTGATTCTATCCTTCCATGAGCATGGGACATGTTTCCATTTGTTTGTATCATCTATAATTTCTTTCAGCAGTGTTTTATAGTTTTCCTTATAGAGATATTTCACCTCCTTGATTAGATATATTCCGAAGTATTTTATTATTATTTTTTGCAGCTGTTGTAAAAGGGGTTGAGTACTTGATTTTATTTTAGCTTGGTCATTGTTGGTTTAAAGTGGTGCTACTGATTTGTGTACATTGATTTTGTATCCTGACACTTTACTGAATTCATTTGTCAGATCTAGGAGCTTTTTGGATGAGTCTTTAGGGTTTTCTAGGTGTACAATTACATCATCGATAAACAGTGACAGTTCGACTTCCACTTTACCCATTTAGATACCATTTATTTCTTTCTCTTGTCTGACTGCTCTGATTAGAACTTCCAGTACAATGTTGAATAGCAGTGGTGAAAGTGGGTATATTTGTCTTGTTCCAGTTCTCAGGGAGAATGCTTTCAACTTTTCCCCATTTAGTATAATGTTGGCTGTGGGTTTGTCATAGATGGCTTTTAGTATCTTGAGGTATGTCCCTTCTATACCAATTTTTGCTGAGGGTTTTAATCGTAAAGTCATGCTGGATTTTGTCAAATGCTTTTTCTGCATCTATGGAGATGATCATGTAATTTTTGTTTTTAATTCTGTTTATGTGATATATCACATTCACCGACTTGCGTATGTTAAACCATCCTTGCATCCTTGGTATAAAACCTACTTGATCATGGCTGATTATCCTTTTAATATACTGTCAGATGCAGTTAGCTAGCATTTTGTTGGGGATTTTTGCATCTATGTTTATCAGGGATATTGATGTATAGTTTTCTTTTTTTGTTGTTGCTATGTCCTGTCCTGTTTTTGGTATTAGGGTGATATTGGCTTCATAGAATGATTTAGGGAGGATTCTCTCTCTATCATTTGTAATAGTTTCAGTAACATTGTATTAATTCTTCTTTGAATGCTTGACAGAATTTACATGTGAATCCATGTGATCCTGGACTTTTTTTGGTTGTCATTTAAAAAAATTACTGTTTCAGCCGGGCGCGGTGGCTCACGCCTGTAATCCCAGCACTTTGGGAGGCCAAGGCGGGTGGATCATGAGGTCAAGAGATCGAGACCATCCTGGTCAACATGGTGAAACCCCGTCTCTACTAAAAATACAAAAAATTAGCTGGGCATAGTGGCGCGCGCCTATAGTCCCAGCTACTCAGGAGGCTGAGGCAGGAGAATTGCCTGAACCCAGGAGGCAGAGGTTGCGGTAAGCCGAGGTTGCGGTAAGCCAAGATTGCGCCATTGCACTCCAGCCTGGGTAACAAGAACAAAACTCCATCTCAAAACAAAAAAAAAGAAAAAAAAATTACTGCATTTATTCTTAGGTTTGGCTGCTTAACCCAAATTTCTTGGAGAGTTAAACAAATTTTTTTTTGAGATGGAGTTTCACTCTGTTGTCCAGGCTGGGTGGCATGATCTCAACTCACTGCAACCTCTATCTCCCAGGTTCAAGTGATTCTCCTCCCTCAGTCTCCTGAGTAGCTGGGGCTATAGGCACGTGCACCAAGCCCAGCTAACTTCTTTGTATTTTTAAGTAGAGACAGGGTTTCACCATGTTGGCCAGGCTGGTCTTGAACTCCTGACCTCAGGTGATCTGCCCATCTTGGTCTTCCAAAGTGTTGGGATTACAGGCATGAGCCACCACACCCAGTCCTACTTTGTTCATTTTTTTGATTGTTTTTTTCTTTGTCTTGGTTTTATTGGGTTAATTCAAAAGCCTTGTCTTCAGTCTCTGAAGTTCTTTCTTCTACTTGTTCTAATCTATTGTTGACATTTTGCAGTGCATTTTTTATTTTTCTAAGTGTGTCTTTTATTTCTAGAAGTTGTGGTATTTTTTTTCTGTATAATATCTATTTCTCTGGAGCATTTTTCCACCCATACCCTGTATTAACATTTTTTTTAAGTCGGTTTTCATGTTTCTATGGTTTCTCCTTGAGCAGCTTAATAATCTACCTTCTGAATTCTTTATCTGGAAATTTAGAGATTTCTTCTTGGTTTGGATCCATTGCTGGGGAGGTAGTGTGATCTTCTGGGGAGTCATAGAAACTTGTTTCACCATGTTACCAGAATTACTTTCCTGATTCCTTCTCATTTGGGTAGACTATTTCAGTAGAAAATCTGCTGTTCAGATTTTATTGTCCCATAGGGTGATCCTTTGATATGGTATGTTCTCACTTCCCCTAGGGATAGGGCTTCATGAGAGTGGGACTGCAGTGATTGTTACTGCTCTTTTGGGTCTACACACCCAGCAGGGGTACCAGGCTCTAGGCTGGTGCTGGGGAGTGTCTGCAAAGAGTCCTGCGATGTGATCCATCTTCAGGTCTCCCAGGTATGGAGGCCTACTCTGATGGAGGTGGCAGGGAAGTGAGGTAGACTATGAGACTCCTGTCTTTGTAGATGTTTTTAGTGTGCTTGTTTTCTTAAATGCTGGTTATGCTAGCAGTGAAGTTATCATGTGGACAGACTCAGGACCTCTGGTTAGCCAGGATGTTGCAGTCAGAATTATCAGTCATTTTCTCCTTCCTTGGAGCAGGGTTATTCTGCTATGAGTTGCTATAATGTCCTGAGTTTGTTGACCTCCAGCCAGAAGATGGCATTTTAAGAGAGCACTAGCTGTGACAGTAGAAGGGGATATAAGCTTGTCCTAAGTTGGCCAGGATAAGTATTCAGGGTTCTCAGTTGATGGGTGGGGCCATAAAGCTCCCCAAAGTTTATGTCTTTTGTGATAGGCTACCAGAGCAGGTAGAGAAATACCAGGTATCAGGTAGGGGCAGGTAAGGCAGGTCTGAGCTCAGACTCTCCTTGGGCAGCGCTTGCTGCAGCCACTGTGGAGGATGGGTGGGAGGTGGTTTTTGGGCCAATGGGGTTATGTTCCAGAGGGGATTATGGCTCTCTCTGTCACCAGGGAAGTGGAAGAAACCTGCTAGCAATAGGCCTCACCCAGCTTCCATGCAGTTGGTGAGGCTAGTCTTGCTCCTGTTGTGTCCCACTAACAGCACCTAGTTTATCTCCAAGCAGGCTTGCTGGTGTTTTAAGACATTCTCTGCTTCAATACTAGTTATCATTTAAATTCTAGAAAGAGGATTTCTAGTTTTTTTCAGAACGAAACTCTGATTAATGAAACAAACCATAATGTGTCAAAAGTCACAGCACATTCTTTGATTCCATTGGCACAATTAATGTTCCAAATTAGCAAGGCATTAAATGCTGAGGTGGTATGACCTTGTAACCCTCTTAGCCTAACTGACTTCATTTAAGGAAATCTCTTAATTGGCATCTCTTATGGAGTAAAGAAATCAGGCACTCTTATTGTATTCTTCCATTTCTGTGATCCTTCATGCAATGTTAATTAGTACAAAAAAGAACTTCTGACTTTATTATCTGATGACCATCATAGCACCTAGGTTTTTTCCCTTTGCAGGGTTCTAAGTATGTTTGATATATGGTCTAATGCTAGCCCTAATTTAGGATTACCCTAATGAAAGACACAGTTTACTTAGGCTTCTTTTCTCCCCCACCTAGAATTCTGACTTTATCTGATGCTGTCATGAAAAAACAAAGTCACTTTCCTTACTGTTCAATTTTTACTAAAGACTACCCAATATTGAACAGAGGGCCTATATTGTAGAAATAAATGAAAATGAAAGTGTTCAGCTGAACTCAAATGATTTTTTTTTACTTATATCCTATGTAAGCATTTTAGTTAATGATACCCACTGCAGCTGGAAAGACAATTGATGAGAATTCTGATACAAGAGATTGCTCTCCTTGGTTCAATATTTCAGTAGTTGAAATGGAGTGGAGGACATAGTCCAAGCTATTCTTTTCACTAAGTGGTCACTGAATTAATTTTGTTGTTAAAACAGGAGCACTATAAAGACATCATTCTATTTGTATTAAAGTTAAAATGAATTTTATAAAACTTGATTCCAGCAGAGGTAGACAAGCAAGGCGTTAAAGAGCTAGGCACGTATTCTTATCTACAGATCAAACATGTCAAATGCTTTTTGATTCTTCTGTGAGGAAATGCATTTCTGTGAAACCACTGCTTTCCCCCAAAGACTCCATTCCTTCTTTTTTTTTTTTTTTTTTTTTTTTTTTCTTTTATTGATTGTTTTTTTTTTTTTTACTTACAAACATCTCTTGGTCCAGGAGATCTGCCCACATCAAGGTTCTATAATATGGTGCATGTATGTTTGTGTGTGTGTAAATGTGTGCACATGTGCTGCCAGTGACATACTTCAGCACTACCAGGGGGCCTGTGGGAACTAGGTCTATTATGCTTATGGTAGACTAATACCATAATATATAGAATCACTATGGTTAGGCTGTAGGCAAAATGCACTATGAGCTGGGATAACAGGACCTGACTCCATTGCTCAGTGGAGCTTAAACAGGGGAACCCTCTGGACATTGAAGGAAACAGGCATCCATCTTTCTAGTATACAGCAGAGATAGGCAGTTCCAGGAACAGCAGGCCCCCATGTGGCTTTAGGAAAGTTGGAGAACTGTGCCCTTGATATGGCCATCTGGTCTATAGCCATCAGCAAGTGCCAGGAGCAGTGGCCACAGAGAGATGGCTCACACAGGACACGACAGCAGGATCCTCTGCTGTAGACATAGTCAAGGGGATCCCCATTAGGGGAGGAATAAAGGGGAAAATGTCACACCTGTGAACACATGTGAAATATGCCCTGAAGATACCAAAAAAAAATGCTTCAGAAAGAGCTAGAGGGCTTGAAATAATGAGCAGGAACAAGAAGCAGAAATGCTGTTTATTATGGCTAATATAATTACATTTTCCCCCAGGCTGAAGGGTCTTATTGATATGTGGGTTATATACTCAAGCACAAGTTTTAAAATAGTAAACAAACTTTGCTCAGTGCCTGATTAGACAGATAATGGAAATTATCCAATACAATGTGGTTTTCCCTAGGCAGTATGTTTGTGCTAACCCAGTTTCCTCTCTTGGAATAAAATGTTACATGGATTTAGGAAGCTGCATACCAGTGACTAAAAGCACATGGGCTGAAATTAAACTACCTAGGCCTAATTCTGGATCCCAAGTAATTAGCTATGTGACTTCAGTACTTCAGTGTTTTTCTTTATGAAATCGTGGACATTAAATGAGAGAATCCATTTGGGCTTTCAGTTAGTGCCAGGCACATGGTCAATTTTCAAAAAATAATTAATTTCCTTCATATGCTTTAATAAAATTCAGTGAACAAAGGTTGATTTAGAATCTTAATTGATATTTGGATTTGGGTTTATTTTGCCCAGGTTTTGTTGTATTTTCAAAGTATTCATTTTGAAATATAGATTTTAAACCTTCAATTATTTTTTTGCAGTTATGACAGTAAAGTGTACTTCTTTAACTTATGATGATGTATTTTCAAGTAATATTTAAGGTGCTTCACAATGTCAGAACTTTACACCTTATGATTTCATTTCCTCCCTTCCTGCTCTTTGTGTTCTTGTCACATATTTACTTACACATAATAAAATGTACTAAATAATTTACTTACATGTAATAAACCTCACAATATAGTGTTATTATATTTAAGTTAGACAGTAGCCTTTTAAATATATATGTTTATTCCAAATATACTGAATATAAATATTTGTATATATTCATAGTTTATATATATTTATATTCAGTATATATATATTCAAGATATATATTCTGCTTTGATTTTGTCTATTTTCTAGTCTGTTGGTTAATATCTTTTGTATCATGGAAAATCCTTGGCTATTGTTTTTAAAAAATATTAATTTTTTCCCATTCTTTGTCTTTTCTCCTTCTGTGCTTCCAATTGTTCATCTATTACACCATTTGCTACAGTCCTCCAAATCCTGACACTTTCACTTTTTTCATTCATTTAAAAGAAATTTCGTGGTTAATTTCTGTTGACGCTTCTTTAAGTTCCTTTTTGTTTTTTTGTTTTTTTTTTTTTGCTGTATTCAGTCTTTTCATAAGTCTTCAAATGAGTTCACTTTTCAATTTGAAAATTGTACTTTTCATTTCTAACATTTTCATTTGCTTATTTTTATAGCTTTATTTCTCTACTGAAATTACTTGTCTATGCTTTAGTATTATATACAAGATACAGAACATTTCTGTCTCTTTAGAAACCCTTCTTGTGCTCCTTTGTAGTTGATCCCATCTACCAGAACTGGGCCTTGAGCAACTGTTGATCTGCTTTCTGCCACGTACTGTTTGTTTCTGCTATAATTTCATATAAATTTAGATTCATGCATTATGTAGTATTTCTTTTTAATTTTTAATTTTCTTTTTTTTTATTGCATTTTAGGTTTTGGGGTACATGTGAAGAACATGCAAGAATGTTGCATAGGTATACACATAGCAGTGTGATTTGCTGCCTTCCTCCCCATCACCTATATCTGGCATTTCTCCCCATGCTATCTCTCCCCAACTCCCCACCGCCCACTGTGCCTCCCCTATTTCCCCCCAACTGACCCCAGTGTGTGATGCTCCCCTCCCTGTGTCCATGTGTTCTCATTGTTCAACATCCACCTATGAGTGAGAACATGTGGTGTTTAATTTTCTGTTCTTGTGTCAGTTTGCTGAGAATGATGGTTTCCAGGTTCATCCACGTCCCTACAAAGGACCCAAACTCATCGTTTTTGATGGCTGCATAATATTCCATGATGTATATGTGCCACATTTTCCCTGTCCAGTCTATCATCGATGGGAATTTGGGTTGGTTCCAGGTCTTTGCTATTGTAAACAGTGCTACAATGAAGATTCGTGTGCATATGTCCTCATAGTAGAATGATTTATAATCCTTTGCATATATACCCAGTAATGGGATTGCTGGGTCAAATGGAATTCCTATTTCTAGGTCCTTGAGGAATCAACACACTGTCTTCCACAATGGTTGAACTAATTTACACTCCTGCCAACAATGTACAAGTGTTCCTATTCCACCACATCCTCTCCAGCATCTGTTGTCCCCAGATGTTTTAATGATCGCCATTCTAACTGGTGTGAGATCGTATCTCAATGTGGTTTTGATTTGCATTTCTCTGATGACCAGTGATGATGAGCATTTTTTCATATGTTTGTTGGCCTGATGTATGTCTTCTTTTGTAAAGTGTCTGTTCATATCCTTTGCCCACTTTTGAATGGGCTTGTTAGTTTTTTTCTTGTAAATCTGTTTTAATTCTTTGTAGATTCTGGATATCAGCCATTTTTCAGATGGGTAGACTGCAAAACTTTTTTCCCATCCTGTTGGTTGCTGATTCTCTCTAATGACTGTTTCTTTTGCTGTGCAGAAGCTGTGGAGTATCATTAGGTCCCATTTGTCTATTTTGGCTTCTGTTGCCAATGCTTTTGGTGTTTTGGTCATGAAGTCCTTGCCTACGCCTATGTCCTGAATGGTTTTGCCTAGGTTTTCTTCTAGGGTTTTTATGGTGTTAGGTTTTATGTTTAAGTGTTTAATCCATCTGGAGTTAATTCTAGTGTAACGTGTCAGGAAGGGGTCCAGTTTCTGCTTTCTGCACATGGCTAGCCAGTTTTCCCAACACCATTTATTAAACAGGGAATCCTTTCCCCATTGCTTGTTTTTGTCAGGTTTGTCAAAGATCGGATGGTTGTAGAAGTGCTGTGTTGCCTCCAAGGCCTCTGTTCTGCTCCATTGATCTGTATCTCTGTTTTGGTACCAGTTCCATGCTGTTTTGATTACTGAATCCTTGTAGTATAGTTTTGAAGTCAGGTAGTGTGATGCCTCCAGCTTTGTTCTTTTTGCTTAGAATTGACGTGGCTATGTGGGCTCTCTTTTGGTTCCATATGAAGTTTAAGGTGGTATTTTCCAGTTCTTTGAAGAACGTCATTGGTAGCTCGATGGTGATAGTGTTGAATCTGTAAATTACTTTGGTCAGTATGGCCATTTTCAAGATATTGATTCTTCCTAACCATGAACATGGAATGCTTCTCCATCTGTTTGTGTCCTCTCTTACTTCCTTGAGCAGTGGTTTGTAGTTCTCTTTGAAGAGGTCCTTTACATTCCTTGTTAGTTGTATTCCTAGGTATTTTATTCTCTTGGTAGCAATTGTGAATGGCAGTTCATTCTTGATTTGGCTTTCTTTAAGTCTGTTATTGGTCTATACGAATGCATGTGATTTTTGCACATTGATGTTGTATCCTGAAACTTTGCTGAAGTTGCTTATCAGTTTCAGGAGATTTTGGACTGAGACGATGGGGTCTTCTAGATATACAATCATGTCGTCTGCAAATAGAGACAATTTGACTTCCTCCTTTCCTATTTGAATATGCTTTATTTCCTTTTCTTGCCTGATTGCTCTGGCTAGAACTTCCAATACAATATTGAATAGGAGTGGTGAGACAGGGCATCCTTGTCTAGTGCTGGATTTCAAAGGGAATGCTTCCAGTTTTTGCCCATTCAGTATGATATTGGTTGTGGGTTTGTCATAAATAGCTTTTATTATTTTGAGATACGTTCCATCAATACCTAGCTTATTGAGGGTTTTTAGCATAAAGCGCTGTTGAATTTTGTCAAAGGCCTTCTCTGCATCAATTGAGATAATCATGTGGTTTTTGTCTTTGGTTCTGTTTATGTGGTGAATTACATTTATAGACTTGTGTATGTTGAACCAGCCTTGCATCCCTGGGATGAATCCTACTTGATCATGGTGGATAAGCTTTCTGATGTGCTGTTGCAATCAGTTTGCCAGTATTTTATTGAAGATTTTTGCATCTATGTTCATCATGGATATTGGCCTGAAGTTTTCTTTTCTTGCTGAGTCTCTGCCAGGTTTTGGAATCAGGATGATGTTGGTCTCATAAAATGATTTGGGAAGGATTTCTTCTTTTTGGATAGTTTGGAATAGTTTCAGAAGGAGTGGTACCAGCTCTTCTTTGTATGTCTGGTAGAATTTGGCTGTGAACCCATCTGGACCTGGGCTTTTTTTGGGTGGTAGGCTCTTAATTGCTGCCTCAACTTCAGACCTTGTTATTGGTCTTTTTCAGGGTTTCTACTTCTTCCTGGTTTAGGCTTACTCTCTTGATTTTTGTTGGTTTAAAGTCTATTTTATCAGAGATGAGAATCGCAACACCTGCTTTTATTTGCTCCCCATTTGCTTGGTAAATCTTCCTCCATCGCTTTATTTTGAGCCTTTGTATATCCTTGCATGTGAGATGGGTTTCCTGGATACAGCACACTGATCGGTTTTGGCTTTTTATCCAATTTGCCAGTCTGTGTCTTTTAATTGGGGCATTTAGCCCATTTACATTTAGGGTTAATAATGTTATGTGTGAATTTGATCCTGCCATTTTGATGCCCGCTGGCTGTTTTGCCCATTAGTTGATGCAATTTCTTCATTGTGTTGATGCTCTTTGCCCTTTGGTATGTTTTTGGAGTGGCTGGTACTAGTTGTTCCTTTCTGTGTTTAGTGCCTCTTTCAGGAGCTCTTGTAAAGCAGGCCTGGTGGTGATGATATCTCTGAGTACTTGCTGGTTCGCAAAGGATTTTACTTTTCCTTCACTTATGAAGCTTAGTTAGGCTACAGATGAAATTATGGGTTGAAAGTTCTTTTGTTTCAGGATGTTGAATATTGGCCTCCACTCTCTTCTGGTGTGTAGGGTTTCTGCTGAGAGATCTGCTGTGAGTCTGATGGGCTTCTCTTTGTGGGTAACCTGACCTTTCTCTCTGGCTGCCCTTAGCATTTTCTCCTTCATTTCAACCCTGGTGACTCTGATAATTATGTGCCTTGGGGTTGCTCTTATTGAGAAATATCTTTGTGGTGTTCTCTGTATTTCCTGGACTTGAATATTGGCCTGCCTTGCTAGGTTGGGGAAGTATTCCTGGATAGTATCCTGAAGAGTACTTTCCAGTTTGGATTCAATCTCTCCATCACATTCAGGTACACATATCAAACATAGATTAGGTCTTTTCACATAGTCCCATATTTCTTGGAGACTTTGTTCATTCCTTTTTACCCTTTTTCTCTAATCTTGCCTTCTTGTTTTATTTCATTGAGTTGATCTTCGACCTCTGATAT
>NW_016107506.1:1889080-1946424 GCF_001604975.1 Cebus imitator
TCTTATTACACATCTTCTAAAGCCTGATTCCATCAATTCATCACACTCATTCTCCATCCAGCCTTGTTCCCTTGCTGGTGAGGAGCTGTGATCCCTTGTAGGAGGAGAGGCATTGTGGTTTCTGGTGTTTTCATCCTTTTTGCTCTGGTTTCTTCCCATCTTTGTGGATTTATCCACCTGTCATCTTTGTAGTTGTTGACTTTCAGATTGGGTCTCTCAGTGGATGTCCCATTTGTTGATGGTGAAGTTATTTCTTTCTGTTTCTTAATTTTCCTTCTAACAGTCTGGCCCCTCTGCTGTAAAACTGCTGAAGTCCACTCCAGGCCCTGCTTGCCTGGGGATCACCTGCAGTGGCTGCAGAACAGTAAGGGTTGCTGCCAGTTTCTTCTTCTGCTATCTTTGTCCCAGAAGGATACCCACCAGATGTCAGCCTGAGCTCTCCTTTATGAGGTGTCTCTTTGGTTCTGCAGAGTTGGGGAGCTGCTTGAGGAAACAGTCTGTCCTTTATAGGAGCTCAGGTGCTGAGCTGTGAGCTCCATTGTTCATTCAGAGCTGCTGGGCAGGTACATTTAAGTCTACTGCAGCAGAATTCATAAACTCCCCTCCCACCATTTTTTTCCCCAGGTGCTTTGTCCTGGGGAGTTAGGGCTTTATTTATGAGTTTCTGTTGTGCTGCTGGCTTTTTTTAGGGCTGCCCTGCCCAGCAAGGAGGCAGCCTAGTCACTATTTGCCTGCAGAGGCTGTGTTGAACTTCCCTGCAGTCCTGTTTATATGGGTGTAGTTAGAACTGCCTCAGCATTATACAGCCCACCTGTATAATGGCAGACTCTCTCTGTAATGATGCACTGCCTCGGCAATGGCAAACTACCTCCATAGTGGTGGACTGCCTCAGTAATACTGGACGCCCCTCCCCCACAGAGCTGGACCGTCCCGGGCTCAGCCGTGCTTGCTGTGAAACTCTCAATCCAGAGTGTTTCCGATTGCTGTTTTTTTTGTGATTGTGGGACCAGCCGAGCCTGATCACCTGGCTCCCTGCCTCCGAGCCCCCTTTTTAAAAAATTTTTTAGTTGAACGGTTGACTGTCTCCCAGGTGTTCCAGTCACCTGTTGAAAAGGCGCTGGGATCTGTGCGATTTCCCATGTGGCGACCAACTTTCATGGTGCTTTTTTGCCTGGGAATCTCCTGGCCTGGCACCCTGTTTCAGTCCCCTTTTTAATCAGATGAATGGGTGACTGCCTTCCTGGAGCTCCAATCACCAGCTAAAATGGTGCCCAGCCCTGTGTATTTTGTATGGAGAACTGCTGCACTGGGGCACTGGCAAAACAGCCGCGCTGGCAAAACACCCGTGCTGGGGAAAACAGACATGCTGGCCAAAACAGCTGCAGGGGCCAAACCAGCCACGTTGGTGACCCGTAGGGCTCCTCTGCCTGGGAATCTCTTGGCCTTTGGGCAATAAAAATCTGTCTGGAAATGCGACGTCAACTCACCCTCCGCACTTTTGCTGGGAGCTGCAATCCTGAGCTGCTACTAATAGGACATATTGCATTGCATTATGTAGTATTTTATGTGTTTTTTTTTTACTTAGCCTTTTTTGAGGTTCATTCATAGTTTTACTTATATTAATATTTTATTTATTTGTCATGTGGTGAGATATTCCACAGTATGGATATATCGTGATTTTTTTTCCAGCAACTTTTAAGTTCTGGGGTACATGTGCAGGATGTGCAGGTTTGTTACATAGGTAGATGTGTGCCATAGTGTTTTGCTGTACAGTCAACCCATCACCTAGTTAATAAGCGCAGCACGCATTAGCTGTTCTTTCTGATGCTCTCCCTTTCCTGGCCCACCTTACAGGTCCCAATGTGTGTTTTTTACTGCCATGTATCCATGTGTTCTCATCATACAGCTCCCACATATAAGTGAGAACACGTGGGTTTCAGTTTTCTGTTCCTGCTTTTGTTAGCTGAGGTTAATGGCTTCCAGCTTCATCCATGTTCCTGCAAAGGACATGACATCATTTCTTTCTATGGCTGCATATGTGCTCTTCAACATTCATACTACTTTTAACACCCATCAAAAAGGGGATTTGAACTTATTTTGGTGATAACTGTTTTCCAACTGATATTTTTTCTTACCATTTTTAATGCTTTAGTTGAGACTGATTTATTTTTAATCAGAGGGAGAAAAGAGAAAGATAGAGAATAAGTGGTAATTCCATGGTGTATATATACCACATTTTCTTTATCCAGTCTATTATTGATGAGCATTTGGGTTGATTCTATGTCTTTGCTATTGTGAATAGTGCTGCAATGAACATACGTGTGCATGTATCTTTATAATGGAATGATTTATATTCCTTTGAGTATATACCCAGTAATGGGATTGCTGGGTCAAATGGCATTTCTACCTCTATATCATTGAGGATAAGATATTTGAAACTCATTCTTTTTTTTTCAAAATTGTTTTGACTACTCTAGCATTTTTGCTTTTTTATAGATATTTTAGCAATATTTTATCAATTCATTTAAATTAAAAAGTAAAAATTTTTAAAAGTAAAAATAAAAAAGTCCTGCTAGGATTATGATTATGATTGCATTGCATCTGTGAAAATATTTTGGAAGAGAAAGGCAATCTTAATAGTGAGTCTTTAGTCAATGAACATGGTGTATCTCTCCATTTATTTAAGTCTTAATTACCCTTTGTAATATTTTGTAGTTATTAATGTATAGGCCTTTTATATTTTTATTTAATTATAATCTTTTTAAAATTTTTGATTTATGTAGGTACGTAGTAGGTGTATATGTGTATGTGTTACATAAGATACTTTGAAATGGGCATGCAGTGTGTAATAATCACATCATGGTAAATGGGTTATTTATCCCCTCAAGTATTTATCTTTCGTGTAACAAACAATCCAATTGTGTCTTTTAATTATTGTAAAATGTACAATTAAATTATTGTTGACTATAGTCACTGTGTTGTGCTGTCGAATACTGGGTCTTATTTCTTCTTTCTATTTTTTTTTTTACCCATTAACCACTTCCACTTTAGACTGTGTTCTGAACATTATGAATGCTAAATTGTAGAATTCCTGATTTCTCTTATTTTTATCTGATGAATATAGATTCTTTAAGCAATTACCTTGATTGGATTGAACTGATTTTTTGTTTTTTACAAGCAACTACAATATTATTTTTAAAACATTTCTTTTAGTGAAATTGCACTGACCCTACCTTCCATGTATGTGGTTCAGGGGGTCGGTCAGAGATGTGGGTAGATAAAATTTGGAGACACCTTTTCTACCCCTTTCTCTTTCAGAGTTCCTCCACTCTCTTCAACTGTAATTGTAAATAAGATTCTATATATCTACTGTAGAATTTAAACCAAACTGAAACAGAAATGGCTTAAAAAAATATGTTCATGATATATCACTTGGTTTGAATGGCTTAACAGAAGAAAACTCGATTTAAAACATTCACCAGAGATGGTGTTTTATAGTATGCATTAAACTAGCTTCATAAAAAATACACCCAAATTCTAATTGATAACATGTCAAAGTGCTCTTCAACATTCATACTACTTTGAAAACCCATCAAAAAGGGGATTTGAACACTTATTTTGATGATATCCATTTTCTAATCTTGATATTTTTCTTAAAAGTTTTAATGCTTTAGTTGAGACAGATTATTTTTAATCAGAGGGGGGAAAGAGAAAGAGAGAGTAAGTGGCAATATATATCTATATAAAGTGTTTCAATAATCTTGAAGACACTTCTCTAACATACCCAGTTCTTGCTATTACCTTTACTCCTTAAAAGATTTATCTCTATGCTCCTTTAGTTGAAGAATATAATTTTTATTTCTTAGTCGTAACTTCAAAATGTACTGCTTGCTTTCTCTTATTTCTAGTTTGTTATGGTTGTGAAAATGTAGTAAGTGAACTCAGAATGCCATCGCCTAGATCTTTGTTATAAATCAGTCCTCAAAGAGAGCCTGCATAGCCAAGTCAATGCTAAGCAAAAATAACAGAGAGAGGCATCACACTATCGGACTTCAAAATATACTGCAGGGCTACAGTAATCAAAACAGCATGGTACTGGTACCAAAACAGAGATATAGACCAATGGAACAGAACAGAGGTCTCGAAGGCAAAACAACATATCTACAACCATCTGATCTTTGACAAACCAGACAAAAACAAGTAATGGGGAAAGGATTCCCTGTTCAATAAATGGTGTTGAGAAAACTGGCTAGCCATGTGCAGAAAGCAGAAACTGGACCCCTTCCTGACACCTTACACTAAAATTAACTCCAGATGGATTAAAGACTTAAACATAAGACCTAACACCATAAAAACCCTAGAAGAAAACCTAGGCAAAATCATTCAGGACATAGGCATAGGCAAGGATTTCATGACTAAAACACCAAAAGCATTGGCAACAAAAGCTAAAATAGACAAATGGGATCTAATTAAACTCCAGAACTTCTACACAGCAAAAGAAACAATCATTAGAGTGAAGTGGCAACCACCAGAATGGGAAATAATTTTTACAATCTACTCATCTGACAAACAGCTGATGCCCAGAATCCATAAAGAACTTAAACAAATTTACAAGAAAAAAAAAACGAACCACCCCATTCAAAAGTGGGCAAAGGATATAAACAGATACTTTTCAAAAGAAGACATATGAGGCCAACAAACATGAAAAAATGCTCATCATCACTGGTCACTAGAGAAATGCAAATCAAAATTACGTGGAGATACCATCTTACTCCAGTTAGAATGGCGATCACTAAAAAATCAGGAGACAACATGCTGGAAAGGATGTGGAGAAATAGGACCACTTTTACACTGTTGGTGGGCGTGTAAATTAGTTCAACCATTGTGGAAGACAGTGTGTTGATTCCTCAAGGACCTAGAAATAGGAACTCCATTTGACCCAGCAATCCCATTACTGGGTATATATCCAAAGAATTATGAATCGTTCTACTATAAGGACACGTGCACACGAATGTTCATTGCAGCACTGTTTACAATAGCAAAGACTTGGAACCAACCCAAATGCCCATCGACGATAGACTGGACAGGGAAAATGTGATATATATACACCATGGAATACTACGCAGTCATAAAAAACGATGAGTTTGTGTCCTTTGTAGGGACATGGATGAACCTGGAAACCATCATTCTCAGCAAACTGACACAAGAACAGAAAATCCATCACCGCGTGTTCTCACTCATAGGTGGGTGTTGAACAATGAGAACACGTGGACACAGGGAGAGGAGCATCACACACTGGTGTCTCTTCAGGGTAAATAGGGGAGGGACAGTAGGGGGTAAGGAATTGGGGAGGTATAACATGGGGAGAAATGCCAGATATAGGTGATGGGGATGGAGACAGCAAACCACATTGCCATATATGTACCTATGCAACAATCCTGTGTGTTCTTTACATGTACCCCAGAACCTAAAATGTAATAATATATATATATATAATATATATATAAGTATTTATATATTATATATATTTATATATTATATATATACACACATACACACACATACAATCCTCAGTGATATTAATGAAGCATAAAATGTCACTTGTATGCTGAATTCAGGTATTATTCAATTGTATTTTAAATGGTATTATCATTTTGACAATATACATCTCAGGTCATTAAATATATGCTTTTTGAAATAAACTAAAAGCTCTACACAACTTTTCTTAAATTCAAGACAGACAGTAGGCATTATTATTATTATTATTTGAGATGGCGTGCTCTGTTGCCTAGGCTGGAATGCAGTGGCACAATCTTGGCCCACCACAACCTCTGCCCCCCTGGTTCAGGCAAATTCTTCTGTCTCAGCCTCCCAAGTAGCTGGGACTACAGGCGCCAGCCATCATGCCTGGCTAATTTTTGTGTTTCTAGTAGAGACAGCATTCACCATATTGGTCAGGCTGGACTTAAACTCCTGACCTCAGGTGATCTGCCCACTTCAGCCTCCCAAAGTGCTGGGATTACAGATGTGAGCCACTGTGCCCGGCCAAAAGTAGGTATTATTTTAAAAATATTATTGACACATCCTTGTTCATTGGGAAATAATTATTTAACCAGATATGTCTGGTAGAGTTAAAGGTTTAAAATTGTAACCCACCTAAAATAGATGCATTATTTTTAGAGATCTTATTGACTAAAACAAGTTTTTTTTTTTTTAATAAAACCAATTTGTTGTGATTGTAGCTATAATTATTTATAGCATAGGATATTATTTTAGTTGTGGTAGTAGTTGAAAACTTTAAAATATCATGTATTTTTTCTTTAAATCTGAATAAAATGTATTTTTTTCAGAATGAATCACTTCACTGAAAGAGAAATAGAGTTTTAAAAAATCTTTTCTGATATAATATTTATGTATATTTAAATTTATTTTAAACTTTCAAAGCCTAAGTGAGAGCGATAAAGCATTGCAAGAGGATATTTTTGATAATTTATCAAGTCACAGCAATTCCAAGGAACATGATCTTATTTTCAAAGGTCAGCATTACCAAAGACAAGTGTTTACGTGTTTTTAACTTCTGCTTTATTTTGTTTGTCCCTCAGCAGGAGTGAAGTGTAAGGAACTAAAGCATAAAAATCAGAAATATGGGTTGGATAATAACATCAACGTTTGACATCACACAAATATACACAGAAATCCCAAGATAGCTTGATTATAATTTTGCTGAATCTATATGGTTTCTGACAATAATCATTGTGGAAATGTTTTCAGTTTCTATACTTGAGCTGGGTTCTTAAAAAGTCTGTAGACTTTCAGGGTTATAAAAAGTTTTAGAGTTCATCTAGTTCAGCTACTTAATTGAACAGGTGAAATTATTAAAACACAAAGATTAAGTATCTTATCCATGGTTACATAACTGTTTAGAGATATCTGGTCATGGGCTATTGACCGCCATTTTTGTTACTCTTGATTATGTCTTAACTCTTTGTTTCCAGTATATTTAATTTCATTTTTCGTAAGTTTTCTTCAAACTATATTTGGTGCTTTTGAATTTCTCTCATTTAAGAAACAAATTATACTTTTTGAAATATTAAACTCTCTGTTTCTTTGGAGATGTAGTGTCCAGTATAAGAATATGAGCTTTGGAGTAAAATAGGCCTGAGTTAGAATGAAGGACCCATCATTTACTATCTTTGTGACATAGAGAAGCTATTTATCCTCTCTAAGCTCTATCTTCTCCAAAGATAATAATATCAAACTAATTGCTTTGTTTTTAAGATTAAATGTAAAATAATATGAGTTATTATTGCATCACTCAATAAGTATGCATAGTGTGAACCTTTCATGAATATAAAGATGAATTTCAAATCCTTTGTTTAAAAAGCCAGAAAATAATGCAGATTACTTTTAGATAAAATGTCATTCAGTATCATTTTTGTATGCATGGTTGCTATAGTAAAATTGAAACAAAAAATAATAAATATGCACCTTCCTTGGAGGTATTTATTATTTATTGAGGAAGACAGCTAACTGAACATAGAAGATAGAAGTTTGGCTTTGGGATTCAAGAGTAGGAAAAGAAAACATTTGAGAAGTATTAATTTGGAAAAGAATCACAGAGGATGTATACTGAAAGATGAGTGAGGAGTACATAGCTTGTTAGCATAGAGAAGGACATTCTAAGTATTAATTTCAATAACAGGTGAAATAGCTCAAAGCTTTGATTGGGGAAACAAGATACATGGTTTCTGCCTGTGGAAACTTCACACAAAATTAATTTTTAAAATAATTTATTCCCTTTTCCCAAAAGTTACTTAAAACATTAAACACAAAAAAACCAGATATAATAACGCAATATGAAAACATAAAAATAAAGTATTAAGAGGATCAAAAGAAGGTGCACTTGACCATATTCACAGCCAAGAAAAGCTTGTTAATTGAACAAAAATTGCTGTTATGAGAACCTTTGTTGTAGGCCCTTGAAAAACTCTGGTTCTTTCTCAGCCCAATTGTTAAATCCTTATTCGTCATATCCTGTTACTTTATTGTGTGTCCACAACCAAAAAAGTGTTTTGAGACCGAAATAGTTTATAATCCATATATGAATAACAGTGCTTCAACAGATAGAATACTAAACAAATAAAATATATGGCTATTATCTTAAGGAGATCAAAGGCAGATTAAGGTTCAAAACTATTATATTGCGTATGTGGTAATTTACTTCATAATATTTCATTTGAATTGTGTGATATAAATTGTTTAGTATATTAACTTTAGTATATAACATCACATATATTATAGCATACACTATAGTATATTAGTAGGATTTGAAAGACTTTAATCAGCAATTTTTATTCCAGTTACTGTTTCATATGTTCTTTAAATATTATAGTAATCTTTTCCACAGGAGTCACTGGTTAGCATAGAAATGCTAGAAATAATTTTCCACTGGCTAAATGAGTGAAGTTCAAGATACGCTATTGACTAAAACAATTGTTTAGGCACCACCACCTTCTGTGGTTTAGGTTTAAGAGTTCATTAAACCTAGCTACATAGCACCTATGGTATAGTGTTACAGATCTAGAGACTCATTTGATATTATGTACCCTGCATTTTGCCTGTTGCCTGACGCAAAAGAAGTTAGATGACCTGTTAGGATATTATTGTATGAGCTTTAGAATGAGGATCTTATTCAGTAGGCTTGTTGGATTGCATATGGGTAGAGATTTTTTAGTGCCTGAGGAGAAAAGAACAGGTTATAAGTTGTTTTGTGTCTGCTAGTAAATGTCTGTAAATGTGTCAGACTTGGTTCTAACGCTTGCTTTTATTGTAATATGTCAAAGAGATTCCTGGGAAGGGAGATGCATAAATTCCTCTTTCTTCTAATCACCAGAAACCACTGATATTACCCCAAGTTACTTGATATTACAAACTGTAAAGTTGGCTGAGATAGGTGTAAAATAGACAGCTAAATAAAAACTATTTGAAAAAAATATGACATTCAATATTTTTTTCCTCCTAAAATCTGAGTGTCTAGCTGCTTTTTTGATAACCTGTTTTTTTCTGCCTTCTCTCATAGTTGCTCAAAACAGGTGAGGTCAACTATGGAAAAACTGCCCCATATACTTCTCTTTAGCATATTTTAATAAAACTATGGTCCTAAAATATAAATGCACCTTCTTTAATACAGAGGTACTAAGATATATTAAGGGAAATAAAGAAGATCAAGATGTTGGACTTAGAAAATTTTGACATTTTAGTAGGCAGAAGGATGAAAATAAGAAAAGACAGAAGTCATGATACATTAGAAAAAAGACAATTATCTTGAACAACAGAATTTGTTCGAGTGTCTACTGTATAGAGGACACTGGGAGAGAAGAAAGATAAAATAGAGCTTTATGCCTTTAAGAGGCAATAATAACACAAATATATGTAGAAGACAATGAGGACATCTAAGATGAGAAATCAGTGTGTGGAAACTCTTAGATGAACAGGGCATTTTCCTTTTCTTTGTTTTTTAACCAGAGAAAGTTTCATTTTCTCTGCAAAAAAGAAATGATGTTAAGAAACTTATTTGGAATCGAGCTATTAAAAGTACAAAGATAAATTGAAGTAAGACTATAACTGGGACAAAGATCTCTCCAGAAAGATGTTTTCTACCTTGAACGCCTATTATCCATTTTGAGAACACTCTGGCTTCTTGTCCTTTTATTTCTAACCAGTATTTCTTGAACCCTGAAGTGCACTCAAAACCCAAATATAATTTTAATATCAATGAGTGGAAGCCAGAGAAAAACTGGCTATCAGCCAACTGCTTTATCTGCTTCCAAGAAATTACTCTTTGTTCAGGAAAGAGCAAGCAAGACATCTTTAAATTCAAAACTGGGGTGAAGAATTATTCTTTTTCACTTTGGGTTGAATGAGTTGTGACTCTTATAGTCTCTTATCTAAAGATCTAGGGTCATAACACAATCTGTCATTATTCTTAATAGCACATCCCTCTGGCTATATTTCCTAGATTTTTAATGAAGGCTAAAAATGCCCTTCTTTCTTCCCCTTGTTCCTGATACAAAAATACATTTTTTGGTTGTTGAAGATATAAAATCTTATAAGATCCACAATTCCCAGTTGAAACTGTGTCTCAGGCAATTAGGGATTTTAATCTTTATTTTTTTAAGGTAATATCTATAAGATAGAAGATCTATAATGTTACTCCTGGATACTACATGGGACAAAATTAAAATATTTTCTGATATTTGGGATATTTTTATGCTTAAAATGTTAATATGATAAATATTACTTGAATATTATTGCCTGTTTTCTATGTAATTTTGACAATAGGAAATAAAGGCTAAAACATAGCCTGCTCATCCTCAAGCACTTCTGAACTGTTGAAATCTATTCTCTTTAATTATTCATAAATGGACTAGTAGCTTATACAGTCTAATAGTCCTAAGTCTTCTAGTATCCTGGAGCTTTCCTTTTCTTTTACATCCAAATGAAATAACTCAGATTTCATGTCATGCAAAAATGGAAAGCTTAAATTCCTTGTCTCTGTCTCTCTCTTTATTTAGAATTCTAAGGATAGCACATCTTTTTTCTTTGTAGTTTTCTATTATTTGTCTTAAATACATCTTCCTAATTCAGTTGATGATTCCTGCCTCTCACCTGCCTCTCAGAGCTGTTGTCTCACTTTGTTTTGCTCTTCAAGTGCCTCTTCACCTTCATGCCTTAAAGTATCACATGTTCATGACTATTGTGTGAAAAGCTTTTGCTGAAGCTTTTTAGCTAATGGAAGGACTTAAGCACAGAAAGAAACAAAAACAATATCAGACATTCTGAATTTCAACATGCAGTTTCTTCCCAGAAAATTAGTCGTTTCCTTTTTTAAAGGCCTGGTTACTGGGGACTCAGACTCTCTCTCTCTTGTTCTCGCTCTCTCCACCCACCACTCACTGAACATTTCTTATGTATTTCTTTTCTCCTAACTCTGAAGAAACAGAAACAAACAAAACTTTCTTATTTTTGAGTTCCAATGAATCAAATTACAAATCTGCTTCATTTTACTCAAATCAAGCAATTTAACTCTCTTTATATTCAATTTCTTATGTCCATATTTGTCCAGGGCTTTCACTCTCAAAAAAACTGCTCCAAAACTGATCTTTTCAAACTAAAAGCAATAGTTAGCAAGATGAGGGTATCAGTTTTAAGATAGGTTCCATTTAAATGGTGCTATTTTGTTTCTACATTCTATTATATTTACATAATTATAAATTATAAACAGTTTATATATGTATGTGTGTATAGTCCATTAAATTATTACAAGAACATTGTAGAGAAGATAATTACAGCACTTCTTCAGGAAAAGGCATACAGGTACTCCACATTTATTCTCATAACCTTCTAGTGTCTATTGTGTAGGGTCTAGAAGTCCAAGAACTTCATTTTCCTAAGTCTGTCAGGAGGGTTTGTCAATTGGTTACAGTTAAATAAGACCTGGAAGTTGGAAGAGAGACAGCAGCTGTTTTGGTGAGCTTTAGCAGACTTGAATTTTACTTAGCAATCCAACTTCTCATTGTTGAACAATGAGAACACATGGAGACAGGGAGGGGAGCATCACACACTGAGGTCTCTGGTGGGGAACTAGGGGAGGGACAGTGGGAGGTATGGAGTTGGGGAAGGATAACGATGGAGAAATGCCAGATACTGGTGATGGGGATGGAGGCAGCAAACCACATTGCCATGTATGTACCTATGCAACAATCCTGCATGTTCTTTACATGTACCCCAGAACCTAAAATGCAATTATATATATATATATATATATATATATATATAAATCCATAAAAAGTGAGGTTGCTTGGTTTTTGCTTGCTAATTTGTTTCTTATAGATTCTGGATATTAGACTTTTGTTGAATACATAGTTTGTGAATATTTTCGCAATTCTTTAGGCTGCCTCTTTATTGATAGCTTCTTTTGCTCTGTAAAAGTAGTTTTGTTTAATTAGTTCCCACTTTTCAATATTTATTTTTGTTGCTGGCATTTGAGGACTTACCCATAAATTTTTTGCCAAGACTGATGCTGAGAAGAGTATTTCCTAGATATTATTCTAGTGTTTTTATAGTTTGAATTCTTACATTTAAATCTTTAATCCATCTTGAGTTAATTTTTGTGTATGGTGAAATGTAAGGGCCCAGTTTTGCTCTACATATGGTTGGCCAGTTATCCCAGCGCCATTTATCAAATGGAGAGTCATTTTTCCATTGTTTACTTTTGTTGACTACGTTTAAGATTAGATGATTGTAAGTGTGTAAGGTTTTATTTCTGTTTTTTAAATTCTGTTGCATTTATCTATGTGTCTGTTTTTGTACCAGTTCCATGGTGTTTTAATTACTGTAGCCTCACAGTATAATTTGAACTCATGCAGTGTTATACCTCTGGCTTTGTTCTTTTTGCTTAGTATTACATTGACTATTTGGGATTTTTTTTGGTTTTATATAAATTTTAGAAGAGTTCTTTCTAATTCTGTTGAAAATGATGTTGGTTAGTTGATAGGAGTTTATCTTCTTTTAAGCCTGAGTCCCTGGCTCATTCTGAACAAATTGGGATCTTTCTTTGTTTTCCCAAGTGTTTCTAAGAAAGAGTCTTGACCTTGAGATAGTCCCAGTGTTGAATATAGCCAAACTACTAGACCTTGGACCATCCCTGCTTTCTATACAGAGAGCCTGGTTCTGTGTATATTTCTTGGGCCTTGACTTACAGTAGTTATTGCCTTTCTGCCATATTAGCCTCTTTTCTTTCTTACCAGAATTCACAACCATCCATCACTTGAGGAGCCTGGCACTGTGGGTAGCAAACACCATTCTCATTTAGATATCCAACTAAAAGTTTCCCACTGGCTCCTCATTATCCTAAGAACAAGGTCTGAGCTCCTCAACATTGCCTGCTAAAACTTTTTGCCTCCTACATATCTCTCTACCTTCATCCCTCACTGGGGACTCCTCACTCCACCTTCCTGACATAGTGAACTATACATCCTTCTATGAATGTTTCAGTTATGTCTTGACCCCCCTCACTTGTTCCTGTTATCTCCTCTTCTTAGAATGCTTATGTTCCTTTCCTTTACCTGATCAGCCTCTGTTCACCATTTCCGATTATTTCCTTGATTGTTAGGTGGCCATTTATATCCTATTTGTAGTTACATAGGAACTCTCACATGTGTAATAATATACTTCTTGAACTGTGTGTTTTGATGATTGAACTATTTGAAGACAAATGAACTTCTCTTTAATATCCTAGTTCCTAATGCCTACAATAACAATTGATACTGATTTTTCAACAAATATTTATTGAGCAGGTGCTGGGTTAAAACCTGGAAATATACATGAAAAAAGATGTTGAAGGAAATCACAACAGGTGAGACAGGACATAAACAGCTATTTATAATCTCAGCTAAGAAGTTAACAAGATATTTATGCACCATGTTCAGAGCAGCATTATCCACAGTAGACAAAAATGAAAGCAACTCAAGAATGAATAAATAAACAAAATAAAGCATATGGACATACAATGAAATCTTAACCTTTAAAAGGAAGGAAATTCTGATACAAGTAACACATATGAATCTTGAGGACATTGCTAAGTAAAATAAGCCACTCACAAAGAGAGTAATAAAGTATGATTCTACTTATACAAAGTATCTAGAGTAGTCAAAATCATTGAGATAAAAAGTAGAGTGGTGGTAGCCAGGGAATGCAGGGAGGAAGAAATAGAGAGTTGTTTAATAGGTATAGAATTTGAGTTTTGCAAGATGAAGTGAATTCTGGAGATTGGCTGCACAGCAACGTGAATTAACGTACTTAACATGACTGAACTGTACACTTTAAAATGGTTAAGATGGTACATTTTATGTTATGTATATTCTACCAGAATTAAAAATAAAAGAGAAGTTAATGAGAGCTGCTATAGGATTATAGAAAGGAAGATATGGGCCACCTCATTTCGCTCTGTGGAAGGCACACAGTGGAAATAACAGCTAGTACTGTGCTTGCAGATTGATGACCAAGTGCATGAATTAACTGGAAAATGAACAACTAAATGGAAATATAGCTCTGTCTTCTTGAATGAATTTCCCATGAGCCAGTGAAAATTACAGCTGGGCTTTGGAAAAAAGAAGTTTGGTTCATAGATTGTTAAAATAATTTTCTTTAGTGGCTTTCCAACAGAGATAATGACAATATTTGAGAGCTTGCTTCTTACCAGTTAATTTACATTAAGATTATCTAATAAAGGTCTCTGGGCATTTCTTCATATGAATGGAGACTCCTGCTGAATGGTTAGATATCAGAAACATGGAAAAGATTTCAAAGGTTCTGAAATACGATATTGAAGGCTTGTATGGAGGATGTTAGAAAATGATTAACAATATGTTTTAAGCACTTTTTAGGAGATAGATATTCTGTATATTTATTCAAATTTTGTCAAATATTAAAATAAGGTATTTGGTATGATGCGAATGTTCTCGATCTATGGGATCTGGATTCTCATATAACTTGCTAGGTTTTTTTTTTTTCTTTGAATTGAAAGTTCTCCACTAATTATTTGAGTTGAATCATGGAATAATGTGTGTGTGTGTATATGTATATGTATATATACATATATATATGTATATGTGTATATATATATGTATATATGTATATGTGTATATATATATGTATATATGTGTGTGTGTGTGTGTGTGATGTGTGTATATATATATGTATATATATATATGTACATCTAGAGAGAGAGAGTTCTAAAATTCAATGTCTCTGATAGAGTGTGTTTATTAAGTTTCTATTACAACATGACAAATTTTCACAAACTTAGTGGCTTAAAACAACACATTTTCGTTAACATTTAGCAACATGTTAAATTGACATTTATTATTCTACAGTTCTCTAGGTTACTGTCCAGGTGAATGGTTGGGTTATCTGCTTAGAGTCTTACAAGTCTGACATAAAAACTTTAAGATACATTTTCATTTGGAGAATCTGAGGAATAATTCACTTCCAAGCTCATTCAGATGTTGTCAGAATTTTGTTTCTTGTGGCTTTAGAACTGAGGTTCCTGATTTTTTTTTTTTTCTTTTTTCTAACTATTGGTCAGGGGTTGCTCTCATCTAGAGATCATTCTTAGGTCGTTTCTATATGGTTCCTTTCATTGTAAATGCCAGTAAGGATGCATTGAATTCTCATGCTTTTAATCTTTCTGAACTTTCTTTTCTGCAACCAGTCAGAGAAAGTTCTCTGTTTTTAAGGGGCTCAGGTGATTAGGTTGAACTCACCTGGATAATCTCTCTATTGTAAGGTCAACTGTGCCACAGAATATAATAACATACCCATACTTAAGAACATAACATACACATAAGTCCCCATAGCAATAACATAATCACATTTTCTAAATCAAAAGAGGAATAAATTATACAAGAAGGGACAAGGATAATTTTGGGGTCATTTTAGAATTCTTCCTGCTTCAGTGAGGGTGGAGAGAAGTCACTGATAGATCTTGTTTCTACCTAAAGAAGTTCACAACCAATCTGTATTCTCTGAATATCTTTCTCATCTGAAAGGAACATCTAGTGAATTCACTAATTGAGAAATCCAAATTTCACAGAGAATGTATTTGAGAAGGAATTCAATTTTTATACAGGACTTGGCTTTTAGCAATAACAACCAAAAGGAGGGTGTTGCTAGAATGAAGTCCTAGGAAAAAAGTCAGAAAATTTTACTTGTTCTCACATCTGCTACAAATGGAGTAGAACCTTGTGTATGGCACTTATATATATGCTGTCCCTTCTATTTATTCAGAAAGCAGACTTTCTTGTCATTATCAAGGTTAAAGAAACAAATTTCAGATTCAATTTGAAGAGCAAGACATTTAAAAAGTGATCATCTGGAACAAATTTGCGTTAGATTAGAAAGTGTGAAAAACTTGAACTCTTTTTGACTTAAAAAATGTCATTAAAATACTGAGAAGCATTGTTTGGTTTCGATCAAGGTGCTTTTTTTGGAATTCTGTCACTGCAGAGAGTTTCCTTTATTTGACTAAGGAAAGCATTCAGTCATTTTTCTTATTGCACATACTCCTGGCTGATCATACAAAGCTCAATTGCCTTCAGTTTGGAAGCAAAGGCCCCTGTGCTAAATTCCTGCTGGGGATTCACTCTAGGGGGGAAAAATTCTCTGTCCAAATGAATGTCTGCTTATACTTGTCAGAAAGTTAAAGTTATACAACAAAGCCAAAATCACTGCCCAAATGTTTTAAATCTACACGTTTTTATTTTATGTCAAATGGACTCAAGTTCAATTTAGTCATAGATACACATTTTTTAATCTCACTATAATACAACCTTTAAGGACTTTCTTTTACTTTAAGAAAGAAACTTGACACAAATTCTTAAAAAAATATTTTGAAAGGTCTGGGGAAAATGCTTATAGCTCTCTATCAGGAAAAACCAACCAAACAAAAAATCATTCTTTGTTTCCCCTAGGCCCCAGAAAATATGTAATGTTCTCTGAGAATGAAGTCTGAAGCTACTTGTGTTGTATGGTATTTAAAAGGTACAATTATCACCACCAGTATAAAGATTTGTAATAGGAAGCTTTATTTCTGAATGCAGAGAGTAAGAGAGAGCTCCTAAGTTAATAAAAGTAAATTTTAATAATTCTATTATTTACAGTTACTTGGAAGAACTTCCTCCCCATTGCTCAGAGCACTCAAAATCTACTCTTTTCCTATAACATGGGAGGAGTTTTGTGAAACTTCAAATAAGGCTTATTTTATTTTCTTAAATAGACTTTCTTCTCTTCTTTCAAACAACTTCCTCTTTCATGAGAATTCCCTGCACCTCCCACTTCCCCACTATGTTATTTTTGATAAAGTGTCAGAATTCAGTAGATGACTTGTCTTTACCACCCACTTATAAACAGGTATGTTTTCCTGGAAAATTCTTGAAAGCCAAAAAGCTTTAAAAAATTAAAAAAATATATCTTTCTTGGCAAGCTGGCATTCTGATAGACTATGGAGGAAATTTAATTACTGATTTGTGGTTTCAATTAAAAGAATTTTTTTTTCCTCAAGAATGCGAACCATATAATCTTCATGTCTTAAATCACAAAAAAATACTCCCACATAGCATCTTCATAATCTCCTTTTTTTCCCCATGTTTTTAAGTAAAACTTTATTGGAGCATGTCATATATATGTAAAAGTTTGAAAAATCATTATTGCACAGCTCAGTGAATTTTCAGAGTGAATATGCTTGTATACCATCACCAGACCCGAGAAACCCTTTATACCCACTTCAGTCACTATATACCCCTCTCTAAAGACAACCATTGTTCAGACTTCTATGAGAATGATCTCCACTGACTAATTTTGTCTGTTTATCAACTTCATACAAATGGATTCTTAAATGTGTATCCTTCTGCATTTGGCTTCTGTTGCTCAGCATTCTGTTTGTGAAATTCATATCTGTTGTGTGTAGCAGTGGTTCATTTATTCTCACTATTATGTTCCATGGTATGAATATATCATGATTTATTTATCCATTCTACAGTTGACTGGATGTTTGAGTTGCTTCCAGTTTTTGACTATAATGAATAGCACTGGTGTGAACAATCTAATATTTTGTGCACATATACACACTTTCCTGTTGGAGTGAAAATGTGGGTCATTCATACATAATTTTTATGTGAATCTAAAAGTGATTCAATGTCCAAAGGTATATAGTTTAACTGAATAGAAATTTGGACTTGTTTCTTCTTGACTTAAAAATCAAGTAGGGGCTGGGCGTGGTAGCTCACGCCTGTAATCCCAGCATTTTGGATCGCCTAAGGTCAGGAATTCAAGACCAGACTGTCCAACATGGTGAAACCCTGACTCTACTAAAAATATAAAAAATTAGCTGGGTTTGGTGGCCCAAGCCTGTAGTCCCAGCTGTTCGGGAGGCTGAGGCAGGAGAATCGCTTGAACCTGGGAGATGGAGGTTGCAGTGAGCAGAGATCAAGCCACTGCACTCCAGCCTGAGCAACAGAGTGAGACTCTGGCACTCCAGCCTGAGCAACAGAGACTGTGTCTCAAAAAAATCAAGGTAAAGCCAGGCATGGTGGCTCATGCTTGTAATCCCAGCACTTTGGGAGACCGAGGCTGAGGTCAGGAGTTCAAGACCAGCTTGCCCAACAGAGTGAAATACTGTCTGTACTGAAAATACAAAAATTAGCTGAGTGTGGTGGTGGGTGCCTGTAATCCCAGCTACTCAGGAGCCTAAGGCAGGAGAATTGCTTGAACTCTGGAGGCAGAGTTTGCAGTGAGCCGAGATGGCACCACTGCACTCCAGCCTGGGCAACAGAGCAAGGCTCTGTCCTCCCCCCAAAAAAAATAAAAGAAAGAGAAGAAAAGAAAGAATATCAAGGTTAATTTAGCAGAGTATTGGGCTCAAAAAATAACACAATCAGGTGGCAAATGAATTAACTGAAAAATAAGAACAATGAAAAACAACTGATTACCCCTCCAGAGCCTAAACCATTGCTGTAAGGAAGTTTCAAGCTGCCTGCTTAGAGACTGCTTTTTTTTTTTTTTTAATATATATTTTATTGTGTTTTAGGTTTTGGGGTACATGTGAAGAACATGCAAGTTTGTTGCATAGGTACATACATGGCAATGTGGTTTGCTGCCTTCCACCACCTATATCTGACACTTCTCCCCATGTTATCCCTCCCCATCTCCCCACCCCCCACTGTCCCTCCCCTAGTTCCCCCCAACAGACCCCAGTGTGTAGTGCTCCCCTCCCTTTGTCCATGTGCTCTCATCGTTCAACACCCGCCTATGAGTGAGAACATGCGGTGTTGGATTTTCTGTTCTTGTGTCAGTTTGCTGAGAATGATGGTTTCCAGGCTCATCCATGTCCCCACAAAGGAGATAAACTCATCGATTTTTATGGATGCATAGTATTCCATGGTGTATATGTGCCACAGTTTCCTTGTCCAGTCTATCATCGATGGGTATTTGGGTTGGTTCCAGGTCTTTGCTATTGTAAACAGTGCTGCAATCAACATTCGTGTGCAGGTGTCCTTATAATAGAAAGATTTATAATCCTTTGGATATATATCCAGTAATGGGATTGCTGGGTTAAATGAAATTTCTATTTCTAAGTCCTTCAGGAATCGCCACACTGTCTTCCACAATGGTTGAACTAATTTACACTCCCACCAACAGTGTAAAAGTGGTCCTATTTTTCCACATCCTCTTCGGCATCTGTTGTCTCCAGATTTTTTAATGATCGCCATTCTAACTGGTGTGAGATGGTATCTCAATGTAGTTTTGATTTGCATTTCTCTAATGAACAGTGATAATGAGCATTTTTTCATATGTTTGTTGGCCTCATGTATGTCTTCCTTTGTAAAGTATCTGTTCATATCTTTTGCCCACTTTTGAATGGGTTTGTTTGTTTTTTTCTTGTAAATCTGTTTTAGTTCTTTGTAGATTCTGGATATAAGTCCTTTGTCAGATGGGTAGATTGCAAAATTTTTTTCCCATTCTGTTGGTTGCCAGTTCACTCTAATGGTTGTTTCTTTTGCTGTGCAGAAGCTCTGGAGTTTAATTAGGTCCCATTTGTCTATTTTGACTTTTGTTGCCAATGCTTTTGGTGTTTTAGTCATGAAGTCCTTCCCTATGCCTATGTCCTGAATGGTTTTGCCTATGTTTTCTTCTAGGGATTTTATGGTGTTAGGTCTTATGTCTAAGCCTTTAACCCATGTAGAGTTAATTTTAGTGTCAGGTGTCAGGAAGGGGTCATTTCTGCTTTCTGCATGTGGCTAGCCAGTTTTCCCAACACCATTTATTAAACAGAGAATAGTTTCCCATTGCTTGTTTTTGTCAGGTTTGGCAAAGATGTTGTGTTGCCTCTGAGGCCTCTGTTCTGCTCCTTTGGTCTATATCTGCTTTGGTACCAGTAACATGCTATTTTGATTACTGAATCCTTGTAGTATAGTTTGAAGTCAGGTAGTATGATGCCTCCAGCTTTGTTCTTTTTGCTTGGAACTGACTTGGCTACGCGGATCTCTTTTGGTTCCACGTGAAGTTTAAAGTGTTTTTTTCTAGTTTTGTGAAGAAGGCCATTGGTAGCTTGATGGGGATAGCATTAAATCTATAGATTAATTTGGGCAGTATGGCCATTTTCACAATAATGTTCTTTCATTTGTTGAGTAAAAATACTGTTATCCAACTTAATCATCATCTTATTCAAAAGACTTGGTTTGTGCTAAATAAATTTGGGTTGTTTTCATAAACTGATTCCAAGCTCAGTAGAAAATTTATTGAAATGTACAGTAGTCAAAAATAATGTGTCAAATGCTATGATGGCATTTCCAAAAGAAAACAGCTTCAAAAGCTTTCTGGGAAAATGGTAGCCTCACTGGAAACATTATTTAATCTCCTAGCAGGACTTCTTTGAAAGAATCAGTATTTACATTTCATACTAATTTTGTTAAAACATTGAAACATTACTATATAGAGGAAGGGATTTAGTAATATGAACTTTTGTCATTTTTCTAATGTAGTTAATGCATGGGCTATTTATGTCTTGCCACCTAACAAATGACACACTCCAGATTTTTTACTTTCTGAAGCTTATATCCATGACCCATGAAAATTCATTGGGCAGCTCCATGCTGTCTCTGACCAATCCCCTCCTTTACTGTTGTGAGTTATGCAAAGAAGAGACTACAGACCCTTCTTAACTTTGATGTAAAACTTTAAAATGGAGAGATAATTTTGGCCATTGTCTTGTCTTATTTTAAGTGAATCCTCTATTTTCCTGTGTGAAGATTTCATTGAAAAATGTGGTTGTTTTGGCTGAGTGCAGTGGCTCATGCCTGTAATCCCAGCACTTTGGGAGGCCTAGGTGGGCAGATCGCCTACGGTTAGGAGTTTAAGACCAGCCTGGCCAACTTGATGAAACCCTTTCTCTACTAAAAATACGAAAATTAGCCAGGCAGGGTGGCGGGTGCCTTTAATCCCAGCTGCTCAAGAGCCTGAGGCAGGAGAATCAATTGAACCCAGAGGGCGGAGGCTGCAGTGAGCTGAGATCATGCCACTGCACTCCAGCCTGGGTGACAGAGTGAAACTCCATGTCAAAAGAAAAAAAAAAAGTGATATGTTTCTGGGCTTTCATGACCTGTAAAACTCAAAATCTAGTTGTCATCAGGATGTTGATTTCACACACAGTGAAAACTCACTCTAAAATATACTAGATCTAGTGTTGTTTAAAGACATAACTATCATTTAGAGCACTTCCTGTTGCAAGGTACTGAAACCTCAATCTAAATTAGCTTTAGATTGAGTTTACTGGCTTATGTAATTCAACAGTCCTAGGGTAGATATGACTTTTGCCAAGTATTTATTCAGTATTTAAACAATGTAATCAGTTCCAGTTTCTTTTCTCCCCTCTCTATTTCCTGACTCTGTTCAGGCAGGGTCCAGATATTCTTAGAAGCTGACACCAAGATGAGATTAGACATGCCAAGGAGAGGTGAAAAGTGAAAAGTGCCTGTGTGAAAGAAAATAGTGAGTTGCTGGGAGTGTCTGAAGAACGATTAGGCCCCAGTACTGCAATGGGGTGAGGAGTGATTAAAGGTATCCTAACAGCTGCGCAGGTGAAAGAAGGCTCAAGTAAGTTTTTTGGAAGTCCTTAAACTAAAGCCAACTAACAAAAGAGTTTTGTGTCTCTTAGAAACTCAGTCATTGCCAGCAAGCTGTCCTTGGGAGGCAAGATGATGGAGCAAGCCCAGAAATGAATCTCAAAGTGAGCACCTGAGGCTCTCTCTCAGGCATGTTCCTGAGAATGCAAGAGTATTCTCAGAGCTAACCTAGGCAGATTCTTTTGTGGCACACCAAGATGACCAACAATAGAGACTGGAACTGTGTACATTGTCATTAGTATTTACTGGGAAATAAAAAGAAAGTCTACTTCCTCAAATGTTCAAGATTCAGATTTGAATCTCATTAACCATATTAAATAGCTGTTAATATGCCTAATATTGGCGTACTGGCTACAGCTGGAGTTTCAATAAATTACTGACTTAAGGTCAAGAGGACCTCCCCTAGAACTGAAAGTCTTTCCTTTTATCTGTTAAGCTGCTTTTGACTGCATGTGAGAGAGACTTCAACTCAAATTAGTTTTAACAATAAAGATGTTTACCTTACATAATAGAAAGTCAGGTATTGGTGGGTTTCAGACATCATTCAAGTAAAATATCGTATCCATATCTCTGCCATTCTGCAGATGTTACCTTTTTATTATTAGGTTGACTTCCCATGAAGTTTCAAGATGACTAACAGCAGCAACTGAGGCAAAAATGCTCCCTTTGTTCAAAGCAAGCATTAGAAAGAGAAAACTTCTCCATTAACTGTGGAATGAAAGACATTATTTCAACCTGTCTGGTTTGTGCTGCTATAATATAATACCACAGACTGGGTCATTTAAAATGAACAGAAATTTATTAGCTTACAGTTTTGGAGTCTGGGCAGTCCAAGATGAAGGGGCTGGCATTAGGTGAGGGCCTTCTTGCTGCATTATAATATGATGGCCGGCATCACATAGTGGCAGGGCATAAAGAGAGAGGGAGAGCAAGAGGGGGCAAACCCACTCTCATGATAGCAAAATCACTTTCATAATACAAATCCACTTTCATGATAATGGCATTAGTCCATTAATGAGATACAGCCCAGATGCAGGTAAATACTGGGTAGAAGAGGGTGATTCCTTGACAAAGGCCCCACCCTCAAGCTTGGAAAACTGCGACACTAAATGGGAACAGGCATTCCTGTTTTGCACCAAAATGTTGCCTTTTCCAAGACTCTACACCCCTATCCTCTGCCCATATAAACCCCAAGCTACACTGGCAGAGTGGCAGAGCAGCCCAGCACAGAAGTAGCCTCTGAACATGGAGAAGAGTTCAGCTGGGGACGGTTGGAGAGGAGATCATCTGTGGGATGGTCAAATTCCAGGGGAAGATCATCTTCCCACTCCAGCTCCCCATCTATCCCTGAGAACCACCTCCATCACTCAATAAAATCCCTGCATTCACCGTTCTTCAAATCTGTGTGACCTGATTCTTCCTGGATGCCAGTCAAGGAGCTGGGTACCAAGAAGGCAGGATGTAAAAGGCTGATACCCTGACTCTTTTCTGAGCTGTGTAACACTTAGCTCTCTGCAGACAGCAAAGCTAAAAGAGCATTGTAACACCACTAGACACTGCTGTGGGGTTGGAGCCCAAAAGCGCTTGCCTGGGCTCGCTTGCATCCTCCCTTTCCATGAGGGGTTTAAGAATGCAGTGGCTGAGTAACAAGCCACCCCCTTCATGGGGGGTCCTACAAAGGAGTCAAAGGAATTCTTCCATCTCACTCTCACATCCCAATACTGTTAAATAAGCAATTAAATTTCAACCTGAGTTATGGAGGGAACAAACATTCACACATTAGCACCCCCTCAGTGGGGACATATGCTCCCATATGTAACTATTACTGAACAAACAAGAGCTAGCAGAGGAATATCATGTTCTGTTTGGCTTATGCCTGGCCTGTGAAGCAACCACTGAGAAAAGAGATGGGATAGCTATGACTGGGTTGGAATAACCAGTTTACAAACTTGAGCTGATGATGAGATCAGCTTCATGGGCCATGTGAGAATTACTTTTATGTGTAAACTTGACTAGGCTATGGTACCCAGTTGTTTGGTCAAACACTAGTCAACATGTTGCTGTAAAGACAGTTTTTAGATGTGATTCACATTTACAGCCAATAGACTTTGTGTAAAGCAGATGACCCTCCACAATGCGACAGATCTTAGCCAATCAGTTGCAGGCCTTAGAACAAATACTAGGGTTTCCTCAATGTGATGGTTAATTGTAGATGTCAACTTAATTGGATTAAGAAATACCTGGAGAACTGGTTAAGCATTATTTTGGGATCTGGATGCGGGAGTGTTTCCAGAGATTGGCATGTGAAGTTGCATAGACTGAGTGGGGAAGATCTACCGTCAATGAATGAAGGCACCATCCAATTGGCCGAGGGCTCAAATGAAACATAAAAGCAGAGAAAAGAATTTTCTCTCCTCCTGGATCTGGTACATACTTGTCTTCTGTCCCTAGACACCAGAACATAGTCTCTGGCCCTGGGACTCTAGGGCTTACACCAGCACCCATCCCTCCTGTGCTTGGTTCTCAGGCTTTTGGCTTTAGACTGACAATTGCACCATTGGCTTTCCTGATTCTGACGCTTACTGAGGCTTGTACTTGGACTGAGCCATGCTACAATCATGCCAGGGTCTACAGCTTGCTGATGACCTGTCATGGGACTTCTCAGCTCCGTAATCATATGAGCCAATTCCCCTAATAAATGTCTATCTATCTATCTATCTATCTATCTATCTATCTATCTATCAATCACCAATCATCTGTTCATCCCACTGGTTCTCTTTCTCTGTAGAACCCTAACTAATATAACGAAAGAGAGGCAATTCCACTTCAAAACTACAACATAAAATATTGCCTGGGCTGCTAGATTGCTGGCTTGCCTGGCGGATTTCAGACTCAATACTGCATCAACTCTTACCTGAATTTCCAACTTGCCAGTTTGCCCTACATATTTCAGACTTGTCAGCCCCCACAATCACGTGAGCAAATTCCTTAAAATTAATCTCTGTCTCTCTCCGAAGATATCTCCTATTTGTTCTGTTCCCCTGGAGAATCCTAATACAGGCCACATGGAGGAAGATTGAATTCTTGAAGAGCATGTGAGTCCTATAAGTAGAAAGGAAGAAATAAATGCAAGGTTATCAATGGTAGCACTCATTACACTATTTTAACATCACAGTCAGCCAATTAATTTACAGAGGAAAGTAGAACAGCTGATGGGAAAGATGACAACAAATAGCCCTACAACAATTTAGAATTTTCCCTGTCGTTTTTGGTTGATGATATGCTTACACATTTACCTTAGTAAATTCTGATAACTTGGGACTTCCTGATCCTAAAAAAGACCACATAGATTTCAATTTGAAAACAAATTAAAAATGAATATACTGGTTTATCTAGATTTTTGTTTTCTTTGGGCATGCAAAGACACAGTTATAGGATTTTGACACATTTGACACATGATTCAAAGACTAACTGGACACACTGATAATTTGTGAAAGAAAAGAAAGAAAAATGTAACTAGGATTTAAATAAATTAAATAAACTATACACGTGTTAAGCTGTGTATGTTCTGTCTTTAAAATTATTGTATTATTGCCATTCTTATTAGATTTTATGATGACTAAATCATTTTCTCTCAATTGATCATGATTTTAGGCTTATTTCCTTCTTTTTCCTTTCCTGATTAACTCATCTTGTTTCTGGCAAAAAATAACAGAGCTAGTATAAGTGAGATTTTATAAGTGGATACTAAACCTTGAGGTTATTGTATTATGAGAGCATTTCCTGAACTGTGAAATAGTTTACTAATGAATATAAAATAGAAATGCATTGCATGAAATCCTATCAATATGTCATGAAGTATTATCAGAGTTCAGGGAACGAAGAATTTCTGCTCTAAGCTACTTTTTAAAATTTTATCAGACAGTGATGACAGCACAGGAAAAACCAACTAAGTAGGTTAGTTTTTAGTTTTTAAGTGTCCTATCAAACAAATATAGTCAGCTATAAATTTCAAGTGTAATAGTTATAAATGAAGAAATTAAAATAACATTTATTGGGCACTTACTCTGTACCAGACACTGTGCGAAGTGCTTTGATTTTCTCTCAATATCCTTATTTTACCAATGTGGAAACAGAGGCTCAAAAAAGTGAAGCAACGTGCCCAGTTTCAAACCTCAGTCAATCTTCTAAGCCTGTGACTTTTCCCCTACAACCTGCTGAGCTAAATTTTTCAACACCTTTACCACAGTAAAATGTGTTTCACAGTGAATTCCCAGGTTAATAGGGTAATCATTTTCAGAGAGGACAGGACAAGTTATCCGGTTATTGAATACCTAGTTTTTACCAGGTGCTGTGCTGGATAGCACATCTGGTTTCATATACAGCATCTCACAATTCCCATTTTTCTAGATGAAGAAACTAGAGTTTGAGACGTTAGATAGTAACCCTGAAGTCACCTGGCTGAGTGGAGGAGCAAGATATTCGAGCCAGGTACCTGTGACCCCACTTCTCTACACCATGCTAAAGCTTAATAACTTTGGGTTAAAGTGTATAAGACTATGACATGCCATGACTATTGGGACTAAGTTATTAGTAACCTTGCATATCATTTTGCAAAACAGCAAATCACCGAAGAGCAGTTAATGACAAGAACATAGGACAGACATATATAAATTCGTAGACTGAGAAACTTACTGGGTCCTTCTTTCCCCACTTACAAATAGACTGAGAGGATGGGTTTTAAAAAAGTGGTGTAGAAAATTCTCTACATTCTTGTGTTCGTAAATCCACATTAGTTAAGTATTAATCCTGCTGAATAATCTATTTTTCTCTCCTGCATTCTCCTTTGCCCTTTCTTATATGATGTCAATATCTGGATATTTTCAGTGTGAAATAACAATTATAAAATAACTAGGATCTTCCTTACACTGTATTAAGCTATCTCACCTTCTTTAGCTTTACTGTGTAAATGACACATTAACAAGACTGTCTTAAGTATATTTCAATTGTGACTCATTTTTTAGCAAGGTCTGAAAGTTATGTGAATATATTTCTATATTAACAACTCTCACTAAGATGGCTGGTTTTAATGATGCTAACAATTTCTTTTCAGTTTATTTCAGTTCAACAAATATTTATTGAACATCTATTATATTTCAGGTACTGGGGTAATGGACTAAAGGCTGGAGATGTTTAGATGAGCAGAGCAGTGCCTGTTCACCTGCTCTTCAGGTGATGGGTGGATAAACAGATGGCTCCCTCTTGCTAAGATAAGAGGTAAGATGGAGGAGGGCACAGGGTGTTAGTAATGTATATGTACCAGACTTCTCTTGAGCAGATGACACAGATTTCCAATTCATGGATTTGCTCATGGCTCAGCCTTTCTGTGCCCATTAGCTTTTAGCAAAGGAGGACATACATATGATAGACTGTACTTCCTTACACACATGATTTACATATTTATGTCTTTCCTGAATAACTTGGTATATTAGTTTGTTCTCACACTGCTGATAAAGACATACCCAAGACTGTGAAAAAAAGAGGTTTTAATGGACTTACAGTTCCACGTGGGTGGGGAGCCCTCACGATCGTGGCAGAAAGTAAAAGCATCTCACATGGCGGCAGACAAGAGAAGAGAGTTTGTGCAGGAAAACTCCCATTTCTAAAACTATCAGATCTCATGAGACTTATTCACCATCATGAGAGCAGCATAAGAAATACTGGCCCACATGATTCAATGACCTCCCATTGGGTTCCTCCCACAATATGTGGGAATTGTGGGAGTTACTATTCAAGATGAATTTGGGTGGGGTCACAGCCAAACCATCTCAATTGGTATTTTAACTTTTAAGGAAGAAGAATAAAGTTCTTTTGAATTTATTATTTTTAAAAGTTTGATTTACTCTGGACATTAAAAAGTATCCCAGATTTCTAGTATGACCTTAGGATGAACATGCTATTAAATGCATACCTTATTACATTTGAGCTGGAGATTTCTGATTTGGTCTTGCAAAGCTGCTTTTCAGAGTACTGCTTGTGGAGAATCAACCATTTCAATTTATCTCATTTCTAATTTTTCAATAAATAGGCTATTCTGTTCTTAATTTAGTTACTGCAGAATTTGTCACAAAACTAATAGTGTCCATTAGTTCTTTCATAATCAATTCCTTGGGAAGGTGGCTATAAGGAATTTAATAAATAGGCCAAAATTTGGGGAAGCTCACCTTAAATCAAGAATTAAAATCATTGTATTTCTTTGTTGGATGTGTTCAAGTGCTCTAATAAACATGCTAGTGGTGGAAAGTGTTTGATGAAGTCACAAATGGGGGAAGCTTTATCATCTAAAAAGTCATGCAATCTCACTCATAATACAAAACAAAATAAAACAACAGTAATATTTTGTTTTTTACTGTTTAGATTGGAAAAATTCAAGTTTGAAGCATACTCTGCAAGCTGATTTGGCCCTGTCTTGGGTTGTCTTTCATCATTCAGTGGCTAGAGTGAGCTTGCTCGCTTGTTGAAGGCAATGATCCTGGGACCGTGAGCAGAAAATTGCAAAGCCTTTTGCGGCCTGGTATCAGAATTGTAAGTGATCACTTTCACTATGCTCTATTAACCAAAACAAATCACAAGGCCAGGTCTAATTCAGCAAGTGGGGAAATGAACTCTATTTGTTGATGGGAGGAGTTGCAAACTTACAAGGCAAGGACATATAAATATAGTGAGAAGAATAGTTGAGGTCAGTCATATTGGCAAATAATCTACTACATATATCAAAAGGGCAAGTACTTTTACTTCGACAAAGAAATCCTAAGTGTAGGCAACTAACCCACAGAAGGTATGTGAAAAAAATTATATGTATAAAATTATTCATTGGAGCACTATTTATTGCCTTCTAGCAAAAGAGGAAACCATCTAATAGTCCATTAACAGTGGATTGATTGCATAAACTAAGGTGCCTCCACACAATGGCATACTGAGTAGGGGTATATCTGAAACAAAAGTGCCCAGTGGATGTATATTGTTGAGGGTATTCATCATGTTTTCTTCTCTACTTTCATATATGTATGAAGTTTTTATAATGAATTGAAAAAATATAAAGACTTGATTTATTTATTCCATGACCAAATGGAAACAAAACTAAAAACTGAAATGAAATAGAAAATGAACCACACTACCTAGTTTGTGTCAGAGGGTAATGCCATGTCTCTGAGAGGTAAGAGATATGCATCTCAAGCACTGTAAACAATTTAGCAGCATTCAAAAAATTCTCATCAAAATTCTAGTTTTCTTGGCTGAGGTAGAGTTCTTTTAGTCAGCAAGCCTGACAGCATCTCCCTAGGGGTACTAATGTTATAGACAGAAAATAATTGCATGTTCAGAGTAAATATTCTCCAACTTCCTACAGCCTGCATCTTATTAAATAAACTACCTGAATGAAATTTTGGAAACCAGAAGTTGATCTAAAAAATATAGTCTTCCTTTTGACATGTTTTCTTTGCCTTTGCAATATTAACACTTTGTTCAAAAAATCAACTATTTATTAAGAACCCAAGTATCCAAGAGTTCAGGTCTTATTCTGAACATGTTAATAAATTGTCCATAGATTTTCCCAAAATAACCCTGATTGTCATATCTCAAGCTTCATAAAGAGCTGCTGTCATCCAACTATTTAACACATATTTCCAATCACAGAATTTGCTGGAAAATAGAAAAGGTGCCATTTGTTTAAGGGGAAAAACATCACCTCTTTGAGTCCCTCTGTGTTTGGGTTGAGGAGCAGAACTCTGCTGTCATCCTATATTTGGAATGGGAATTTATTTTGAGGACTGGGTAAGGGCCAGTAGATGTGTTAGACCAATCAGTAGGGTTTGCCAAATTATCCTTCTGGACCCCAAATCCTGAAAATTACAACAGTTCTGGGGAGTCTCTAATCACACTTTACATTATTTGACTTGTTTTTGTAGTTATGAATGAGTACAATGAGCAGACAGCAAGAAGGCTCATATTAAGGTACCACTGAGCTTTCTTAACCATTTGCAATTGATTTCTTCACTTATTATGCTATTGAAACTTTTAATGATTATCAGATTGTATAGCTTCTCCTCAATGTTTATTTTCAGCTAAGTCCATTTAAATATTACTTTTAAAAATCAATTTATCATTATTAGGTCACCAGGAACTTCCTTTATTTGTTTATAAATTCTCTCCACCCCTATTGCTTATCCCACACCCTCTGTGGATGTCTCAGGCATGTCATGGCCTAGACATTACCTGTATGGAGAAGATATCTAAATCCATAAGACCAGTGGTTCTTTTGTATTTTCTTTTATCCATTTTCTCCCTCACAAGCTTGCCTCTGTGGCGGAGGTGTCTTTCTAGATTAGGGTGAATTCTTTAACACAGAGATGACTAGTTAGCAACTCTCATATTTAGATTAAAAAAGACTTGCATAGTTAAAAATTTTCATTTAGAATTTTAAAGTGGGACATATATTCTTCAGTTAGCCACAGACAATATCACTCCCTATTAATCTTATACATTTCACCTACTGATTTCAACATTTCTATTACCTTTCTAATCCCTGAAGGCATTTGACCTGTTTGACTTAGGTTAAGTAAAACAGTCTTCAGAAAAGGACAGAACAGAATGTAACTATCTGTTTATTGTCTTATTTTAACTTATCAGCCTTTCTCCTGCATCTAAGCTAGAGAGCACATTTTAGCTACTTTTGATTATATGCAATTTGAATGCTTATATTCCATTTTATTTCAATATTAACTTGGTGTAATCAATCTTCTCTCAAAGAGACAGTGAACTCAAACAATTATTTTACATCACTATTTTCTTTCTTTCTTTGTCTTTGATAATCAAAAACACAGGATCAAATTTCTTTACCCTGGGGTGCCTTGAGAATGTTTCAAGAGAAAACATTGTTGTTAGAAAATTTATTATTTATTCGTTTTTGAAGGGATAGCTTCAATCCTTATCAAATAAGTTCAAGTCATAAAATAGAACCTGATGTTTATCAGTTGTTATAACACAGTTTGCCACACTCTTATGTTTTGAGTTGCGTTTTTGACTTGAGGCCACTCTTTATTTTGAACATTTTACTTTCTGGAGAGACTGGATGAAAAACAGTTTCATTATTTTAGAGCCCAACACATCCTGGTTTCTATCTATTTCCTCTAAATTCTGATTAAAGACAAACTAAATAGTTTTTCTTCTTTTTTTTTTTAAAGTAACCTCTTACTATTCATACCTTGTCATATACAACTAAAAAATACCACTTGGCATGTTTGACTTTCTGCCTGGGAAAATTTTTAACTAGATCCGTAAGTTCATCAGATATATTTTATATTGTCCACACTCTGTAGGTTATAGTTTTTCTAAACTTTTTGTCATTATATAACATGGGTCATCTTTTTTTTCAGCATTTTTTTTTCAAACAATCAATTCCTCCCTGTCTTTAAGCTTTTACTATCAGTCTTCTCAAGAGCTTTCTAAACTTCTGACTGTTGGTAATCATATGGTCAATACTATGTGGTGGTTTTATGAGCTGTCTTTTAAAATGGAATAGGGTAAAAATCAAATATATTATCCTTGTTGATGTTTCTTAGATTGCTTCTCATTTTAACAGACAAACTAACTGGTCACTTATCATGATGAAAATCACATTAATAGAAAAGTATTGTTCCTTAAAATAAAGTGTTTCAAGCGCTTTGTATCATTTCAATGGGTCTCAAAATAATTAACCTACCTATTCTATCAAGGATATGAGATAGGTCCATGAACAATATTTTACTCTTTGTGAATATTTTCTACTCAAGTTCTATCACAGCTAATATCTAATGTCTAAATTTTTTTCAAACATTTCTTTGCAATCTTAGATAATTTCAACCTGAAAATGTGTACCTCATTTATCTGTATCAGAGTGAAATCACCATGATTACAAATTCCCTAATAGCAATGGTCAAAAGTGAAGTTAAAATATTGTCCTTGTATTATTAAAACTCAGAAGTTAAAATTTTGTCCTTATATTATTAAAACTCAAAAGAGAAAATATTGTGCTTGTATTATTAAAACTCATAGTCCATCAAAAGGACTATCAAGATATGAAAATACAGAAATAATCAGTAGTAGCTACCTTATTCAATAAATCAGTCAGTGCACTGTCAACCAATATTTAGAGTGTCTACCATGCTGGGCAGGGGGTGAGCAGTGATCTACATAGCTGGGACAAAAGGAGGATTACTGTGCTTGAGAATATTATTTTCAAGTAAAAGGAGACAAACAATAAATAACTAACAGAATTGATGAATATATTACATAGTATGTTAACGTGATTAGAAAAAAAAGTGTACAGCAAAGAATGTGTTCAGGTGTGCTGCGGTTCAGAGTAGGGAAATCCATTGCAGATTTAAATGGGGTGGTCAAGGAGGGCTTTACTGTGGAGACATTTGAGCAAATATTTCAGAGGTCAGAGAATTGGTCATGAGGGCTTCTCAGGGAGAAGCATGCTCAGTGGGGAGAGCAGTTCTTGCAATGGCCCTATAGCAGGAGTGCCTAGTTTGTTGGAGAAACAGCAAGAGGGACATTGGGGCTGGAGCAGAGCAAAGCAAGGTGGAGAGTTATATGAGAAAGGGCCAGAGAGAAAACAGGGAGTGACAGATTTGCAGTCTACTGTAAAGACCATGGCTTTTATTCTGAGTGAAATATGGAAACATTGAAAAATTTTGAGCAGAGAGTGAATAAGATTCAACTTCTATTTGAAAATGATCACTCTGTTGGTCATATTTGTAATAGACTGAGTGGGAAGGTGTGAGCAGAAGAGAGCTGTTAGAAGGCAATTGCAATAATTCAGGGACAAGGTGATGGTGGCTCAGACCAATATGGTGGCATAGAAGTGGTGAGAAATAGTCAGATTTTAAACATGCTTTGAAAGTGGAACAAAAAGATGGTTGTGTTTGCTTCCTGGGAAGGGTTGCCCTTATACCAAGTGTCTTGGTTGTGAATTGAATTCTGTTGATATAGTTGACATTCTGAGTGTTTGAGCCTCCTCTCCTTTTCCAATGATGAGGGGAGAATGCCTAGGGGAGCCATCTTAGTTCAATGTGGGCTCATGTTTGACCCTCATTAAGGATGGGAAGGATTTACTCCAAATATGTGGGCTTCATTTTATATCCTGTTGATAGATATTCTTTATTAAAATAAGAAATGTATATTTCATGAAATCAAAAGTTCCTTTTTTAAAGGAAGTCTGTTATAGTCTTCAAATACATAATTATCAAAATGGTTTGTTTACTATAACCTTTAGAGTCAATGTAAAAGATTAATGAATGAAGTGGCTTCCAGAGACAGACTTGCCAGTTGCAAATATCCATGCTGCTACATAACTAGCTTATCTTATTTACTTTATTAACCCTATCTTAAAACATTGCAACCATTAAAGACATTTACATATCTGAAGAACTTGGAACTTTCTACATAATAGTAAGTAATATAAAAGTATATGTAAATACTATTATTTCTTTTGTAATGAAATGTCATGTTACAGTCTATGGCTGTCTTTGAATACCTGTCATCTCTTCTTTTGTTTTTTTTTTCTTTTGGTAGCTGCAGATGGGAATCAGTGCTTCCCATTTTATTTTTCCCCATTTATTTATTTTATTGTATTTTAGGTTTTGGGGTACATGTGAAGAACATGCAAGATTCTTGCATAGGTACACACGTGGCAGTGTGATTTGCTTCATTCCTCCTCATCACCTACCTCTGGCATCTCTCCCCAGCTCCCCACCCCCCACCATCCCTCTGCTGTTTCCCCCCAACTGACCACAGTGTGTAGTGCTCCCCTCCCTGTGTCCATGTGTTCTCATTGTTCAACACCCGCCTATGAGTGAGAACATGCGGTGTTTGATCTTCTGCTCTTCTGTCAGTTTGCTGAGAATGATGGTTTCCAGGTTCATCCATGTCCCTACAAAGGACACAAACTCATCGTTTTTGATGGCTGCATAATATTCCATGGTGTATATGTAGTGCTTCCCATTTTTAAAATTTATTATTTAAATAATAAGGCTCTCCATTAGACCCTTAGCTAATTCCTTACCTATGAAGATAGTTAATCACCATCTTCTGTTCTCTACATGTACTATTAACCCAGAAAAACCTGGTTACTTTTTGGCTTTGTCCAGCTGCTCCACAAGAATGACTTCTACATAAATGGGGGCCTATTCATATTGTCTAACAGCTTCCATCTACTTATCGATATTCTAGATGGAGGTCTCAAAATTATTTAAAACATATTTTAAACTAATTTTAGGGATTTTTGTTGATAGCAATTTGTCACACCAAAGTTATGAAAGATTCCTGTTACATAACATCAAAACATGCTTAATAAAAATAGTTTTTAAACTGCCATTTTAAATGCATTCATGAGCTTGCCAGAAATCTGCTAGATACTAGGTAAAGCCCACACACTTAGAATAGTTTTACTTCTCTCCAAATAGAAGTCAAGAATGCTTCAAACATTGCAGAAAGACCCATTTTAATCTTACACAATATTTTCTAGAGAATAGAAGAAGAGGAAATACTCCCTAATGTATTTATTAGCCTGCAAAATCTTGATATCAAAACTTGAAAATAAGATTGAGAAAGGAAAGCTAGAATTCAATATCATCCAATAATAGAGATTCAAAAACCCTAGACAAATAATAAAGAACTGGATTCAGCACTGAATAAAAACATCACATGCCTTCATGAGGCAAATTTTTTTCTAAGAATGAAAAATAGGCTTCAGATTGTAAAAACCATTAATGCAATTTCCATAGGAACCAATAAGTGGAGTAAACCACATGACCATTTTGCTAGATGTAAAAGGTGACAGAACTAATATTCATTCATGCTGAAACCCTTAGCAAACTAGAAATAGAAGGAAATTCATTAATATGATGAAGAGAATCTCAAAAAAATAAAAATTAAGTATGTTAATATAAAACATTGAAAGCTTTCCCCCTGAGATCAGGACAAGACAAGGAAGTCTGCTTCCTCTACTTCCTGTTCTATTCAATCTCATGTGAGCAATCTTGGCCATACATTAAGATTTAAAAAAAAGAAATAAAAAGTATAAGAATTAGAAAGGTACAAGCCTATCATTATTTCCAAATAACATGATTTTGCATATAAAACAAAATACAAAATATTTAACATCATTTTCTACCTAAAACAAAATAAAAAAGAATGTAAAAATTGAATATTAGATTCAATAAGACATTTTTACAAAACAATTGAATACAAAATCCACTTATAAAAATTTGTTGCATGTGACATATTTTTATGTACCAGCATAGAGAGTTAAAAATGGCAAGTACTTGATATAATTATTCTATGATGTATACAAATATCAAAACATCACATTGTACTCCATAAATGTATGCAATTATTATTTGTCAATTAAACATAAAGGTTTAAATAAAAAATCTGAGAACACATGTGCAAGGTAACTATTATCCAGAATCAACATAATACAAAATAAGAAAAAGACAGACAACCTATCATAAGAACAGGCAAATATTTGAGCGAATCTTTCATGAAAGAGAAAATCCAAATGGCTCATAAATGTAAGGGAAGGTTGCTCACTTTACTAATGATTAGGAAAATGTAAATTAAAATCATGTAACAGTATAGAAAAATTATAAATTCTGATAATCCCATGTGTTGGTGGAGATGTATAGCAAAGGTACCTCTCACATAGTGTTGGTGTGAGTGAACTTGGTACAACCCCAGCATAAAAGAGTTTTGCCTTCTCCAGAAAAGTTGAAAATGAGTTTAATCTATAAACAATTTTAATCCTAGGGAAAGTTTTGTACAAGTGCACCAAGAAAAATGTATTGAAATGTTTATAATAGTGGAAAACAAGCAACTTATCTGTCAACTGTACACCAGATAAATAATTTGTGGTATATTCATACACTAGAATACAATATGTCAATGGAAATAAAACTACAGCTGCACATTAACATAGAGTAATCTCATGAACAAATGTTGGTCAAAGGTATCAAGTTTCAAAGGAAAACGTAGTTGGAATTTATAAAGAAATTTTAAAATCAGGAAGAATTAAACTATGTTGTTTAGTGATGAATTTAGTGATGGTAAAATATCAAGAAAAGCAAAGGAATTAGTATAATAGAAGTTAGGATGGTGGCTATCTCTGTAAGACAGGAAATGGAATGTGATCTAGGAGGCATGGGAAGTTGGGGGTGATTTCTAAGTATTAGTGATGTCCTGTTTCTTAACTTAGGTGAGGGTGGCAGGGAATTATGTTAATGATTGTTATTGTATTAATCTATCAGTCTAGCCATCCATATGTTCTTCCATTTCCCCACCCTTCCTTTCCCCCACCCATCAGTTCATCTATTCACCAATTCATCCATCTATCTATTTATCTATCTCTTTCTGGTTATATTTCATGATTAAGAAAAGTTAAAAAAAAGTTATGACTAAAATGTGTGTGTGCGCTAAATGTGCTCATAAGCTCATTAGAAAAACTCCTCTAGGGTATCAGCTTATTCACAGGCTTCTTCTGAGTATACCATATCAATATCACCCCACCTGGGCAACTAAATCTTTCAGAAGAAAAAATGCATTTAAAGAGATATAATATAATATTTGAAAAGATAATCTTCAAAGATGAAGTTCATGCCAAAACACTAATTATTATTTTACTTTGAAAGTAATTAGAGCAGTCTGTTATTACTCTTTTCTCATAGAAAATAAAGGCAAATTAGAAAATGCACATTTATAATTAAAAAGAATTAATATTTTATTAATAAAGCATTTCTTTGTTTTTATCACTTTCCCCAGATATTTAAAGCTAATACATGTTATTTTTGTTTGTTTTGCTAGCTATGTTGTTAGGATTTAAATAAATAGATGCCAACAACAAGTAAACCATCTCCGAAGATGCTATGAAGCTCTCCTAATTGCATGAAAGTATCAGAGACACTTGATTTGAGTCTTTCAAGTATGAAAACAACAAATTCAGTATCAACAGACCTATAGTGAATGAGGTGAGTCATTTTTTTTTTTAAACTGAAAAGCTCTGTTTCCCAAAATATTTTGAGTGTCAAAGAATTTCCACTGATCCATGGAAGACAGTACTTTTATTTTCCCAAAGCATCTCTCTTAATGCTGTCAGGCTTTAATGTAGATGCTTGCTATTAGATCACTTCTGCAAATAGTGTAGATATTGGCTCTAATAAAATGTAATGTTTGGCTTCCTCTAAACTATTTTCAAGAGTTTAGTGGTGTACCCGATATTTCTTAGAGGTTATTACCAATGATTTTGGGACTCAATCTTTGAATTGGAAATCATGTGAAATCCTATTTTTCATTTGTTGTGCAAAATATATTTTAAAAATCCTTCATATAAAAAGATAAATGTAGTGTGGAAGGCACTAAACAAATCTTGAGATTGGTTTGGTAATAGATGCACAATCACTTCTCATTTTAAGTAGATTTTGATAAATCATGCATTTTGAATAACTAGTTGTGGACTGCTGGGCAGGCAGGTATTAGAAAAGAAATCCAAATGGAATTAGATGTATTCATTGATTATGAGTACTTCCTAAAGAAATAGAAAAGGCACAGACTTTGCAAACACAGAATGGATAAGACAATAGGATAAGAACCCAAGGCAGAAGGAATGATTTTAGGATTGTATGCCAGAGACCCCTTTAGAGGGCAGTATAGGGCACAATGCCACATAAGTCTTTACACTGTCTCAAGTGAGGGCATGACAATGGACATGGGTTCAGCACATTACTGTTTATTTTTCCTACACAATCAGCTCTTTAGTCACCAGGGAAAACTACATTGTATTTTCCATTTGGGGAACAAACCTACATTTTTGGCTAAAAGCAACATTTTCATTTTAACTTAAAAGTTGATTTGTCTGCTAATTTGGCAAATAGTGATGCAATGAAGAAGACATGTTTGTTGTGTATAAGTATGTGAGAGAATTGGTAAGCAGGAAGTCGGTTCCATTAATGTAGCAACTATCATTAAATATGTAATTTTAAAAATACAAATTTCAAATACCAGAGAGGAAACCAGTTTGATAGTCATAAATCAGAAGCAGTCATATCTACTGCAGAGTGAGATGCTGAGAATGATGCCAAAACCAGAGTGACCCAGGGTGAATTTTATTAGTTCTTTATAATAGACTATTAAAACAGATACCATGATATTTTTCAGACACTATGGCTCTTTAAATCTATAATAAACATAAGAATTATGGAGAGATAAAATCCAAGATGGCTGAATAGGAGCAGCACTGGAGTGCAGTTCCCAGTGAGAATGCAGAAGGTGAGTGATCACATTTCAAAATGAGTTTTTACAGCCCACAGACTAGGAGATTCCCAAGCATAAAAGCACCAGGAGTTTCCAGTATGGCTGTTTCAGCTGGCGCAGTGGGTCTTTGCACAAAAACTCACACAAATCTGGGTGGCTGTTTCAACTGGCCCCTGGAATGCCTGAGAGGTGGAGCTGCCCATTGAACTGAAAAAAAGGGGGCTGAAACAGGGAGCTAGGTGATCTGGCTTGGCAGGTCCCACCCCCACAAAGACCAGCAATCTGAAATGCTCTGGATTGAGAGTTTCACACAAGCACGGCTGGTCCTGGGACAGTCCAGCTCTGCAGGGGGAAGGGCATCTGCCGTTATCAAGGCAGTCCACCACTACTGAGGCAGTCCGCCATTGTTGAGGCAGTCTGCCATTACTGAGGCAGACTGCCATTACCAAGACAGTTCTAACTATACCTCTATAAACAAAACCACAAGGAAGTTCACACAGCAGCTGGGCAGAGCCCATGGCAGCTCAGCAATGCCTCTGGTGGCAGACTGTGACTAGGCTACCTCCTTGCTGGGCAGGGCATCACTGAAAAAAGGCAGGAGCATGTCAGGAACTTAAAAATAAAGCCCCACCTTCCCAGGACAGAGCACCTGGGAAAAAAGGTAGTTATGAGTTCCACTGCAGCAGACTTAAATGTACCTTCCCAGCAGTTGTGAACAGAACAACAGAGCTCACAGATCAGCACTTGAGCCCTATAAGGACCAGACTGTCTCCTCAAGCAGCTACCCAACCCTGTAGAACCAAAGAGACACCTCATAAAGGAGAGCTCAGGTGATATCTGGTGGGTATCCTCCTGGTACAAAGATAACAGAAGAAGAAACTGGCAGCAACCCTTACTGTTCTGCAGCTGCTGCAGGTGATACCCAGGCAAGCAGCGTCTGGAGTGGACCTCCAGCAGTTCTATAGCAGAGGGGTCTCACTCTTAGAAGGAAAAACTAAAAAACAGAAAGAAAGAACTTCATCATCAACAAAAAGGATGTCCACTCAGAGATTCCATTTGAAAGTCACCAAAAACGAAGGCCACAGGTAGGTAAATCCACAAAGATGGGAAGAAACCAGCACAAAAAGGATGAAAACACCCAAAACCAGAACGTCTCTCTTGCTCCAAGGGATCACAACTCCTCACCAGCAAGGGAACAAAGCTGGATGGAGAATGAGTCTGATGAATTGACAGAAACAGGCTTCAGAAGGTGGGTAATAAGAAACTTCTTTGAGCTAAAAGAATATGTTATAACCCAATGCAAAGAAACTAAGAACCTTGAAAAAAGGTTTCATGAAATGCTAACAAGAATAAACAGCTCAGAGAAGAACGTAAATGAATTGATGGAGCTGAAAAACACAACACGAGAACTTTGTGAAGCATACACAAGTTTCAATGGCCAAATGGACCAAGCAGAAGAAAGGATATCAGAGACTGAAGATGAACTCAACGAAATAAAATGAGAAGGCAAGATTAGAGAAAAAAGAGTTAAAGAAATGAACAGTCTCCAAGAAAACTGGTATTATGTGAAAAGACCTAATCTATGTTTAATAGGTGTACCTGAATATGACAGAGAGAATGAATCAAAGCTGGAAAACACTCTTCAGGATAATATCCAGGAGAACTTACCAACCTAGCAAGGCAGGCCAATATTCAAGTACAGGAAATACAGAGAACGACACAAATATATTCCTCAGGTAAAGTAACCCCAAGGCACATAATCGTCAGATTAACCAGGGTTGGAATGAAGGAAAAAATGCTAACGTAGCAAGAGAGAAAGGTCAGGTTACCACAAAGGGAAGCCTATCAGACTCACCGCAGATCTCTCGGCAGAAATCCTACAAGCCAGAATAGAGTGGGGGCCAATATTCAACATCCTTAAAGAAGAGAACTTTCAACCTAGAATTTAATATCCAGTCAAACTAAGCTTCACAAGTGAAGGAGAAATAAAATCCTTTACCAACAAGCAATTGCTCAGAGATTTCATCACCACCAGGCCTCCCTTACAAGAGCTCCCAAAAGAAGCACTAAACATAGAAAGGAACAACCAGTACCAGCCACTCCAAAAACATACCAAATGATAAAGAGTATTGACACAATGAAGAAGAGACTGCATCAACCAATGGGCAAAACAACCAGCTAGCATCAAAATGGCAGGATCAAATTCACACATGACAATATTAACCTTAAATGTAAATGGATTAAATGCCCCAATCAAAAGACACAGACTGGCAAATTGGTTAAAAAGTCAAGACCCATTGGTGTGCTGTATCCAGAAAACCCATCTCACATGCAAGGACACACTCCACAGCAAATGCAAAGGAATGAAAATCATAACAAACAGTATCTCAGAACACAGTGGAATCAAATTAGGACTCAGGATTAAGAAACTAACTCAGAACTGCATAACTTCATGGAAACTGAACAACTGGTTCTTGGATGTTGACTGGATAAGCAATGAAATGAAGGCAGAAATAAAGATGTTCTTTGAATCTTTGAAACCAATGAGAATGAAGACACAACATACCAGAATCTCTGGGACACATTTAAAGCAGTGTATAGAGGAAAATTTATAGCAATAAATGCCCACGTGAGAAGTAAGGAAAGATCTAAAATCAACACCCTATCATCAAAATGGAAAGAACTAGAGAAGCAAGATAAAAAAACTCAAAGCCTAGCAGAAGACAGGAAATAACTATTATCAGAGCAGAATTGAAGGAGATAGAGACACCAAAAACCCTTCAAAAAATCTATAAATCCAGGAGCTAGTTTTGTGAAAAGATCAACAAAATAGACACATCACTAGCCAGATTAATAAAACAGAAAAGAGAGAAGAATCAAATAGATCCAATAAAAAATGATAAAGGGGATATCACCACAGATTCCACAGAAATACAAACTACCATCAGACATTACTACAAAAAACTCTAGGCACATAACCAGTAAACCTGAAAGAAATGGATAAATTCCTGGACACTTGCACCCTCCCAAGCCTAAACCAGGAAGAAGTCAAAACCCTGAATAGACCAATGACCAGGGCTGAAGTTGAGGCAGCAATTAATAGCCTACCAACCAAAAAAAGCCCAGGTCCGGGAGGGTTCACAGCCAAATTCTACCAGACATACAAAGAAGAGCTGGTACCACTCCTTCTGAAACTATTCCAAACAATCCAAAAAGAGGGAATCCTTCCCAAATCATTTTATGAGACCAACATTATCCTGATACCAAAACCCGGCAGAGACTCAACAAGAAAAGAAAACTTCAGTCCAATATCCATGATGAACATAGATGCAAAAATCTTCAATAAAATACTGGCAAACTGATTGCAACAGCACATCAAAAAGCTTTTCCATCGCGATCAAGTAGGTTTCATTCCAGGGATGCAAGTTTGGTTCAACATACACAAGTCTATAAATGTAATTCGCCACATAAACAGAACCAAAGACAAAAACCACATGATTATCTCAATAGATGCAGAGAAGGCCTTCAACAAAATTCAACAGCCTTTTATGCTAAAAACTCTCAGTAAACTAGGTATCAATGAAACCTGTCTCAAAATAAAGCTTTTTATGGCAAACTCATAGCCAATATCATACTGAATGGACAAAAACTGGAAGCATTCCCTTTGAAATATGGCACTAGACAAGGATGCCCTCTCTCATCATTCCTATTCAATATAGTATTGGAAGTTCTAACCAGAGCAGTGAGGCAAGAAAAAGAAAAAGGGATTTCAACTGGGAAAGGAGGAAGTTAAATGTCTCTATTTGCAGACAACATGATTGTACATTTACAAGACCCCATCATCTCACCCCAATATCTTGTGAAATGGATAAGCAACTTCAGCAAAGTCACAGGATACAAAATCAATGTGCAGAAATCACAATCATTCCTATACATCAATAACAGACTTAAAGAGAGCCAAATCAAGAAAGAACTACCATTCACAATTGCTACAAAGAGAATAAAATACCTAGGATTACAAGTAATAAATGTGTAAAGAACCTCTTCAAGGAGAACTACAAACTACTGCTCAAGGAAATAAGAGAGGATACAAATAGATGGAAAAACATTCCATGCTGATGGTTAGAAGGAATCAATATTGTGAAAATGGCCATACTGCCCAAACTAATTTATAGATTCAACATTATGCTCATCAAGCTACCTATGACCCTCTTCACAGAACTGGAAAAAAACACCTTAAACTTCATATGGAACCAAAAGAGAGCCTGCATATCCAAGTCAATTCTAAGCAAAAAGAACACAGCTGGAGGCATCATGCTACCTGACTTCAAACTATACTACAGGGCTACAGTAATCAAAACAGCATGTCGCTGGTACCAAGACAGAGATATAGACCAATGAACAGAACAGAGGCCTTGGGGGCAACGCCACACATCTACAACCATCTCATCTTTGACAAATCTGACAAAAACAAGCAATGGGGAAAGGATTCCCTGTTTAATAAATGGTCTTGGGAAAACTGGCTAGCCATGTATAGAAAGCAGAAACTGGACCCCTTCCTGACACCTGACACTAAAATTAACTCCAGATGGATTAAAGACTTAAACATAAAACCTAACACCATAAAAGTCCTAGAAGAAAACCTAGGCAAAACCATTCAGGACATAGGCATAGGTAAGGACTTCATGACTAACACACCAAAAGCGTTGCCAACAAAAGATAAAATAGACGAATGGGATCTATTAAATGCCAGCATTTCTGTACAGCAAAAGAAACAATCATTAGAGTGAACCAGCAACCAGCAGAATGGGAAAAATTTTTTGCAATCTACCCATCTGACAAAGGGCTAATATTCAGAATTTACAAGGAACTAAAACAGATTTACAAGAAAAAAACAAACCCATTCAAAAGTGGGCCAAGGACATTAACAATTTTCAAAAGAAGACATCTATGAGGCTAAGAAACATATGAAAAAATGCTCATCATCACCGATTATTAGAGAAATGCAAATCAAAATCACATTGAGATGCTATCTCACACCAGTTAGAATGGTGATCATTAAAAAATCTGGAGACAACAGACGCTGGAGAGGATGTGGAGAAATAGGAACACTTTTATACTGTTGGTGGGAGGATAAGTTAGTACAACCATGTGGAAAACAGTGTGGCTATTCCTCAAGAACCAAGAAATAGAAATTCCATTTGACCCAGCAATCCCATTACTGGCTATATATCCAAAGGTTTATAAATCATTCTGTTATGAAGTCACATGCACACATATGTTCATTGCAGCACTGTTTACAATAGCAAAGTCCTGGAACCAACCTAAATGCCCACTGATGATAGTCTGGACAAGGAAAATGTAACACATATACACCATGGAATACTATGCAGCCATAAAAAATGATGAGTTCTTGTCCTTTGTAGGGACATGGATGAACATAGAAACTATCATTCTCAGCAAACTGACACAAGAACAGAAAATCAAACAGTGCATGTTCTCACTCATGGGTGGGTGTTGAACAATGAGAAGGCATGGATACCAGGAGAGGAGCATCACACACTGGAGTCTGTTGGGAGGGACTAAGGTAGGGCCAGTGGGGGGTAGGGATTTAGGGAGGGATAACATGGTGAGAAATGCCAGATATAGGTGACGGGGATGGAGGCAGCAAACCACATTGTCATGTATGTATCTATGCAACAATCCTGCATGTTCTGCACTTGTACGCCAGAACCTAAAGTGCAATAAAATATAAAAGAAAAAAAAAAGAATTATGGTTGCAATTATAAATTTATGCTCACCTTCATATCTCAGACATATTTTAGATGAACATAATGAGATTCTGGGTTAGATCAGCATAAAGAAAAAACATCCTATTCTCAGTTTTGTTGACATTTAATGTATATGTTAAGAAATGTGCAAAATATAAGTGTACTGATTGTTGGACTTTTTTTTTTTTTTTTTTTTTTAAGTGCATACACTCTTCTAGAACAACGATGAAGATGTAAAACGTTTCCACCATAATAGTAAGTTCCCCCATGCCTTTTCCTAGTTGATCTCCTGCTTTCACCCTTAGGAATCATCTTTCTAATTTCAGTCATCATGCATCAGTTTTGTCTATTCTAAAATGTCAGATAAATGAAATCATTAGTATGAATTATTTTGGGTCTTTTAAAAAAATTAACATAATGTTTTAGAGATTCATTCATATGTTTGTTTTCGTAATTCATTTCTTTGCATTGCTGAGAAGTAGTCTAACAATATATGTGGTATACGTAAATATATCACAATTTATTTATTTTGCTGTTGTTGGACATTTTAGATTGCTTCCAGTTTTGGCTATGGTGAGTACAGTGGCAATGAACATCCTTGTACAATTCATTTTGAACATAAGTGTATGTTTACTTTTACAGGAAACTCAGTTTTCAAAAGTGAATTGCCACTGGTGTTTTTACAAGTGATATATGAGGTCCATTTGCTCTAAAGACTCACCATTTTGTATTTTCAGTCTTTTCAGTATAATCAATTCTAGTGAATATGTAGTGGTATCTCACTGTGGTTTTAATCTGCATTAGAATTTAGAAGACTAAGTCTATTAAGCAACTGTTTATGTGCTAATAGCCAATCTGACTATTCTTCTTTTGTGATAAGTATGTTTAATATTTTTATTCACTTTATAAGTAGTGTTGTTAAAGTTCTTAATTTTGGAGAAGTCTACTTTATTTATTTTTATGTATGGCTATGCTTTTAGTGGCCTGACAAATATGCCCACTTCAAGATTACAAAGACATTCTCTTACATTTTCTTCTGTACAATTTATAGTTTTCCTTATGTTTAGGTTTGTAATCCACATCAAATTAATTTTTGTGCATCATGTGAGGTTCAATTACTTTTTATTATTTTAAAAATAAGAATATGAAGTTATCCGAGCACCATCTGTTAAAAATGCTTTCTTTGCTTGTTGTATTTCATGGTAATATTGTTGAAAATATATTGTACAATCCTGAAAATATATTGATCAAATATGAGTGTGTCTATTGGTTCCATTGATCTGTCGGTCTTTATACTGATATGATACTTACTGATTTAACCTTATGGTAATTTTGGAAGTCTGGAAACATAAGTATTCCAACTTTGTTCCTTCTTTTAAAGATAATTTTGGCTATTCTAGGTCATTTCAGTTTTAACATAAATTTTATGATCAACTTTTTAACGTCTGTTGAAAAATCAGTTGGGATTTTCTTTAAGATGGCAATGCATGTATAGATCAATTTGGGGAGAACTGTTATCTAACAATATGAAGTCTTTAAATCTAAGAACATACTACAGCACTCTATTTAATTATATCTGTACTATCTCTCAACAATATCTTTCATATTTTCTTTACATTTATTTTTTTATTTGTTCTTGTTACTAAAAATGTTTTTATTTTAATTTCATTTTTAATTGTTTCTAGTAGTATACAGGAGGATACTTTTTGTATATTAATCTGGTATTTTCCAGCTTTGTTAAGTCAATTTTTGTTGTTGCATGACCATATTGTCAAAAAATATACCGTTTCTACTGTTTCCTTTTTGTTCTTCTTTTAAAAATAATACTTCACTGGCCAGTAAAATATTGCATTGAGGTGGGCAGAAAGAATATTCTTTTCTTGTACTCTTAGGGAGAAAGCATTCATTAAATCACCGTTACGAATAATAATGATGTCAGCAATAGGTTGTTGTAGATGATACTTAACTGAATGAGGAAGATTTTTCTATCCCTAGTTTGTTGAGGAATTTTTCATGAATAAGTTGAATTGTTTCAAATGCCTTTTCAGTATTTCTTGAGATGATTAAAAAGAGTTTCTTATCATGGTGAGTTGTATTTATTTTATTTCAGATGTTAAACTAATCTTGCATTGCAGGGATAAACCCCATGTGATAACGACGTATTCTTTTTCTATATTACTGGGTTTAATTTGCTGATAATTGATTGAATACTACTGCATTCCTGAGGTTTATTGTTCCACTAGGTTATACTGGCCTCACTAAACAGATTGATGAATGTAACTTCACCACTTTCAGAAGGAGTAGTCATATAGAATTGATTATTTATTCCTTAAATTTTTGATAAAATTTACCAGTAAAGTCATCTTAGTTTGGAGTTCTCTTTGTGTGAAAATTTTGGTTATGAATTCAATTTCCCAAAGACAAAGAGCTATTTAGATTTTTCTTTTTTAAAAAATGTAATGTGTCTATCAAAGACCTTGTTCACTTTCTTCCAGTTTCCAAATGTATTAGCATAAATTTGTTTATAATATTCCTTTATTATCCCTTTACTATTTGTGGAATCTATAGTGATGTTTCCTTCTTCTTTCGCTATATTAGTAATTTTCTATGAGGTTTGGTTTGAGAACCTACTGATGTGGTTGAACTTTCCTATTAAGAGCTAGCATTTCCCTTTTGTGGCCTTTTCATTGCAAAGCATTAGGAGTCCCCTTCAGGATCTGCCTGGACTTAGCTGGCCTGATAAGGGAAGGGAGAAATGAAAATACAAATGAACTGCAAATGTTAGCCAGTATGTACTGGCACAAGCTAAGGGAGTACCCATAAGATTGGATATTTTTGTTGATTAATTAAGGGAGCTGAAACATAAGACTGAAAACGGCAGACTTTAAGGGCTTGAAGGCATTTTCTCAGGATGCAATATTCAATATCTTGCAAATATCTCAGTAGATGGTTCCACCTTTCTGCTAGGGTGGTTCCTGGAAGGGTGGATAAAGTGAGGGCTCCTTCATAGTGGTGTTGCAATTGCTTAAATTGCTATAGCAGAAAGTGATGGAAAGAATAAAAGGGTCAGATAAGGTAATATGCTGAAGTGGATATATTATGTGAGAACAAAAGACACACTCCAGTGTTACATTACATTACACATAAAGCCATCAAGAAAGCACTGGTAAGAGAGGCATCAGCAACATCAGTGGTGGCTTTTCAGGTCGAGACTGATGATATGATAAAATTCACAGCATTTGGCTTATTACTGTTCATGGGTACAATGAGACCCCAAACCAAGACAGTAGGGGTAGTGGCTCTCAACTGCTCCAATCTGGTGTGTATGAATCATTGTCATGACCAGTAAGATCAGTGTGGCACCCAAGGAAGCTAGACCTTCTGAGAAATACTGAAACGGTTAATGGAACACAGCCTCCATAGAAGAAATAGATGGGAAACCAACAAGCGTACTTCTTAACTTATATGATCAAAAGAAAACCAGAGTAGATGAACAGGCAGCTGAGGGCAGTTGCTCTTATTTTAAAAATTACAATATTTTTGCACAGTTTTCAGTCTGGAATAAGTTGATAAAGAGGCTTGTTAGTCCCCAGGTCAAAGGGTCTCACAACACCATGATGTGTATACTGTGTGATCCTCATCTTTCCCCCTAAATAGTAAAACATGCTAATTATACATATTCCTTATTCCTGTTGATAAATTCCATAAGGAATCTGAGGAGTAGGTTACAGTTTAGGAGTCTCTAAAATTGGCTCTCCACTAACAAGCATTGGGAATTCAAATTCTGGTGAGTCTAGAAAGGCTCACTACCTCCTCTCTATATTTTTCCCATTTCCCCTTGAGCCAGATATGCACACTGTACCTTAGAAATAGCTCAGGGTCTTACACAGGTCTCCTTAGTTAATAAAAATACCATGTTCTGAGAACACCTTTGATTGTATTTATTACAATATTTTAAAAAGTGACTATTACATGAAGTTTCTAACACTGGTGTCATAGTTTTAATAGGCTAGTTGAATAATTCTTTCCAAATAACTTCAAATATCTCTTATTACTTTGGTAAAAATGTTTTTACCGAATAGTAATAAATGGCAAAATTGAAAATGTGTCTCCCCACTTAGAACAATATTTTATTTCTTGGTATATATTTCTTATTCTCTACCTTCCTGCATACAAGAAAATGTATAATGATCTTATAGATATTAAACATTGATGGATATAATGTGCTATCAATAAGCTGCTAGGAAAAACTAGGACTAGATAATATGACAGGTTTGCAGCAATTGCCACACTGTCTTCCACAGTGGTTGAACTAATTTATGCTCCCATCAACAGTGTAAAAGTCTTTCTTTTTCTCCACAACCTCACCAGCATCTGTTATTTTTTGACTTTTTAACAGTAGCCATTTTGACTGGAGTGAGATGGTGTCTCATTATGGTTTTGATTTGCATTTCTCTAATGGTCAGTGATGTTGAACTTCTTTCATATATTTGTTGGCTGCATGTATGTCTTCTTTTGAGAAGTGTCTGTTCACGTCCTTTGCCTACTTTTTAATGGAGTTTTTTTTTCTTGAAAATTTGTTTAAGTTCCTAGTATATTCAAAGGTTATTAGACCTTTGTCAGATTACAAAAATTTTCTTCCATTCTGTAGGTGGTCTGTTCACTCAGATGATTGTTTTCTTTGCTGTGTAGAAGCTCTTTAATTATATCCCATTTGTCCATTTTTACTTTTACTGCAATAGCTTTTGATGTTTTCATCATGAAATCTTTGCCTATACCTATATCCTGAATGATATTGCCTAGATTTTCATCTAGGGTTTTTATAGTTTTGGGTTTTATATTTAAGTCTTTAATCCATCTTGAGTTAATTTTTGTATATGATGTAAGGAAGGGATCTAGTTTCAGTTTTCTGCATATGGCTAGCCAGTTCTCCCAGCACCATTTATTAAATAGTATATACTTCTGTCATTGCTTGCTTTTGTGAGGTTTGTCAAAGATCAGATAGTTGTAGGTGTTCAGTTTTATTTCTCAGTTCTCTATTCTGTTGCATTTGTCTATATGTCTGTCCTTGTACCAGTACCATGCTGTTTTGGTTACTGCAGCCCTGCAGTATAGTTCAAAGTTAGGTAGAGTGATGCCTCCAGCTTTGTTCTTTTTTAGGATTGACTTGGCTATTTGGGCTCTTTTTTGGTTCTATGTGATTAGATGCTTCTAATCAGCCATCATGCTCCTTGTCTTTCTAATGTCTTAGTGGACTAATATTTTCTAATTCTGTGAAAAATATCAATGGTACTTTAATGGGAAAAACATGGAATCTATAAATTACTTTGGGCAATATGACCATTTTCAAGACATTGATTATTCTTATCCATGAGAATGAATGTTTCTCTACTTGTTTGTTTCCTCTATGATTTTTCTGAGCAGTGGTTTGTAGCTTTCCTTGAAGAGGTCTTCCACTTACCTTGTTAGTTGTATTTCTAGGTTTTTTTTTTTTAAATTTTTGTAGCAATTGTGAGTAGAAGTTTATTCATGATTTGACTCTCTGCTTGCCTGTTATTGGTGTGTAGGAATGATAGTAATTTTTGCACATCGATTTTATATCCTGAGACTTTGCTGAAGTTGCTTATCAGCTTAAGAAGCTTTTGGGCTGAGATGATAGGGTTTTCTAGATATAGGATCATGTTATCTGCAAACAAAGAAAATTTGACTTCCTTTCTTACTATTTGAATACCCTTTATTTCTTCCCCTGCCCAGGACTTCCAGTACCATGTTGAATAAGAGTGGTGAGAGAGGCATGCTTGTCTTCTGCCAGTTTTCAAGGGGGAATGCTTCCAGATTTTACCCATTCAGTATGATATTGGTGGTAGGTTTGTCATATATGGTTCTTACAATTTTGAGGTATGTTCCTTCAATACCTTGTTTTTGAGAGTTTTTTTTTTTTTTTTTTTTTTTTTTTTTTTTAAACATGTTCAATACCTATTTTTTGAGAGATTTTAACACAAACGGACATTTAATTTTATGGAAAGCCTTTTTCTGCATCTATTGAGATAATTATGTGGTTTTGGTCTTTAATTCTGTTTACGTGATGAATCACATTTATTGATTTGCATCTGTTGAATCAGCCTTACATCCTGGGGATGAAGCCAACTTGATTGTGGTGGGTAAGCTTTTTGATATGCTGCTGAATTCAGTTTGCCAGTAATTTATTGAGGATTTTTACGTTGAAGTTCATCAAGGATATTGGCCTGAAGTGTTGTTATTATTATTATTATTATTATTATTTTGTATCTCTGCCAGGTTTTGATATCAGGGTGATGTTGGACTCATAAAATGAGTTAGGGAGGAGTCCCTCCTTTTCAATTTTTTGGAAATGGTTTCAGTAGAAATGGTACCAGCTCCTCTTTGTGCCTCTGGTAGAATTAAGCAGTGAATCCATCTGGTCTTGGGCTTTTTTTTTTTTTTTTTGGTTGGTAGGCTATTTACTACTGCCTCAGTTCAGAACACATTATTGGTCTATTCAGAAATTTAATTTCCTCCTGATTCAGTCTTCGAAGGGTGTATTTGTCCAGGAAATTGTCAATTTCTTCTAGATTTTCTAGTTTATGTGCATAGAAGTGTTTATAGTATTCTTCAATGGTTTGTATTTCTGTGGGGTCAGTGGTGATATCCCTCTTATCATTTCTGCTTGTATTTATTTTATTCTCTCTTTTCTATATTAGTCTCTTTCATGGTCTATTTTATTAATTTAAAAAAATCAGCTCCCAGATTAATTGATTTTTTTTTTGAAGGGTTTTCATGTCTCTATCTCCTTCAGTTTGGCTCTGATCTTGGTTATTTCTTATTTTTTGTTAGCTTTGGGGTTTGCTTGATCTTGGTTCTCTAGTTCTTTTAGTTGGGATAGTAGGTTGTTAACTTGAGATCTTTCAAGCTTTTTGATGTGGGCATTTAGTGCCCTCTTAACACTGTTTTAACTGCATCCCAGAGATTTGGGTAGGTTGTCTCTTTTTTCTCATTGCTTAATGTTGAGTTTTAATTTTATTGCACTGTGGCCTGAGAGACTGTTATTATTTCAGTTCTTTTGCATTTGCTGAGGAGTATTTTCTTATTATGTGATCAACTTTAGAGTCAGTATTGTGTGGCAATGAGAAGAATATATATTCTTTTGGTTTTGACAGGAGAGTTCTGTAGATATTTATCAGGTCCACTTGATTCAGAGCTGAGTTCAGGTCCTGAATATCTTTGTTAATTTTCTGTCTTGATGATCCAAGTTGCTTGCCTATTCAGTTTCAATGCAAAAACCTGGATATTTCAGTGGAAGTTGTTGAATTCACTTGCCTCTTTTCATTCCCTTCTGTGAGTGCCGAGAACTCCAGCTGCTTCTAATTGGCCACCTTGCCCCTCGTCTTTCTAATGTCTTAGTGGATTAATAGAAGACAGCTGAATTCTTATAGCTGCTTCTACATTTAATATTTTATGACATGTTGTTCTATTAAAGAATATAAAGAAAATTTCACTTTGACCACATATATGTAGTTGGAAATAGGCGTTGTATTTCAATAGCTTTTCAGATAATTGTTGGTATTCCTCTTAGTTACTACACTAAATTTTGGCAAGCAGTAGTTTCCTAAAGATTATTTTTATTGTAAATGCAAAAACCACATTATTGAATTTTGTTACATTAAAGTATACTGATTTATCTTGCACTTTGACTGGATCTTTTAGCCATGTAAGATTTTGAAACATTAGGTATTGGTCATTTGGAAAATGTTAGTTTTCTGACTATAAATATCTTCTAAATGTCAAGCTAAATTATCAAGATAAAAATACATTTGTTTTTTAATATTAACACCATTCTTATCCAAAAGTCTTTCAGAACTAGAAAGTTATCAAACCTATGATGATAGATGCAATTTTCCCAAATTTCTTATTTTTTGATTTAAAGCTGTAATTTTTCATTGGCAACAAATATTGTCATTTGTTTTCTTGGAAGCAATAGTGTAATTTCATTCATTTTAAAGAAAACAACTACCATATCAAAATTCTAATACTCATAGTTTTTAAGTCATTTATTCTTTGTAAAAGGAATGCTTCATGAAAATCAGCTATTTCAGCTAACGACTCAATCCCACAGATGATTTTTATCAAGACAACTGTGTTAGTTTCCTATTGCTGCTGTAACAATTGTCACAAATTAGCAGCTTAAAATAACAACCATTTATTATCTTACAATTTTGTAGATCAGAAATCCAGAGGGCTTGGCTGAGTACTCTGCCATGGATCCTATCAGACTAGAATTATGATGTCTTAGGCCCTTATCTGGAGGGTCCAGAGGAGAATCCACTTCCAGATTCGCTGAGATTGTTGACAGAATTCAATGACATGCAGATAGCTGTAGGAATGGGATTTTACTTCTTTGCTAACTGGGGCTGAAATTAATTCTTAGTTTTAGAGACTTTCTACATTTTTTGTCTTGTGATCTCCTTTGTCTTCAAATCCAGTAACAGCAGGTTGAGCCCTCCTCATGCCTCCAATTTCTCTGACCTCGCTTCTGCCTCATCTCTGGCTCTTCTGTCCTCCTTTTAAGGACTCATGTGATTACATTGGAATCAGCTGCATAACGCTAGACAGTCACCCTATTTTAATATCAGGTAGATTTATTGTTTGTAAGCTCTCTTCACAGCCATATCTTAATATCTTTGATTGAATGTTAGAAGAAGGAGAATCTTAAGGGAACGTCACTGCAATTCTGCCTACCACAGTGACCACTGTCTTTCAATATGCAGCAGAAGAGAATTATGCCTATTTCCCATTTTATGACACAAATGCAAGATAAAATGATTGAAATTTAATAAAATTCATAATGGATAACTTTATCCAATATATCTTTTAAGTATAGTGTCTTCTTATTCTTTCTCTTTCCTTCTTCTTTGTCTTTATTTATTTACTGCCTTGACTCATGCCAAGGAACTCCCAATTTTACTTATCATTGCTTTTGCACTAGCAGTGCAGATGTTGACACAGCAGAACAAACAAAACACCTTAGTATTGTAATAAAAATATTTTTAACCTCATGAACTTCCTGAAAGAATCTTGGGGATCTCAGTGTTTTTTGAACAAAAGTTTGAGAACACTTCTTTATATTACTTAGTAATTATTTTGTTCAGTATTTTGTCTCTTTGGTTGAGACAGATGCTATTAAGTAATAAAACTTATAAAATACAAGGAAAATTTTTCGTTAAGATTGAAAGTAATGTAGCCTTGACACATTCATCAGAGTGTTCAGGTTGGTTCTTATCTATTTGAGTGATCTGGTGTTAAGGGGTCTAATTAAATTGAAAGTTGAAACCTATATTGAGAGGCTTAATTCTTAGGTAACAGAAAACAAATAAAACATTAAATGTGTTGATTGCATTTGGACACTGAAAATTTTGGGGCAGCTCTAGTCCATAAATCCCATTCCCAACTCTAGAAACACTGACATTTGACGCTTTTTGTAAGTAGGTCTGGGAGTCCTTAGGGGGCTCTTATGTTTGCCAGTAGTGTACAAGGATTTTGTTGGTGTCCCCTGTACAGGGCTTTCCTCTTAGCACTTCCTCGGTTAAGTCTCAAAACTGAAAATGGTTCTACTTCTCTAGAAAAGATTGAAGAGGTGTAAGAACCCTCTCCTACACTAGAATACAAAAGCAAGCGTTTTTTCTTTTCTTAGTGTTCATCATCTTTGTTCTTTTGCTTTCCTATATTGCTCTTGACTGAATAGCATTTTCTATGCCATTGGGCTCATAATGGCCTCTGTATACACTCTACACTCCTCTAAGGTACATCCCTGTAGAAATCTATCATTATGGAGGAACCTTCTTTGCAACATAATTTAGTGCTTGATTGAATATTATTTTAAAAATCTTGGGGGAACATATTTGGAATTCTGACCCAGTCTTAATCATGAGTTACATTTATGTATAATCCCTTTTGAGCTTCTTTTAATCTGGAATAGTTCTTCAGCCTTTTTTTCTTGAGCTTGACAGTTTTGTCAAGTAATTTTGGATTATGTTGGTTAACCCTGGCTTGTCTGATATTCCCTCATGTTTGGATTCAGCTCAAGCATTTTCAGAGGACACATCACATAATATGTCTTTCTTTGTGCATCACATAAGGAAGCACATGTCAGGTTGTTCTATTAGGTGAGGTTAACTTTGATCACTTGGCGATGCCTACTAGATTCTTTGTAATGAAGTTACTATTTTCCCTCATCTATAATTACTAATTAATTTTTAGGAAGTTATTCTCACTTTCTTACTGCCTTCGTTACTTACTCATTTGTCTTTTTACTTAACCTCTTGCAGTGCGGGTCCCACCTACTTCCAGCTGGTGTGTCAGGCTGCCCACCACATTGCTATTATTCTCATATTATCTGTTCTCCCACTTTTTTTGGTGTGTTTTACAAAGCTTTTATATATATATAAAAAGCTCCAACAGGCCCTGGTGTGTGATGTTCATCTCCCTGTGTCCACGTGTTCTCATTGTTCAACTCCCACTTGTGAGAACATGCAGTGTTTGGTGTTCTGTTCCTGTGTTAGTTTGCTGAGAATGATGGTTTTCAGCCTTATCTGTGTCCCTGCAAAGGAAATGAACTCATCCTTGTTTATGGCTGCATAATATTCTGTTGAGAAACATTACGTTTATCCTGCCCCTGTGGCTCCTTTGTGGAGAATATCTTTTAGTTTGTAATTAGTGGTAGGTGGGTAGCAGCTGCCTACTTGGTATATTCTCGAGTTATGAGTAAATGTAGAGCACCTGTGTGTTAATAAGAATCACCTGTCTAAGAGAAAATAAATACATGGATGATAATCTGTTCGGGGACTTCAGTCTGAAGAGCTGTGAGCCTTGCAGGCTTTCAGGCTATTGGTCCCCAGGATAGATCCACTCTGTTGTGCTATCTGGATGTCTGCCTCTCAAATACCTTCAGTGCCATCTGGGTGGGGGTCTCCTGACTGAGTTGGCACTTGGTTATATTCCATGGTGTATTTCTGCCACATTTTCTTTATTCAGTCTATCACTGATGGGCATTTGGGTTGGTTCCAAGTCTTTGCTATTGTGAACAGTGCTGAAATAAACATACATGTGCATGTGTCTTTATAGCAGAATGATTTATAATCATTTGGGGATATACCCAGTAATGGGATTGCTGGGTCAAATGGTATTTCATGTTCTAGATCCTTGAGGAATTGCCACACTGTCTTCCACAGTGGTTGAACTAATTTACACTCCCACTGACAGTGTGTCACCCCCTTTTTGATAAATCCAGGGTCTTTGTTTTTATCTTAATTTGTGTAAAACTCCTGACAATTCATGACATTATTGACTTTCCAATTATTTCTGAATCTCTTACATCTAGTCATTTGTGTAATATATTTTCTCTTTTTGAATGTTTTTTTCCCATGTATTTGATCACTGTCTCAATGTGAATATTTCAAAACTCTTTGGTGTGAGATATTCTCTCTATAGTTTTTGCTCCTCTGAATATTCTTTTAAAACTTATCCAGATTTAAATCTCCACATGGACCAGTGATTAATTACATTAATTAAATCAGAATTTATAGATGTGACTTGGATATCATGTTTTCTAAAAAAAAATCTGTCACATGTAAACCAGATGATTTTAGTTTACAGCTGGGTTTGAGAATCAGTAATACAAATTCATGTTGGTTGTCATTTAAACAAATTCAGAATATATTGTAAAGTGAAAATTCAGGACACAAAATTATATTTAAAGAATAACAGGCAGGGGGAGGGAGAGCATCAAGATAAAGAGCTAACACATGTGGGGCTTAATACATTGGTCATGGGTTGTTAGGTATGGCAAACCAACATGGTACACTTTTATCTATGTAACAAACCTGCCAGTTCTGCACATGTGTCCAAGAATTAACATAAGACAAATAAATAAAAAGAATGTTATAATATCCTATTTATTGAGTAGTACTATAGAATTAGGAAAAGCAATATTGTTGTTGAAAAAGAGTCTTTGGGGAAAGATTTCCTGCTTTTGAATCAATTTTTTTTCAAAGTACTAGGTCTATGGTCTTGGCCATTTTATTTAAATTCTCAAAGCATCCTTTGACTTCTTTATTGTATCCCCCAGGTCACCCAGGATATGGAAAAAAGCCCCTTTCAATCGTACATGTATAATCACACATATTTTCTACTGAAAATTAGGGGAATAGAGACTGTTACAGAATAAAGCAAAAGATGGATGTTAGAGATATTATGTCTTTGAAAGTCCTTTAGGCTTCCGCCAATCTCTCCTGCTTCTCCGCTTTGAAGAACTCTTTTCTTTGGCTCCATGGTCAATCTCAATTCCTCTTGCTTTATGATACAAAGCAGTTTAACTCCCTTGCCTCTTCTCAGGTCCAGAAACTACTTTTGCCCATGCAAAGACTCTAAAATGCTCTGCTGAACAACATTTCCTTCAGCCCGGGGCTTATCCTTTGGTGGCACAGGAGAACTGACAGAGGCAGAGACATTTTCCTCTTTTCCCACTCCTACCCTCACCAGTTTCTGAGATTAAAGGCATTTATCCACCCACACTCACCACTTACTAGAATCATGTCATGCCCTTTAGAAGACAAAACCACAGGCTCTGCATACCAACTGTTTTTGCATGCACAAATACATATTTCTATGAAGAGCCTTATAAAATATTAATAGCATACATTTTTTGGTTGTGTGACTGTAAGATTTTTATGTTTTTATGCATTTAAAATTATTTGAATATTTTGCAATGAATGCATGTTACTATTGTAATAGAAAATAATAAGTAAGAAAAAGCTCTCCAATCCTAATCTCTCACCTGGCCTTCAGTTCTGTATTTTCATTAGACTATCCACCAGGTTGACAGGGATTCATAAATATGTCTATACTTTCAAACTGGCTCCCTTTCCCACCTATTCCATTAAGCCTCCTTTCATCTTTAATTTACTTGTGCTATTATGTTAGGTCCTGGGCTTGATGCTGTGGCCAATCTGTGAAATCTTTTATTTTTCTTCTTTTTATATGTGTTTCCATAATAAGTAATAAGAGAAGTATCATGACATTTAGAAAAAAACAATATGCGACTTGGAGTAAAAAAGACTTTGAAGTGCCAAGTTGGGTAACATATGTAAAGTGTCTTTCAACTATACATAGCTATAAAGTTACCTCTCAATGTCTGTGAGTGGTTGGTTCCAGGAACCCTGTGGATACCAACATCCATGGATGTTCCAGTCCCTTATATAAAATATTATTACCAGACATACAAAGAGGAGCTGGTACCATTTCTTCTGAAACTATTCCAAACAATACAAAAAGAGGGAATTCTTCCCAAATCATTTTATGAGACCAACATCATCCTGATTCCAAAACCCGGCAGAGACTCAACGAGAAAAGAAAACTACAGGCCAATATCCATGATGAACATAGATGCAAAAATCTTCAATAAAATACTGACAAG
>NW_016107506.1:1948134-1956510 GCF_001604975.1 Cebus imitator
TATATCCAAAGGATTACAAATCGTTCTACTATAAGGACACGTGTACACGAATGTTCATTTCAGCACTGTTTACAATAGCAAAGACCTGGAACCAACCCAAGTGTCCATCGACGATAGACTGGATAGGGAAAATGTGGCACATATACAGCATGGAATAGTATACAGCCATAAAAAACGATGAGTTTGGGTCCTTTGTAGGGACATGGATGAACCCGGAAACCATCATTCTCAGCAAACTGACAGAAGAGCAGAAGATCAAACATCGCATGTTCTCACTCATAGGCGGGTGTTGAACAATGAGAACACATGGACACAGGGAGGGGAGGACTACACACTGGGGTCAGTTGGGGGGAAATAGGGGAGGGTCGGTGGGGGGTGGGAAGCTGAGTAGAGATAGCAAGGGGAGAAATGCCAGATGTAGGTGATGGGCAGGAAGGCAGCAAATCACACTGCCACGTGTGTTCCTATGCAACAATTTTGCATGTTCTTCACATGTACCCCAAAACCTAAAATGCAATAAAATAAATGGGAAAAAAATAAAAAAAATAAAATAAAATATTATATTTGCATATAACACACAGATCCTTCCATATATTTTAAATCATCTCTAGATTATTTATAATACCTGATACAATGTGGGTGCTATGTAAATAATTGTTATACTGTATTTTTAATTTTATAATTTTTATATTTGTATTTTTAAAAATATTTTTGATCCATAGTTAATTGAATCCACAGATGCCAAAACCAGAAATGCGGAACTTGCAGACTCAAAGGGCCTACTACGTTAGTTTTTAAGAGCTTTGAAGCTCTTCAAAAGCTGTGCTTAAAGGATTTAATTTTGAGAAATATACTGCAAAATAGTTTGCAGAAAGGTGTTCATCACAGTATAGTAATAATAAAACACATTCCTGCTGTAGTAGGCAGCCACAATGATCCCACCTCCTGGTATCCAGCCTCTGCTTGGATAATCCTCTGCCCTTGAGTGTGGGCTGGACCCAGGGACTCACTTTTGGCAAACAGACTATGACAAAAATGATGGGATATCGCTTCTCTCATTACATCACCAAAAAGCCCTGTGGCTTTCCTCTTCCTTTCTCTTTCTTTCTTTCTGAACCTTTTGCTCTGGAGAAAGCAGCTGCCATGTTGTGAGCTTGAAATCAGACCCTCCTCAGACTGGAGACTGTAGCATCTGCCAACAACTTCTTCACAGCTCAAACCATATCAAGATTCAAAATCCACAGAAACTGTGAAATGATATGTATGTGTTGTTTTTAAGCCACTAAATTTCAGTTAATTTGTTACACAGCAAGAAACAGCATTTGTAACCCCTAAAAAAAGTCTACCCTTTGAACGTAATACAGAAAGTATTAATTTTTTACGCTTACATCACACAACTGAACAAGTTAGTTATTCAATATTTTTGAATCGTATATCATACTTGTAAACATCTGTGATGCTATATTCTGCATGTTTACCATTTTATGGACTATATGGTAATATCATCATAATAATACATAGTAGTTTCCATAATAAGTAAGAGCTCATTCTCTGAGACTAGGCTGTCTAAGTCAAACCCCAGTGACCTTGGGCAAATTCCTTAACTTCTCTGTAAAATTGAGAGAATAATAATGTTTACTTCATAACTGTTTTACAAAGATCAGTTCAAACAGGGAAAGTGTTTGGAATAGAGTCTAGCATACAGCAAAAACTTCAACAAATGTTAACTTTCAAAAATAATTCATTTTTCACTATTCTTCTATTATGGGATGTTTTAGTGGCATCTGATTTCTGCTACTTTCTAGCCTATGCCACTAATCCTAGCTGTATGGTTCCCTCTGGATTTTCTGCTGTTAGGTTTTGTGAGCCTATTTCTTTGAAACAAAGCCTCAGTGTCTGACACATCCTTGAATGACAGCCTACAGAAAGAATAGATGAACTCTAGAGAGATCTGATTTCAGATTCAACTTTCAACCCTTGCACCCTTGGTCAAGTCTCTTTTCTTTTTTGCGTCTAAATTTTCTAGGCTATAAAATATAACAAACAGTAACTATCTTTTAAGGTTGTTGAAAGTATTACAGATAATATAAATTAAAATAATGTAAGTTAAATTTCTGGCATATGGTAGTCACTCAATAAATGAAAACTATTACTATAAAATGTGGCTAAGACCTTAGGATACTACATCTTTTCCTCTGTATTAGGGTCCTTCCCACTGCCTTGAGCTGGACTTGCCTTTTTGTCCATGTGGTATTCTTCAAAAGAAGTAGCATAAGCGATTTATTTATTTAAAGATAATTACCCTCTCAAGTGACATTAGCAGGCCAGATGGTTTTCATTTTAAAAATAATCACTCTTCAGAGGAAGGGAAGAATAGAATTTGTAAAGTCTGTTCTGTAGTTAATAACAAGGTATGCCTTGCTTCATCTGTGCATGATTTTGGAAATACTTGAGTCTCTAGCCATAAAGATTCTGATTCAGCAGGTCTAAGATGACATTTGTGTTTTAAAAACTGTCTAAAGCAAGATACTCAAAGTAAATAAAGTTTTCAGATCTCCTACCCGAAGATTTTTCTAATCTGAATGAGATGAACAAAACTGCTGCTGTGTCTGAAATATTTTTAGCAATGGCTGCTTTTAGAAAAATAATTCTCTCCTCTTAGAGTAAGTTTGAACGTGTAATGCTAAAACATCATGACATGTATAGTTTTCTAAAACAAAGTAATTCTAAAATTTTATTAACATATATTTTAGGGAGCACTATAGCCTTTAATATTAAACATACTACATAAAGCAAACCCTAAACACTGATTATGAAAAAAGTCTGATAGTTTTTGTTTAAATTGTTTTGGCAAGCAGTATTTTACTTTAGTGGAAATCAGCAATTCTCAAACTTGAGGGAACTCCAAAACTTCTTTGAGGGCTTGCTAAAACACAGATTGCCTGATCTCACCCTCTAGTGTCTGGTTTGGGAGGTCTGAGGTTGGGACCAGTGAATTTGCACTTCTGAAAAATTCCCAGGTGGTGCTGATGCTGCTGGTCTGGGGACCACACTTTGAGAACCACTGCCACAGACATAACCTCGTAATAGTTTCCTGTTGGAGGATGATGACAAAAGTCTGTATTGCCTGTCAGGAAGACATCAAGAGAGGTCTACTGACAGTCTTAAAAAAAAAAAAAAAAAAAAAAAAAAAAAGGCTCTTTTTGGCCCATCTGTATTTTGTGACATGTTCCCTTCCTGGAGAAAAACTAAGACAAATGAAGAACAAAGGCTTTTTCTAAAACAAAAAAATCTAAAAAGAGAGACAACTCCCCCCCCCAATACACATGCTTTTGTGCCTTTTCTAGCAGCTTTTATTATGCAGTACAGATAACTAATAGAATCAACCATTTTCCAATTTTTATTGGTTTCCCTCTGTGCTGTTGAACACAGAAGGCTCTATCACATGTCTGTCCTCTGTGTTGGACTTGTGGTTTCTTAGAGTTCTGAATGCTCTTTGATGCTGCTTTCTGAAAAGAAAAGCTGTTACCTTTCATGTCTGTAAGGTAGCCCAAAGAAACAGACACATACCTGAGCATCCAAATGCTAAGGGGGTTTTCTATTGCCAAACCTTCTTATTACCCCAGGCTCTTTACTTGACCATGTGAAGTCTACAGAAAGATAGTCATCTTTTTTCCGCCTCTTTTAATTTTTATTTAAGATTCAGGGATACATGTGCTGCTTCATTATATAGGTAAACTTGTGTCACGGGGGTTTGATGTACAGATTATTTTGTCACTCAGGCACTAAGCATAGTGCCTGATAGGTATTTTTTTGGATCCTCTCTCTCCTCTCATCCTCCTATAGGCCCCACTGTCTGTTGTTCCTCTTTATGTGTCCATGTATTCTCATCATTAACTCCCACTTATAAGCGAGAGCATGTGGTATTGGCTTTTTTGTTCCTGTGTTAGTTTGCTTAGGATAATGGCCTACAGCTCTAACCATGTTGCTGCAAACGACATGATATCATTCTGTTTTATAGCCACACAGTATTCCATGGTGTGTATGTACCACATTTTCTTTATCAGTCTACAGCTGATAGGCATTTAGGTTGATCCCATGACTTTGCTGTTGGGAATGATGCTGCAGTGAGCATACACATGCATGTGTCTTTATGGCAGAATGATTTATATTCCTTTGGGTATATACCCAATAAGGGGATTGCTGGGTCAAATGGTAAATCTCTTTTTGTTCTTTTAGGATTTGTCACAATGCTCTCTGCAATGGCTGAATTAATTTACACTCCCATGAGAAGTATACAAGCATTCCCTTGTCCCCACAACCTCACCAGCATGTGTTATTTTTTTGACTTTTTATTAGTAGCCATTATAATTGGTGTGAGGTGATATCTCATTGTGGTTTGGACTTGCATTTCTCTAATGATTAGTGATGCTGAGTGTTTTTTTCATTTGCTTGTTGGCTGTGTGTATGTCTTCTTTTGAAAAATATCTGTTCATGTCCTTTGCCCACTTTTCATAGGGTTGTTTATTTTTTGCTTGTTAATTTGTTTAAGTTCCTAATAGATTCTAGATAGTAGGTCTTTATTAGATGGATATTTTGCAAAAATATTCTCCCATTCTATAGGTTTCTGTTTATTCTGTTGATAGTTTTGGTTTCTTTTTGCTGGACAGAAGTTCTTTAATTTAATTAGATCCCATTTGTCAATTTTTGCTTTGTTTTCCTCATGAAATCTTTGTCACTTCCTGTGTTCAGAATGACATTTCTTAGGTTATCAGGGTTTTATAATTTTAAGATTTCCATTTAAGTCTTCAATCCATCTTGAGTTGATTTTTGTATATGGTGTAAGGAAGGGGTCCTGTTTCAATCTTCTGCATAAGGTTAGATAGTTATTCCAGTACCATTTACTGAATAGGGAGTTATATTGATCAGCGTTCTCTAGAGAGTTAGAACTAATAGGATAAATGTATATATGAAGGGGAGTTTATTAGGAGAATTGACTTACATGATCACAAGGTGAAGTTTCATAATAGGCCATCTGCAAGCTGAGGATGCAGGAAGCCATTCTAGTGTCACAACCTCAAAAGTAGGGAAGCCGATAGTGCAACCTTCAGTCTGTGGCCAAATCCTGAGAGCCCCTGGAAAATCACTGGTGTAATTCCAAGAGTTCAAAAGCTGAAGGACTTGGAGTCTGATGTTCAAGGGTGAGAAACCTCCAGGAAGGGAGAAAGCTGGAGGCCAGAAGAATCAGCCAGTCTAGTAGTCTTTTCATGTTCTTCCACTGCTTGCTTTTATTCTGGCTGTGCTGGTGGCTGATTAGATTGTGCCCATTCAGATTAAGGGTGGGTCTGCCTTTCCCAGTCACTGACTTAAATGTTAATCTCCTTTGGCAACACCCTCACAGACACACCCAGGAATGATACTTTGCATCTTTCAATCCAGTCAAGTTGACATTCCATATTAACCATCACAGGACTCCTTTCCCTATTGCTTGTTTTTGTCAGCTTTGTTAATGATCAGATGGTTGTAGGTGTGCGGCAATATCTCTGGGCTCTCTATTCTGCTCCATTGGTTTATATGTCTGCTTTAGTATCAGTAAGATGCTGTTTTGGTTACTGTAGCCCTGTAGTATAGTTTGAAGTCAGTTAGCATTATGCCACCAGCTTTGTTCTTTTTGCTTAGGATTTACTTAGCTATTCAGCTCTTTTTGGTTCCATATGAATTTTAAAATAGTTTATTTCTAGTTCTGTGAAGAATGTCATTGAGATAGCTGTCTTTTAATCTAATTAGCAAATTAGTTTATAGAGTGAGTGTTTACTACAAATAAGCACTATTGAAGTCCTAACCTTTGGTACCTGTGAATGTGACCTCATTTGGAAACAGAGTCTTGCAGATAATCAAGTTAAGATGAGTTCATTAGGGTGGGTGCTAATCCAATGTGACTGATGTCCTTATAAAAATAGAAATTTTGACATAGACATAGACAAATACATAAGGGAAGCTCATGTGAAGATAAAGACAGAAATCAGGGTGATCCATCTACAGACCAAAGAATGACAAAGATTACCAGGAAAACAATGGAAGCCAGGAGAGAGACATGGGGAAGATTCTTTCATCACTTTCAGAGGGAGCTAACACTACAGACACACTGATGTTGGACTTCTAGCCTACAGAATGTGAGACAATGAATGTTTGTTGTTTAAGATATCCAGTTTATGGCAGCCCTTAAGAGATGAATACATGTATTATTGTAACCCATTGTATTGTTATATTTTTACTTTATTAAAACTTTCCTAATTTTCTCCCTGTGGTTAATTTAGCATTAACTGTCAGGGAAAACAAAAGATATTTCAATAAATAGCTCTTAATGTGATTTGCTCTCTACTTTGAGTGGAGGGGAAAATATTCTGAGTAGATTTTTATTTCTGCACTTGTTTTTCTTTTATATGCATTTGCAGTCTTGGATAACACTGCTTACAGATACTTTTCCTAAGATGAAACCCACTTGTCAACACATTTTTGCAGAACTAAACTTTACAGATCTCTCTTCTCAGGTCAAGAGGCAATTTCTTTTTTTGAGTCAGGCAGACATCTCATTTATTTTTCAAATGGGGAGTCAATTGTTTCAAACACTGAAACGTTAATTTACATTTTTTTCACCATAGGCACTTTTTAAAGGAAACAAATTTTATCTTCAATAGGTTAATTCAGAAAAGAAATAAAGATTTTTAAAAATGTCATTTTTCAAAAGGAAAAGAAAAGCAGAATAAGGAAAAACAGGAAGACTTCCATCATGTGACAATGTAGGACAACTATTCTATGCTTTGCCTACCAAAATTTGTATCTCTCTCTCCCTCATTTATCTCATTTTCCCCTACTCTCTCCTACTCTAATAGCACTATGACCTAAAGATCGGAATACAGTCTTATAAAGAGCAGTATCTTTATTTTCTTTAACAGAGACCCAAATGATAAAAAAGTTTATAAACATTTTTAAAGCTCTGAAGCCTTCCATAATTAATGTGTGAAGACTGCTATGTGATAGCAATCCAGAAGTCCTGGGCTCTGAGAAAAACTAAATATATTTACCAGGACCTCATTTTCTGTGCAGTAAGAACCAGAAAGCTCTCACCAAACCTGGCAATTCCTTCAGAACATTTTAAGACCCACTGGTATAATAATAGGATTTTCCAAAGAGTAATTTTGCTGTGTTCCTTATTAATTCTCATCTCAGGTGAAGAAGACAAATTTTCAGAACTACAGGTGAGAAGAAAGGCATACAGTGATTTGTTGCCTCAAATACTGGATTGTGAGATGAGACTTGGCTTTCGGTTTTCTGAGATCTATACATCCTTTTGGCCCTAAGGTTCTGATCTATTGGCCATGTCTAAAATTTACTCCAACAATCTGGCTGGCATGTGACAAGTTTTCTCAAGATCATGTCTTGCCTAAAAAGAAAAATCACTTTACTGATTCCTTTTTGATTACACTTTTATGTGTAAGTAGAAAATAAAATGATGTAGAGAGAAAGACATTTGTCACTTTTGATTTTGAATTGTATGAAATGCCTTGGAACTTTCTGCCATAGGTAAATCCATAAGTTGGGTTTAAAAAAATCCTGACTTGAGGAGAGAGATCCAAGATGGCTGATCACTAGCAGCTTGGGATTGTAGCTCCCACTGAAAGCGCAGAGAAGGAGAGGACGCCACACTTTCAGTTCAATTTTTGCTGCTCACGCACCAGGTGATTCCCAGCAGAGGAGCCCCACGGGTTGCCAGTGCAACTCTTGTGGCCGGTGAGGCAGTTTTGCCGCTGCCTTGGTGCGGTGGTTCTTGGTGCAGAGTAAAAGCACCATCAATCTTAACGCCGCTGTTTTGGCTGGCGCAGTGGGTTTCTCAGATTTTAGCGCCGGGAATCAACAAGTTGGACGTCTATTCAGAAACCCAACTATAAAGACGGTAATTATAAAGACCACAGACAGATAAATCTATAACGAAGGGAAGAAACCAGCCTAAAAAGGCTGAGAATACCCAATATCAGAACGCCTCTCCCTCTACAGGGGATCACAGTTCCTCATCAGTAACGGAACAAGGCCTGATGGAGAAAGACTGTGTTCCATTATCAGGAGCAGGCTTTAAAAAGTGGATGATAGGCCAGGCACGGTGGCTCAAGCCTGTAATCCCAGCACTTTGGGAGGCCGAGGCGGGTGGATCACGAGGTCAAGAGATTGAGACCATCCTGGTCAACATTGTGAAACCCCGTCTCTACTAAAAATACAAAAAACATTAGCTGGGCATGGTGGCACGTGCCTGTAATCCCAGCTACTCAGGAGTTTGAGGCAGGAGAATTGCCTGAATCTGACGATTATGTGCCTTGGGGT
>NW_016107506.1:1958625-1965593 GCF_001604975.1 Cebus imitator
AAAAATAAAGAACATCAACATAATTAAGAAATTGCATCAACTAATGGGCAAAATGGCAGCCAGCTAATGGCAATATCAAACTCACATATATTAGTCACAGACAGGCAAAAAAAGCCAAGACCCATTGGTATGCTACATCCAAACCCATCTCACATGCAAAGTTACACAAAGACTCAAAGAGATGGAGAAAAATTTACCAACCAAATGGAGAGCAAAAATAATAAATAGAAAGTAGGAGTTGCAATTTTTGCTGATAAAATAGACTTTAAAGCAACAAAGATCAAAAGAAGCCAAGAAGGATATTACATAATGATAAAAGGATCAATGTAACAAGAAGAGCTAAAGATCCTAAATACATACGCACCCAATACAGGAATACCCAGATATATAAGATTTATAAAGAGACTTAGACTCTCACACAATAATAGTGGGAGACTTCAACATCAATATCAGACAGATCGATGAGACAGAAAGTTAACATCAATATCCAGGACTTGAACTCAGATTGGGAACAAGTAGACTTAATTAACATTTATAGAACTCTCCACTTTAAATATACAAAATATACACTCTTATCAGTACCACATCACACCTATTTACAGGTTTAAATGAAATATTGGTTGGCTGCTTGTTATTTTCTTCCCTCATTTTTTTTTTCATGTCTCTATTATTAAATACAATTACAGTCATACCCATTTTTAGACTGCATTCTAGCCTGGGCAATAAAGCAAAACCCCAGTTCTCTCTCCCTCTTCCTCTTCCTCATTCTTCCTCTCCTTCATTTTTTTTTTTTTAAATTCTTTCTCTTTCTTTCTTTCTCTCTTTCTTCTTAAAAAAAAAAAAAAAATCCTGACTTGGAACATGTTGCTTCCAGGTCTTTCTCTCATTTCTCTGTACAGCCCTCCTTTTCTCTAACCCACTAACTTTATAGACCAATGTCAGCTTCCCTGGCCTCCAGTCCTGTGATGTTAGGAGCAAGATTTCTAGATTTCCTTCAGTTCCTTGGTCATTCTTCATCAATATACAATATACATAGCTTTAGGCATCTGTTTAAGTAATTTTTCATTGTGACTTACACAAAATATTGTCCTTTTCCTGATTACTGCGGTAATTTGTTTTCTTGAATTTCTTGAATTTCAGCTGGATGTTGTAGACGTCCTGGAAGGTCATCAGTCCTTTCAAAAGGATAGGAGAATAAAATCGAGTAAATCCACCTGTGTTACCATCATTCCCCACCCTGTCTGCAACAATAATTGTTAAGTCTTCTTGCGCTGACAATGGCAACTGCATATATTTACACTTAATTAGAACACCTGACCACAAAGATCACACATTATCTTCAAATTTGTACCATTTTATTGATTTAAATCAGAGAATATACTAGGAAATATTTATTCAAATTAATTATCTGTTTTCTATCTTCTCTGTTCATCATGACATAAGAAAAAATGACATGATTTTATTTTCTAAAAGAAAGATCATAATCATAAGTAAATTTCCAGGAAAAACAAATAAGACCACAAACTCCTGTAGAGCAGTTGGTCTGTTACTATTTTGTTTTGTGCATTTAATATGCTGTTTTGAGAAATTTCTTGAGAACCTTCCTTGTATATTGCTTTGCCTCTCACAAAGAAAGCAATCCATTAGAAATGCGTTTCTTTTTTTCATTTGTTTGTTTTCACTGAAAGGCAGGCACAAGGGCAAAAATTTAATTTAAAATGACATTACCTGACATGTACTGAAAAATGATTCATTTTTCGTCTTTTTGAAAAAGCTTATAAGAAACTTGCTTATTCTATATTCTCACTTTTTCAGTTTTAGAGAGCAAACTACCTCTGTTATCACGGTAAAATTAATGCGTGCAGGTACTCTGAGATAAATCACTAATTTGGTTTGTTAAATTGACAGTACTTTGAACCTGCAGGACAGAAGGGTCTTGCTTAGCTACTCAGTAGAAAAGGATCTTACTTTTCTACTCCCTGAAAGGTAGAAAAACAGCAATAATTGCTTTCAAGGCAGTTGGAAGTGAGAAGCTGAGTCAAATGATTAATAACAAAACCTTATTTTTAATAATATGGGTGGTACTGTTTTATGCCCCCGCACAAGCTTTATTGGGTATAATTCACTATAGTAAAATTTGCCAACCATAAGTGTACAGTTTAATGAATTTTAATAATTGCATGCAGTGGGGGTTGCCATAAAAAATATCATAGAATAGGAAGCTTAAACAATGAAAATCTATTGTCTTATGTTTCTGGAGGCTGGAAGTTTATGAAGGATAAGCAGGTTGGTTTTCTGTAGGCTATGAGGGAAGGATCTCTTCTTTTCCTGGTTTCTTGATGACCTTTTTCTCCCTATGTCTTCACACTGTCATCCTCTGTCTATGTCTATGTCCAAACTTCCTCTTCTTATAAGGACATTAATCATTTTGGATTAAAGTCCACCCTAATGACCTAAATTTAACTTAATTACTTTAGTTTTTCCTAATATCATTATTTACCACTTTCAAGACCCTTTCTTTAAATATGGTCATATTGAGGTACTAGGGGTTAGGATTTCAACATATGAATTTTAACAGGGACTGATAATGGTTTGGTTCTATGTCCCTACCCAGATCTCATGTTGAATTGTAATCCTGAATATTGGAGGAGGGGCCTGATAGAAGGTGATTGGGTCATGGGGGCAGACATCCCCCTTGCTGTTTCATGATAATGAGTGAGTTCTCACAAGATCTGGTTGTTTAAAAGTGTGTGGCACTTCCTTGTTCACTTTCTCTCTCCTCTGCCATATAAAAGATATGCCTGTTTCTTCTTCACTTTCCATCATGATTATCAGTTTCCTGAGGTCATCCCAGCCATGCTTCCTATACAGCCTGTGGAACTTTGAGTGAATTGAAACTTTTTTTTTTCATAAATTACCCAATCTCAGGTAGTTCCTTACAGCGATGTGAGAACATACTAATACAGGGATATAATTCAGCCTATCACATTTGCAATCATTTAACAACTACTACTACAAACACATAGAGCAGTTCTATCCCCCTAGAAAGTTTTCTCTGCCCTTCTGCAACAAGTCACCTCTCATGATTACCAACCCAGGCAACCAACAATCTGCTTTCTGTCACTATAGTTTTGCCTTTATAGATTTTCTATATATTGAATTAAATATTATGTAGTATTTTGTGTTTCATTTTTTCACTTTGTATGTTTTTGAGAATCAAATGTTGTTATATATATTATTTTTTCCCTTTTTATTGCTAAGTAGTATTCTATATCATAATTATACCACAATTTGTTTATCTGTTAATTGATTGCTTATCATTTGAGTTGCTTCAAGATTTTGGCTTTTGTGAATAAGGCTGCTGTGAAACCTCACATATGGGTCTTTGTATGGACTATGTTTTTATTTCTGAATGACCATATAGGAATAGGACTGCTCTGTCATATTGCAAGTATACTTAACTTTATAAGATGCTAACATACTGTTTTTAAGCTTTCAATAGTTTCAAAACAATATGCCGTTTTACATTCCCACCAGCAGTGTATGAGAGGTTCAGTTTTTCTGCATCCTGTCAAGCATTTGGTGCCATTAGCATTCAGCCATTCTAGGTTTGTAGTAATAGTTCATTGTGATTTTAATTTGCATTTTCATATATATATATATATATATATATATAGGGAATATAGGTTCTGGGGTACATGTAAAGAATATGCAGGAATGTTGCATAGGTACATACAAGGCAATGTGATTTGCTGCCTCCATCCCCATCACCTATATCTGGCATTTCTCCCCATGTTATCCCTCCCCAACGGCCTACGCCCCACTGTCCCTCCCTTAATCCCACCCGCACAGACCTCAGTGTGTGATGCTCCCCTCCCTGTGTTCTCATTGTTCAACACCTGCCTATGAATGAGAACATGCGGTGCTTGACTCTCTGTTCCTGTGTCAGTTTGCTGTGAATGATGGTTTCCAGGTTCATCCATGTCCCTTTAAGGACACAAACTCATTGTCTTTTATGGCTGCATAGTATTTCATGGGGTATATGTGCCACATTTTCCCTGTCCAGTCCATCATCAATGGGCATTTGAGCTGGTTCCAAGTCTTTGCTATTGTAAACAGTGCTGCAATGAACATTCATATGCATGTATCCTTATAATTGAACAATTTATAATCCTTTGGATATATACCCAGTAATGGAATTGCTGGGTCAAATTGAATTTCTATTTCTAGGTCCTTGAGGAATAGCCACACTGTCTTCCACAATGGTTGAACTAATTTACACTTCCATCAACAGTGAAAAAGTGTTCCTATTTCTCCACATCCTCTCCAGCATTTGTTATCTCCAGATTTTTTAATGATTGCCATTCTAACTGGCATGAGATGGTATCTCAATGTAGTTTTGATTTGCATTTCTCTAATGACCAGTGCTGAAGAGCACTTTTTTCACATGTTTATTGGCCTCATGTATGTCTTCTTTTGAAAATTGTCTGTTCATATTCTTTGCCCACTTTTGAATGGGTTTTTTTTTTTTCTTGTAAATCTGTTTTGGTTATTTGTATATTTTAGATATCAGCCCTTTGTCAGATGGGTAGATTGCAAAAATTTTTCACATTCTGTCGGTTACTGGTTCACTCTAATGATATATGTATATATATTTTTTCTGTGCAGAAGCTCTGGAGTTTAATTAGATCCCATTTGTCTATTTTGGCTCTTGTTGCCAATGCTTTTGGCATTTTAGTCAAGAAGTCCTTGCCTATGCCTATGTCCTGAATGGTTTTGCCTATGTTTTCTTCTAAGGTTTTTATAGTGTTAGGTCTTATGTTTAAGTCTTTAATCCATCTGGAGTTAATTTTAGTGTAATGTTTCTGGAAGGGATCCAGTTTTGCTTTCTGCACACTACTAGCCAGTTTTCCCAACACCATTTAATTCTCTTGGTAGCAATTGTGAATGGCAGTTCATTCTTGATTTGGCTCTCTTTAAGTCTGTTATTGGTGTATAGGAATGCTTGTGGGTTTTGCACATTGATTTTGTATCCTGAGATGTTGCTGAAGTTGCTTATCAGTTAAAGGAGATTTGGGGCTGAGATGATAGGGTCTTCTAAATATACAATCATGTCATCTGCAAATAGAGACAATTTAACTTCCTCTTTTCCTAATTGAATACCCTTTATTTCTTTTTCTTACCTGATTGCTCTGGCTAGAACTTCCAATACTGTATTAAATAGGAGTGGTGAGAGAGGGCATCCTTGTCTAGGGCCAGATTTCAAAAATAATTCTTCCAGTTTTTGCCAGTTCAATATGATATTGGCTGTGGGTTTGTCATAAATAGCTTTTATTATTTTGAGATATGTTTCATCGCTACCTACTTTATTGAGGGTTTTTAGCATAAAGGGCTGTCGATTTCTTTTTATCGAAGGCCTTCTCTGCATCTATTGAGATAATCATGTGGTTTTTGTCTTTGGTTCTGTTTATGTGGTGAATTACATTTATAGACTTGTGTATGTTGAACCAGCCTTGCAACCCTGGGATGAAGCCTACTCGATCGTGATGGATGAGCTCTTTGATGTGCTGTTGCAATCGGTTTGCCAGTATTTTATTGAATATTTTTGCACCTATGCTCATCATGGATATTGACCTGAAGTTTTCTTTTTTTGTTAAGCCTCTGCCGGGTTTTGGTATCAGGATGATGTTGGTCTCATAAAATGATCTGGAGAGGATTCCCTCTTTTTGGATTATTTGTAATAGTTTCAGAAGGAGTGGTACCAACTCCTCTTTGTATGTCTGGTAGAATTTGGCTGTGAAACCATCTGGACCTGCGCTTTTTTTGGTTAATAAGCTATTAATTTCTGCCTCAACTTCAGCCCTTGTTATTGATCTATTCAGGGTTTCGACTTCTTCCCGGTTTAGGCTTGGGAGGGTGTAAGTGTCCAGGAATTTATCCATTTCTTCCAGGTTTACTGGTTTATGTGCATAGAGCTGTTTGTAGCGATCTCTGATGGTGGTTTGCATTTCTGTGGAATCAGTGGTGATATCCTCTTTATTGTTTTTTATTGCATCTATTGTCTGTCCACTTTGTTGATCTTTTCAAAAAACCAGCTCCTGGATTCATTGATTTTTTGTCTCTCTATCACCTTCAGTTCTGCTCTGATCTTAGTTATTTTTGGTCTTCTGCTAGGTTTTGAGTTTTTTTTGATCTTGCTTCTCTAGCTCTTTCAATTTTCATCATAGGGTGTCGATTTTAGATCTTTGCTTGCTTCTCATGTGGGCATTTGTGGCTATAAAATTTCCTCTAGACACTGCTTTAAATGCGTCCCAGAGATTCTGGTACATTGTGTCTTCATTCTCATTGGTTTCGAAGAACATCTTTATTTCTGCCTTAGTTTCATTGTCTATCTAGTCAACATTGAAGAGCCAGTTGTTCAGTTTCCATGAAGTTGTGTGGTTCTGACTTAGTTTCTGTATTCTGAGTTCTAGTTTGATTGCACTGTGGTCTGAGCGACTGTTGGTTATGATTTCTGTTCTTTTGCATTTGCTGAGGAGTGATTTACTTGCAATTATGTGGTCAATTTTAGAGTAGGTGTGATGTGGTAATGAGGAGAATGTGTATTCTGTGGATGTGGGGTGGAGAGTTCTGTAAATGTCTATTACGTTTGCTTGGTCCAGGTCTGAGTTCAAGTCCTGGATATCCTTGTTAATTTTCGGTCTCATTGAACTGTCTCATATTGACAGTGGAGTGTTAAAGTCTCCCACTATTATTGTGTGGGAGTATATGCCTCTTTGTAGGTCATTAAAAACTTGGTTTATGTATCTAGGTGCTCCTGTACTGGGTGCCTATATATTTAGAATCATTAGCTTTTCTTGTTGCATTGATCCTTTTACCATTTTGTAATGCCCTTCTTTGTCTCTTTTGATCTTTGTTCATTTAAATTCTATTTTATCAGAGACTAGGATTGCAACTCTGGCTTTTTT
>NW_016107506.1:1965649-1971520 GCF_001604975.1 Cebus imitator
CTCTCCATTTGCTTGGCATATCTTCCTCCATCTCTTTATTTTGAGCCTCTGTGTATCCTTGCCTGTGAGATGGGTTTCCTGGATACAGCACACCAATGGGTTTTGACTTTTATCCAATTTGCCAGTCTGTGTCTTTTGATTGGGGCATTTAGCCCGTTTACATTTAAGGTTAATATTGTTATGTGTAAATTTGATCCTGCCATTTTGATGCTAGCTGGTTGTTTTGCCCATTAGTTGACACAGTTTCTTCATTGTTTGATATTCTTTACCATTTGTTACATTTTTGGAGTGGCTGGTACTGGTTGTTCCTTTCTATGTTTAGTGCTTCTTTTTGGAGCTCTTGTAAGGCAGGCCTGGTGGTGATGAAATCTGTGAGTTATTGCTTGTTCATAAAGGATTTTATTTCTCCTTCACTTATGAAGCTTAGTTTGGCTGTATATGAAATTCTAGGTTGAAAGTTCTTTTTTTTAAGGATGTTGAATATTGGCCCCCATTCTTTTCTAGCGTGTAGGGTTTCTGCTGAGAGATCCACTGTGAGTCTGATGGGCTTCCCTTTGTGGGTAACCTGGCCTTTCTCTCTGGCTACCCTTAGCATTTTTTCCTTCATTTCAACCCTGTTGAATCTGATGATTATGTACCTTGGGGTTGCTCTCCTTGAGGAATATCTTTGTGTTGTTCTCTGTATTTCCCGGACTTGAATGTTGTCCTGCCTTGCTAAGTTGGGGAAGTTCTCCTGGATAATATCCTGAAGAGTGTTTTCTAGCTTGGACTCATTGTCTCCATCACATCTAGGTACACCTATCAAATGTAGATTAGGTCTTTTCATATAATGCCATATTTCTTCGAGGCTTTTAAAATTTTTTAAAAGCATATATATTATTGCATTTTAGGTTTTGGGGTACATGTGAAGAACATGCAAGATTGTTGCATAGGTACATACATGGCAATGTGGTTTACTGCCTTCCTCCCCATCACCTATATCTGACATTTCTCCCCATGTTATCCCTTCCCAACTCCCCATCCCCTGCTCTCCCTCCTCTAGTTCACCCCCACAGACCCCAGTGTGTGATGCTCCCCTCCCTGTGTCCATGTGCTCTCGCTGTTCAACATCTGCCTGTGAGTCAGAACATGTGGTGTTTGATTTTCTGTTCTTGTTTGTTTGCTGATAATGATGGTTTCCAGGTTCATCCATGTCCCTACAAAGTCACAGTCGGCCAGCAGAGGCGTTCCTGAACTGCCGTGGGTTCTGCCCAGCTGCTGTGTGAACTTCCTTGCAGTTTTGTTTATAGAAGTATAGTTAGAACTGCCTCAGTAATGGTGGTCTGCCTCAATAATGGTGGACTGTCTGTGTAATGGCAGACTGCCTCAGTAATCGTGGATTGCTTCAGTAATGGTGGACTGCCTCAGTAAAGGCAATTGCCCTTCCCTCCACAGAGGTGGGCTGTTCCAGGTCCAGCTGTGCTTGCCTTGAAACTCTCAATTGAGAGCATTTCAGATTGCTGGTCTTTGTGGGGGTGGGCCAGCTGAGCCACATCACTTGGCTCCCTGTTTCAGCTCCCTTTTTTTCAGTTGAATGGGTGACTCTGTCTCTCAGACATTCCAAGTACCAGTTGAAATGGCACCCGGATTTGTGTGAGTTTTTGTGCGGAAACCCGCTGTGCCAGCCGAAACAGCCATTCTGGAGACTCATGGCACTTTTCTGCCCTCTCCTGGTCTGAGGGCAGTAAAAATTCGTTTGGAAATGTGGTGATCACTCACCCTCTGCGTTTTCTCTGGGAACTGCAATCCAGAGCTTTTCCTATTTGGCCATCTTCAATTTGCATTTTTCTAATGGCTAATAATAAAATTCTTTTATGTGATTTTTTGCCATCTGCATATTCTCTTTGGTGAAATGTGTCTTATGTGCTTGCCTTTTTCTAATTAGATTTTTTTTTCTGTTGCATTCTGAGAGTTCTTTTTGTATTCTAAATATCAGTCCTTTGTCAGATATGTGGTTTTCAAATATTTCTTCTGAGTCTTTCTTGTCTTTTCATTCTCTTCACTGAGATTTTCTCAAACAATAGCTTTTAATTTTGATGAGGTCCAATTTATCAATTTTTTTCTTTTGTGACTCACACTTTTGGTTTCAAGTTGAAAGTGTGGTTGCCTGGCATTAGATCTAAAAGATTTTCTCTATAATTTTTTTGAACAGTTTTATAATTTAATGTTTTACCTCAAAGTTCTTTACACATTTGAGTTAGTATTTGTATAAGATTTGATAGGAAGGTGTAGGTTAGCTTTTGTCTGTAGATAGCCAATTCCACACTGTCAAAATTACGATTATTTTAATAATAATATCTTGTTAGCAGATAATTTCTCCTATTTTATTCTTCTTTTTCAAAACTATTGTAGCTCTTCTATGTTCTATGCCTTTCCATACAAATTTTAGAATATGCATCTTTCTTTTAACAAAAATATTTTATCATGATATATGTCATACATGCAGTGGTATAGATAATGCATAAAAATATAGAAGTTAAAGAATGGTGAAAAAACTCAAATCACCTGTTTAAGAAATGGAATATTATAAGGACTCTTCATGTTGTATGCCCTTCTCAATTATTCTTCTCTAATACTTTTAAATTGTAATTGAAATATTCATTTGCTTTTCCTTATATCTTTCCTATTTTACAGTACACCAAAATTATGCATATTTTAATTTTGTCCGGTTTGATCTGTATGTAAACTATGTCATCCTGCACATATTTTTCTAAGTTTCATTTACTCTACATTTTGGTTTGGAGATCCACCACTATTAATGCATACAACTTTTTCTTATTGATTTTTTAAGCATCATAGAATGTAACACGATTTGTTAATCTAATCATTTGATGGTTATCATTTGATTTATTTCTTAATTTTTTGCTTTACCAACATGAGGCAAATAATATTTTATATATAGTGTTCATATGCAAAAAAAAAATCTCTAAAGCTTATATCTAAGAGTGAACTAGCTGTGTCATGAGGTAGGCACTTCTTCAATTTTACTACGTATTGATCTAATTTATATTCCTAAGTATAGGCAAGTTCCTATTGCATGTAGCTTGCTTTTTCTCTTAAAATATATAAATATGTCTTTTGATTCCTTCTAAAGGCTATAAAACATTCCATTAAATGAAGATCCTATATAAGGGAATAAACAAAGACCACCCAGATTAGAATAAAGAGATACTGTTTATTCAGAGCTTGGTATAGCAAGGGAGTCAGCCACCATCTGTCATCTTGCAAAAACACAAGGCCAGGCAAGGAAGTGAGAAAACTTTATCATGAACAAAAGGGAAGAACTCCTGTGTGCTCTAATTGGAAATTATTGGCATGAAGAAACTGGAAACAGTTTTTTTCTTTTTTTAAGTTATACTTTAAGTTCTGGGGTACATGTGCAGAACATGCAGGTTTCTTACGTAGGTATACACGTGCCATGGTGGTTTGCTGCACCCATCAACCCATCATCTACATTAGGTATTTCTCCTAATACTATCCCTCCCCTAGCCCTGCACCCACAACAGGCCCTGGGGGTGTGATGTTTCTCTCCCTGTGTTCATGTGTTCTCATTGTTCAACTCCCACTTATGAGCGAGAACGTGTGGTGTTTGGTTTTCTGTTCTTGTGTTAGTTTGCTGAGAATAATGGCTTCTAGCTTCAAGTGTGATATGATTGGTTTAGGGAGGATATTTTACTTTCCCTCTTTGGTACTGAGTTGGAAGAAGAAACAAAACATAGGGAAAAATGTCAATCATTTACCAAGTTCTGACCATTCTCAGCTAATTGTTGGAGAGGTTAGCATTTGTCTTCTTGAACGGTTCCTGCAGATGTTGTAGTTCAGAGTTCTATTACCATGTATGGTCTGGAAATTGTCTGTATATTCGGCATCTCATACAACATATTAAACCATTCTCCTTTTGAAGGACATTTAAGTGTTTTTTCATGTTTTTGCTATTATAAACAATGCAAGTATTTCAACCTTATAATATAAATATCTAAATCAACAGATATGCATTTTTTTGGTTTCACCCGATTCTTCTTGTTTTTCTGTTTGTTTTTGTGTTGTTTACTTCAGGCATGAAGTATTGCATTCAGTTGTTTGTATCATATGTACACAAGCCTAAGGGGGGACCCAAAACCCTGTAATGAACAGTTTAATAACTGAAGTTATTTAGATAAGAACAAAGAAGAATCATTGGAGAAGCCATGCTTGTCTCTAAATGCATATATATATTTTTAAAAAGGCTTTTCTGCCTACAAAAAAGAAAACAAAGAAATTTTATCTGTATTCCTATCACCTAAAGACAAACATGGTTAATATAACTTTAAAAAATAGTTCTGTCAGGATTATTGTTCATGCATAATCTTTTAAAATTTCTAATTTTTGTTGTGTGTTGTTTATCAAAACACAAGCATTTACTTACATTTAAAAAATTTACTTATATTTTAAAAATAATTTACTTATATTTTACATATAAGTAAAAAATTTACTTATAAAGATTCTTTATAAACATTATTTCCTTACAATATATACTGTTTCACTATGAAGATATGTCATAACTAATCACTTACTGCTAAGCATGTAGACTGCTCCCAAATTTCACTATTATAAATATCACTGGAATGTATATTTATATGCATAAAGAAGTATTTCCCAATTCATTCAATCAAAGCACTGTCTACAAGCACATCCTCATACACATTGCCAAAGTGCTTGTCAGCATTATTCTCCCACTGGGTAAATGGGTAAGAATATAGATTTCACCAAACCCTCTCTAGCATTTGTTATTACTTTAAAAGTGTTTTCTGATAAAAAGGGAGAGGAAATTAATATGTTTTGTTTAATCTCCATTTCTTTGACTGTTAGTGAGATTGAATCAACAGATATTTTTAATGTGTTATAAAAACTGTCCTTCTACCTACCTAAATGTGCAATTGTGCAACTTCATTTTAGATGTTTGAGATTGTTTTTTTCTTTTAAAATATCAATTGAGGAAGACAAAACTTAACTTTTGATTTATTAATATCTAATATGACAGTTTACAATTGAAGAAGAAAGTCGAAGGCACACAGGGCATCCATAAAGCTGATAAACATATTATATCAGTTAGGTTGTATTTCATGGGCTGCCTCTTTTGTCTTATCTCACTATGGATGAGCTTTGGTAGTTAGGAAGGCTTCATAATCCAGTTAGAAACAATATAAATATTTTTTTGCTAACAGTATAAAGTGAAATAACCCGAAGTAAGAGGCAAAGGAATAAACAGATACTTTAATCATAATTAAGGGAATATGTATTGGAGGAATGAGAAACAAGAGAAAAACAAGAGATAAAGGGGCTTTAAAATACAAAAAAAAAAAAATTAGAGTGGAATGGAGTGTAAAAATTAGAAAGAGTGCAAGTGTTTGTTTGTTTTTTTTTTTTGGAAAAATGTGTGATACAATTTAAAAAATCTTTGAATTCCTACTTTTTGCTCTGGGAGGTATTAAGAAAATAGGATATTAGAGGCTCAAATCTGAGAAAACCTGCAATATGTATCAAACAGAAAATATTTTATGCAAGTAAGTGAAAACAAACTCAAACTGGTTTAAAGAATAAGAAATTTTTTTCTCTCATGTGATTGCAAAGCCTATAGGGCATGTATGCTTCAGGGTGGTTTGACACAGTGGTTGGGCAGAGCCAACAATCTGTGAACTGTTTTTGTTTTTGGTTTTCTCCTCACTTCACCTTTTTTGTAGTGTCAGATTCATTGTAAGGTTGTCTTCTTTCCAGAATCAGCTTCTATTTCTGCCAGTAGCTCCCAGAACTGCTTGAATAGAGACTTGAGTTTTGCCTTTACTGAGGAACTTT
>NW_016107506.1:1973660-1980742 GCF_001604975.1 Cebus imitator
AAGAGCAGAAGATCAAACACCGCATGTTCTCACTCATAGGTGGGTGTTGAACCATGAGAACACATGGACACAGGGAGGGGAGCACTACACACTGGGGTCAGTTGGGGGGAAATAGGGTAGGGACAGTGGGGAGCGGGGAGCTGGGGAGAGATAGCAAGGGGAGAGATGCCAGATGTAGGTGATGGGGAGGAAGGCAGCAAATCACACTGCCACATGTGTACCTATGCAACAATTTTGCATGTTCTTCACATGTACTCCAAAACCTAAAATGCAATAAAATAAATAAATGGGGGAAAGAAAAGAAAAAAAAAGATTATATTTGCAAACAAGAAAAAAAAACATTGTTCCAATTATATCTATATTATTTAAAAATTATAAGAAGAGAAATAATCATTGATATAATGTACCTATTAATATCACATATTTTCAAAAATAAACAATGGGTACTATGGAACATATATATCTCATACTCAAATATCATTGAATATCATCTCATTATTTCATCTGTGTTGTGTTTGGACATAAAAGACAATCCACAGAGGAATAGGGAATGTTCTTCTCTATGTTTGCTGCTGTACGCATCCCCTGCCTTTAAGCAGGAGAGATGAATTTTGTTATTGTATTTTCTTCCACTAAAAACATAAATATAAGAATCAATCCTCTTTGTTCCTTTTCATTATTAAACTCTTTTTCTCATATTTCTTTTTCTCCTGTTTCACCCTGTGGTCCCCTGAATTCTTTAATCAGTATTTCCTTTCCTTATTTATATATTTATATGTATTTACACATACCCTCTATAGCTTTCCCATTCAATTCTTATTTTGAGGGCTAGTTTAATGGCCAAAAAATTATGGTGTTATACTAATGATAATTTTTCCCAACTGGTTCTGTTGTATTTGACTGGAGCATAGAAAGTTACCACAAGACAAAAGTATGCCAGATTGCAGGGTCATTTATTATGCCGGCGACCACAGAGGACTCACGTCTCTCCAACCTGTGGTGCCAAAAGGAGGGTGCCACGATTTTTTATACCCGAAAAACCTTGGGAGTGGGGGTGAGGGGCGGGGATGAGGATGAAAAGGTTTCAGACATTCCAAGGGCTCGGGGATTCTGTGATTCACCTCCTGGGTGGAGACAAGGGCGGGGGTCTCCGGACATTCCAAGGGCCAGGGGACTTTTGTCATTCTGTTTGTTACTTCAGTGGTTTACAGCAGTCAAGATATACATTTGTTTACACATCGTCTGGGTGGTGATAGAAGTCACAGATTTTAGCAGTTACTGATAAGAAAAGGTAAGCAGCTTTACATAGTTTTATAGAACAAACTAGCAGTTCTATTTACAGAGGCCAAGGACAGTAGTTATTGTGAGGAGAATGGGGCAGCCATTTCAACTTATTTAAAAAACAGTTTTGCTCAGGTTCTGGCTCTAGGCCAGCACAATATCACAGTTCCTCCTCTTCTTTTATACAATATCACTTCCACTAAATGTCTGATCACCAATTGAAAGTGTCAATTCAGCTGTGCATACACTTCATTATTTTTCTTCCCTTTGTTATGTACGTGTATGTTTTGAAAAAATAAAAATTAAATTTTGCAAGTTTCTAAAAACAAAAACAAAAACAAAAAACAATGGCTCTGGCAAAGTTGATTGAAATGTATTTCTTGTCTAGACCAATTAGGGCTCACATCTGAAGTTCTCAAGTAAGAACAATCTCAGCCAGATATCATGGTTGTTCCACAGTGAGGGAGAATGTGTTCTTAAAGAAAAATCTGGGTGCTATCAAAAAAGAGGAAAAAGGATTAACTCTGGGGGTGGGTTAGCAACTAAGAAATATCCACTACACAAACTTGGTTGAGAGCAGTAGTCAAGTATGCATAGAATTCCAAGATGAGGGAGGATGTAGTAAGTGCTATTAAATAAAAAGAATATGTATAGAAGGGATACATATTTAAATGAGGCTGTTTTTGCTTGAATTTCTTTCCTTCTTTATGTAGAATTCTAGTCCAAAATGCCATTGCTGGAATTTCATCAAAGGTCCTATGCCCTTTGTGTGGTATTTAGTGTTTCACCATTGTTAAAAGACATTTTTCAAAATAGAATAAAATCATGACTCTTTACAGATATAAAAACAAACACGAGTTAAAGATTTTATTTAACTTATTAATGAAGAAACCACTGTGGTGTTACAATCAGTTCAAAGAAAAAGTCTAAAATGCAGAAACTTATTATTTGGAGTAAAGGAATGTTCACATGAATGTGCAAAGGCAGGCAAAACTAGTTAGGAAGTCAGTTGAATTTCTACCTGAAGGGTGAAATTTGCATGTCTACAGACAACAATTGTTTTCTATTGCTATCAGTTATTGAAAATGTACAAGAGTTACAAAATAGCTCCCATAGACTCACAGTCAGATAAAACAGAAAGGTGAGCTATAGACAATGCATAGTATTCTGCTGAAGCATACACTTTCCTTACATTATATTATGACTATCTACATCTCACATACCCAAGTTAAACAAACAAAAATATCTATGGCCTTCTTGAAAGGATGGGTAGCACACTCAATAGGTCTTCCCCCTCCATTATGGATGAAAATTCTAAAATAGTATAGTATGAGGTTTTAAATTTTTTTCAACAGAAGACACATTCCTTTATTTTCATGACATAATAATAATAAATGATACTATTTGATTTCATTTTAAATGTCAATTTTCTACCCTTTTTACTGATTCCCTTTTACTCCAGAACTTGCAAATACATTTTTTCACTCTAGAACAGCAAATAGTTTTGTGTTAGATCTTCTGTGCATCTTATTAGTTTATTAGTTATATGTCCCAGTGAAGGGCAGAGTGGTATACCACCTTAAAGTCATTTAAAACAGAATTTAAAAGGCAACAAGACAACACAGTGGCCAGAACTAATGAGAACAATCATTACTAGCACAATTACCAGAGTGGCATTAAAAAAAATTTTAATACAAAACAATGGAAAGTCACAAATATATTTATATTAAAAGTTTAAAGAAATCCCCACAAGCTTAATGCTAAATCAATGGAATTTAATGAATAAATCACTTCTCTATACAGGTCATTAGGTTTGTCTGTAGCTTTAAAATAAAAGTGTTGAATTGAAGCAGAAGAAATAGAGTCCAAACAGAGTTCAGAAATGTTAGCTAACTGTACTGCAGGAGGGTGGTTACTAGAGACAATTAAGGAAGTTCTGTCTGTAGAGGAGCCCTGTGGGGGAAGTCCCATTCCAGCTACTCCTTCCTTCTTTATACTTGTCTACAAAGAATTCCCAGATTATTTGCTACTACCCAGAGAGAGACTCAACCAGAGTGGGTGTCATTTTCTTTGATCCCATATTCATGACATACAGAGAAGAAAAAGAACAGAAATGTGTTGTGTTTCTCAAGAATGGGTGGGGAAAAGCAGAGCTCTTTAACTGAGCAAATAAAATTAGGAAGTTTAATCTCTTCCCCCCAAAAAAACCTGCTCTTTAAAATCTGCCTTTGCTAAAGAAATAAGTGGAAATACTTCCATTCCATTTTTCAAGGCATAAAATTCTTACACATCCAAAAGATTAAAATTTAAAGAGAAATGCCAGAAAGGGCCCAAGTGCCTATTTGAACCTACACCCAGTAACTTAGGCAACCCAAACATAGCTCACAGCTAAAGAAGATTCTGAAGAGACAGTCTAATTACAGTATTTTATATTTTTCCAGACATAGATTTTTTTCCTTGTGAATGTTAATATTTCCTTCTAAATTAAGCTTTTGTGTCCTCCCCACTACAATTTCAGTTCAAGTGGGGTCCCTGGTGTACTTTGTTCCTAACTAATCTCAAGAGGGGCTGGTGAAGTGCAAAGAGGACCAGCCCTCATTTCCCTCTATGATCTACTATCTCAGAAATTTCCCTGAAGAGCCAGTTCACACTGTGGGAAAGCAAAAAAAAGTAAGCTTATCTCTAAAATTATGTGGGCTGCCTCCCAACCCCCATTTATTTCTGTAAAAATTTCAAACTGTTTGGAAAGCCAACACAAAATATACTTTTACATTGATACAGTTGATGTTCCAAACTTCTTTCTTGTGGCAAATATGCTGCAGTTGCTTCTGTGCAAACTCAATCCAATTATTCTGCAGGGCACCAAAGACTAAAGAGTGAATGAGCCCACAACATCTTTGCTGTTCATTTGCCTCCTGAATTGAAAATAGCTGTTACCTTGACTTAAGCACAGAATAAATCAATGCGTATTACCTGGAATTGCTCTTTATGTTTTAACAGAGACAAGTACTTTTGCTCCTGTAATTTCTTTCAGGTCACATTTTTAAAGTACATTATCACTAAAGTAGTAAAATAATTGAAAGAGAAGGATGATTAAATATAAGTATGCTACGTATTTTTTCAATATAAAAATTTATTTTTTTGACTTGCTTGAATAAATGTTTTAGTGATATTCTTTATGTTTTTTATAAACATTTTCATGTTTGATGGTAAACCTAAAAAGGAGATGTTTTTCCAAAATAATGAATGAACATCAATAAGCATTAGTTATTTCCAAAATTATAAATGTTGTGCTTCAATTAGATAAAATTTTTCACAAGTAGTTTATGATTATAACATTTGGCTTTGCCAGAAGGGAGAATAAGTTAGTTATGTTAGGCCAGTATACTTGAAAATTTTCCACAAAAGTCAAGCTACACAAATGTTTTTATTTATTTTCAATTTAATTAAGAGAAATCCTTATGTTTCACTTTTGGCAGATTATCTTTGGATCAAGAAGCAAGTGAATAATTAATTTGAATTATTCTTTCTATTCCTTTAATAAAGTAAGTAAGGTTTTCTTACATAATCACATTGGGAATCAAGCTCAATCATCTGTCCTAAAATCAATATTCTCCCATGTCTTCCCTGAAATAAAAGTATTTCTTCAACTAATACTATTGTAAAATTAACTCATTTTATTTCTGTTTTTCTTCTCTCTTTCTCTCCCTGTCTCATGCACACACATACACACCTTCAATTATTTATTTACATGTTTACAAAGTTGAAATAATTTCTTGTTTTAGAGCACTATATATAGTTTATCAGAAACCTGGTAGTCTCTAGAATTCATCTCTGAAAACAGCATTATATATTTTTCGGTATTTAGTATAGTTGTGGAATGAGGTAATTGATTAATCAAATATTCTTGTTTGTAGGAACTGAACACAGGCTGTATAGAAAATGAAGCCTGTCAGCACAAAGTTTGTCTTTTCAAACTGTCTCTCTTCTCCTAAATTGCTTTTCCAGGGCCCTAGACTCAGGGACTTGCACTTAACTTTGATTTTTCTTTTACTTTTTCTTTTGCTTCCAGTCTGTCAGTATTTCATAACACTTTATCTGTAATATATCTTGGATTAAACTTTCTTCCTTATCTCACTACAATAATCCCTTCATACCTGAAATAGATAAATTAGCTTCCCTACTTGTTCTCCTCTGGTATTCTGTTGTAATCTCCTTCTCCCTGTCAAATAAATTAAAATTCTTGGCACTGCTTTGAGGACTGTACACTTAACTGGCCTTATTGTCCTTATGTGGGCTTGTAACTGAGATACCCTCCTGACATCTCAGGGTTTTATGCTAGGGTGAGTATGATTCCAGGTGCATGGATATTGCAATGAGAATAACTTTATCCAAAGAGGCTTTTTAATTTTAACAGAAATAGAGTCAATAAGATGTGACATGTGTGAACAAAAGGTTAGATGCAGACATGATGCTGCACAGAGGAGGTAGCAGAGAGATGGTGCTGTGATCTTTGGGAAGTTACTAAACCCTCCTGGTTTGCTGGAGAATTAGATGCAGTAATGCAGTAAAACCCTGAGAACCATGCCTGGTACATAGAAAGCACTAGTAGTGGTTTTTAAACATTTTTATCCACTTTCACTGATGAAGGAATGAAGCACAGAGATAGGTATATTTTGATTGTCTTAATTTCTCTTTTCCACAACATTATGGACCCCCTGACACTTAAGTTCCCTTTTTAGTCATTTTTTATGTAAAGTGCAGTGTCTAAACCTCTCATAATGCTGTTGACAGAGTTTGCTTCTTGAAATCATGCTCCAGTTCATGCAGAGCTGTATGCATTTCTGTAAAAATCTGATCAATTCCTCTGTATTTTGGAAGACATTAATATAAGCTCTGAATATGGGATGATTATACGAAAGCAAATTGTTTATTTTCCCAAAGTAACCAGTATTCACGATAACAGTGGAAGAACATAATTTATATTCATAAAACATCCTTTAAACTACTAAAAGATTTCATTTCATTTGTGGATAATATTATTTAGTGTTAAGTTTGAGCAAGAGGTGGAAGAAAGATATTCAATCTCATATATAAAGTATTCTGTTGTTACTTCAAGGCTTTGTTTTATAATATTAAAAACTGATATTGTTTGTAATATGAACAATTTGAAATAAAGTGCACAAAAAGGAGATACTGTTCTCTATACCAAATGGAAAAGCATATAAATGTGCTGCCAATATTGGAAATGAGGAGGCAGATGCTAAGTAAGAAGTTTTATTAAACGTATTTTCCCTGAAGAAGAAAAATTCATCTATGCAGAAAACTACCTTAGAAAGCAGTTTTAAACAGAACAAGAACCACAACTTCATTTGCTAAAAATAACCACATGACTCTTTCTTTAAATATTTTCTATTATAAAGTCTACATCTTGAAGTAATGTAAAATAAAATAAACCTTTTCATGTGTTGTTTTGATTTCATAAATCTTTGTACATCTACAGACTAATTGCAGATTGGGAAACAAAACTTCTGAGAAAATATCTTGTATTGGGTGCATATCTCACAATAATAAAAGTTATTTATGACAAACCAACAGCCAATATCATACTGAATGGGCAAAAACTGGAAGCATTCCCCTTGAAATGTGGCACCAGACAAGGATGCCCTCTCTCACCACTACTATTCAGTATAGTACTAGAAGTTCTAGCCAGAGCAATCAGGCAAGAAAAAGAAATAAAGGGTATTCAAATAGGAAAGGAGGAGGTCAAATTGTCTCTATTTGCAGACGACATGATTGTA
>NW_016107506.1:1982747-1984216 GCF_001604975.1 Cebus imitator
GAAAGAAAGAAAGAAAGAAAGAAAGAAAGAAAGAAAGAAAGAAAGAAAGAAAGAAAGAAAGAAAGAAAGAAAGGAAGGAAGAAAAAGAAAGAAAAAGAAAATATCTTAATGGAGATCTTGGAAAAGATTTCATAACTTATTCAAGGTAGAGCAAGGGTAAAACAGCCAACTTTTATTCAGTTGCATATTCTACTAATTTGAATTGCATTTATGTATGTATGTATGTATGTATGTATGTATGTATAGGCATACCTTGGAAATATTGCAGGTTTTGTTCCAGACCACTGCAATAAAGCAAATATCACAATCAAGTGAGTTGCATAAAATTTTTTGTCTTCCAGTGCATATAACTGTACCAAACTATACACCATACTAAAGCCTATTAGTTGTGTAAAAGTACTGTATCTAAAAACAATGTATTTACCTTATTTCAATGCTAATAATCCTCTGATCCCTCAGCAAGTCCTGATCTTTTGCTGGTGGAGAGTCTTGCCTTGATGTTGATGGTTGCTGGTTAATCTGGGTGGTGATTGTTGAAGCTTAGGATGGCAATTTTTTAAAAATAGACGACAATGAAGTTTGCCACATTGACAGACTTCCTTTTACGAAAGATTTCTCTGTAGCATGAATGGTTTGATATAATTTTAACCTCAGCAGAATTTCTTTCAAAATTGGAGTCAATCCTCTCAAGCTCTGCTGGTGCCTTATCAACCAAGCTTATGTAATATTCTAAATCGTTTGTTGTCATTTCAGCAATGTCCAAAGCATCTTCACCAGGTGTAGATTCCATCTCATTCCATTCTACTTTCTTTGCTCATTCATAAAAAGTAACTCCTCATCCATTCAAGTTCAATCATGAGATTGCAGCAATTCAGTCATCTTTAGGCTCTACTTTTAATTCTAGTTATTTTACTATTTCCACCACATCTGCAGTTACTTCCTCCACTGACATCATGAACCTCAAAGTCATCCATGAGAGGTGGAATAAACTTCTTCCAAATTCCTGTTAATATTGCTATTTTGACCTACTCCCATGAACTACAGTTATTAATGATATTTAGAATTGTGAATTCTTTCTAAAAGATCTTAAATTTACTTTGCCCAGATCTATCACAAGAATCACTGTCTATGGCAACTTTAGCCATAGACAGTCTATTTGTCTATTTGTGACTTTATCAAAATGTAACTAAATCACTGTCTATTTGCAACTTTAGCAAAATCTATTTCTTAAGTAGCAAGACTTGAAAGCTGGAATTACTTCTTGCCTGATAGGCTGCAGAATCATGTATTAGCAGACATGAAAGCAGCATTCATCTTCCTGTGCATCTCTGTCAGAACTCTTGGGTGGAGGTGTATTGTCAGTGAGTGGCAACAGTTTGTAAGGAATCTTTTCTTTCTTTCTTTCTTTCTTTCTTTCTTTCTTTCTTTCTTTCTTTCTTTCTTTCTTTCTTTCTTTCTTTCTTTCTTTC
>NW_016107506.1:1984282-1989619 GCF_001604975.1 Cebus imitator
AGGAGTAGATCTCAATAGTGGGCTTAAAACATTCACTAAACCATGATGTAAACAGATGTGCTGTCATCCAGGCTTTGTTGTCTCATTTATAAAGCACAGACAGAATAGAGTTAGCATCATTCTTAATGGCCTTACCATTTTTTTGTGTGTGTTTTTTGAGATGGAATTTTGTTCTGTTGCCCAGGCAGGAGTGCAGTGGTGTGATCTTGGCTCACTGCAGCCTCCACCTCTCAGAGTCAAGTGATTCTCCTGCCTCAGCCTCCCAAGCAGCTTGGATTACAGGCACACACAACCAAGCCTGGGTAATTTTTTTGTATTTTTAGTAGAGATGGGGTTTCACCGTGTTGGCCAGGCTGGTCTCAAACTCCTGATCTCAAGTGATACACCCACCTCAGCCTCCCAAAGTGCTGGGATTACAGGCATGAACCACCATGCCTGGCTGGCCCTAACATTGTCATAATGATAAATGTGCGTTGACTTCAAATCAGCTGCTGCATTAGTCCCTACCAAGAGAGTAAGCCTATTGTTTGAAGCACTGAAGCTAGGCGTTGACTTATTCTTCCTAGCTATGAAAGTCCTAGATTGCATCTTCTTCCAGCATAAGGCTATTTTGTCTTCATTGAAAATCTGTTGTTTATGTAGCCACCTTCATCAATTATCTTAGGTCTTCCGGATAATTTGCAGTTTCTCCGTCAGTACTTGCTGCTTCACCTTGTACTTTATGTTATGAAGACAGCTTCTTTCCTTAACCCTTATGAGCCATTTGCTAGCTTCAACTTCTCTTCTGCAGCTTCTTCACCTCTCAAGTTTCGTAGAATTGAAGAGAATTAGGGCTTTGCTCTGGATTAGGCTTTGGCTTAAGGGAATGTTGTGGCTGGTTTGATCTCCTATCCAGACCACTGAAAAAAGTTTCTCCATATCAGCAATAAGGCTGTTTCACTTTCTTGTTACTTGTGTGTTCACTGGAGTAGCACTTTTCATTTCCTTCAAGAGCTTTTCTTTGCCTTCATGACTTAGATAACTGTTTGGTGAAAGAGGACTAGCTTTCAGCCTGTTTTGGCTTTTGACATGCCTTTCTCACTAAGTTTAGTAATTTTTAGCTCCTGATTTAAACTGAGAGATGTGGGATTCTTACTTTTACTTGAACACTTAAAGGCCATTGTAGGGTTATTAATTAGCCTGATTTCAATATTGTTTTATCTCAGGGAATAGAGAGGCCTAAGGAGAGAGAAAAAAATGGGGAATGACTAGTTGGTGCAGTAGTCAGAACAAAGACAACACTTAACTCATTTGCTATCTTATCTGGGTACAGCTCATCTCATGGCACCCCCAAAACAATTATAATAGTAACATCTAAGATCACTGGTAACATATCACCATAACAGATATAATAATTATGAAAGAGTTTAAATATTTCAATTACCAAAATATGACAGAGAGACACAAAGTGAGCACATATTGTTGGACAAATGGCACTATAGACTTGCTTGATGCAGCACTGCAACTAACCTTCAATTTGTAAAAAGCACAGTATCTGTGAAAGGCAATAAAGCAAAGCACAATAAAATGAGGTGTGCCTGTATTTTTATTATGGTAGGAATACTTATGAGATCTGTCATAAATTTTTTAAGTGTACTATACATTATTTTTGACTATAGGTACAAGCAGATCTCTAGAGCTTATTCATCTTGCTTAAGTAAAACTTTATGCCTGTTGATTTATAATCTTCCATTTTCCCCTATCCCCAGCCCCTGATAAGCATGATTCTACTCTTGGATTCTAAGAATTTATGTTATTTTACATAGCTGACAGAAGTAAAATCATGCAGTAATTTTCTTTCTATGACTGGCTTATAGTGACTTAGTAGTGATGTCTTCAAAGTTCATCCATATCACAATGGTAGAATTTTCTTGTTTCTAAGGCATATATATATATAATTCCATTTTATGTATATACCAAATTTTCTCTATCTAATTATCATTTGATAGACATTTAGGTTGTTTCCACATCTTGGCTGTTATAAATACTGCAGCATTGAATATGGGAGTGCTAATGTGTCTTCAAGATCCTGTTTTCATTTATTTTGGATAGCACTGAACAAGTGGATTGCTGGATCCTATGCTGATTATATTTTTAATTTTTCTAGGAACCTACATACTGATTTTTCTATTAATTACACCATTTTGCATTCCCACCAATGGCATAAAAGGGTTCCAATTCCTTCACATCCTTGCCATTAATTGCCTTTTTTTGTTTTCGTTGGGAAGCTTTCTAACAGATGTAAGGTGATATATCATTGTAGTTTTTATCTGCATTCCTGTGATAACTAGTGATATTGAGCACTTTTTCATAAACATGTTGTCAATTTGCATGTCTTTTTGGGAAAATGTCTCTTCCAGTCTTCAGCCCATTTTAAAATCAGGCTATTATGTTTTTCCCCACCCCTTACTATTGAGTTGTAAGAGTTCTTTATATATTTTGAAGATTTATTTCTTATCAAATAGATGGTTTGCAAAGTTTTTTTATACTATAGTTTGATTTTTCATTACGTTGTTTACAAAAAGGTTTCAGTTTGATGATAGACTTTCTTGATGCAGAGTTTCTAAAATCCCTCAATGTTTAAAAAAAATGCAATCAGGTGAAGCACAATAAATGAAGTATGACTTTATTCATTGAAACTTCACAATGAATTTTAATATTTGTAGTCTCTTTTCCCTTAGCAAATTCCTACTTCTTTACACTTCCTAATCAGGATTTTACTAAATATTCTCATTTGGTTGTTCAAATGAAATTGAGTTTTGACGGTGAGATTATTATTTTTCTTTGAACAGAAAAGCACCTCTGACAGGGTCAAACTCATTATTATAGTTATCGGAAATAAAATAATGTTGCAGATCAGTTTGACTGTATACCATGTAAAAATATTCAGTTTTCCTATTCAAGAAAAAGATATACCTTTTTTTTAACTAAAATATTAGTTTAATTATTGTATTAGTCTGTTCTGACACTGCTAATAAAGACATACCGAAGACTGAGTAATTTATAAAGGAAAGACGTTTACTTGACTCACAGTTCACCATGGCTGGGGAGGCCTCTGTACTTATGGTAGAAGGAGAAGCAAACACATCCCTCTTCACATGGCAGCAACAAAGAGAGGTGCCGAGCAAAAGGGAGAAGCCCCTTATAAAGTTCTCGTGAGAACTCACTCACTGTCACAAGAACAGTAGCATGGAAGTAACTGCCTCCATGATTCAATTACCTCCCATTGGGTCCCTCCCATGACATGTGGGGATTATGAGAACTACAATTCAAGATGAGATTTGGGTGGGAACAGAGCCAAACTCTATCAATTATCTTCAGCAAACTTTTTGTGTATATTTTGTACTTTTTAAGGATTTTATTACCAAGAATTTTTATGTTATGTTGATATAGAAATTTAATGGAATATTTTCTTCAGCAACTCTAAGAATACTTGTCTTAAAAAATTTAATATTTCTGCATTATTTTTGTATTAAGAGGTATGAAATATTGTATTATTTCTAATCTTTTCATGTTATTATATTTAACTTCCTAGGTATGCAAATAATTCACTATTATGCTAAATTAAATTAAAAAATTTCTTTTTTTGTTATTAAAGACCTTCTTTTATTCTGTGAAGACTTCAATCAGATTTGGTGACAAATAATTGGGATAATTGAACTTATTACCAAAAAACTTATGAATTAGAAAACTCCCTTGACCAAGGAATTCTCATTTAGAAGATCCCATTTGGATTCCCATAAGAGGAGGAAACATTCTCAGCCATATAGCATTTTACCCCTTTCTGGCACAAACTGATATTTTTATTTCATGCTTTCTCCATTGTATTAATCTCTATTTATATGGATTTTCTTTCTAACCCACTGGAGTGTCTCAAACAAATTGGTGATATAATTAAAATTTGAAATTTTTTTGGAAGATCACTTAATAGGGGAAAAACAGCACAATAAGGTAGACACAAATGTTGGAATTAAATGCAATCAGAACTGCATGTCAGCCCTGGGAAATGTGGCTGTCTCAAGTTAAGGTTTGCAGTTACTACAATTTTAATCAGATTTGTATGTAATAATATTTCAGAATTTTCCGCAGTGCTGCTTCTTTTCTTATTCTCTCTTTGTATTTTATTTCTTTTCCTTTTTAAAAATTTATTTATTTATTATATTTTAAGTTCTGGGGTACATGTGCAGATCGTGCAGGTTTGTTACATAGGTATACAGGTGCCATGGTGGTGGTTTGCTGCATCCAACACCCCATTGGTATTTCTCCCTATGTTATCCTTCCCCAATCCTCCCAGCCCCTGCTATCCCTCCCCTTGTCCCGCCAACCCCTGACAGGCCCCAGTGTGTGATGTTTCCCTCTCTGTTTCCAGGTGTTCTCATTGTTTAACACCCACTTATGAGTGAGAACATGCGGTGTTTGGTTTTCTGTTCTTGTGTCAGTTTGCTGAGCATGATGGTTTCCAGTTTCATCCATGTCCTTGCAAAGGACGTATACTCATTTTTTTTATGGTTGCATAGTATTCCATAGTGTATATGTGCCACATTTTCTTTATCCAGTCTATTACTGATGGGCATTTGGGTTGGTTCCAAGTCTTTGCTATTATGAACAGTGCTGAAATAAACATACGTGTGCATGTGTCTTTATAATAGAATGATTTATAATCCTTTGGGTATATACCCAGTAATGGGATTGCTGGGTCAAATGGTATTTCTAGTTCTAGATCCTTGAGGAATTGCCACAATGGTTGAATTAATTTACTCTCCCACTAACAGTGTAAAAGCATTCCTATTTTTCCACATCCTCTCCAGCATCTGTTGTCTCTAGATTTTTTAATTATCGTCATTCTAACTGGCATGAGGTGGTATCTCTGATTTTGACTGGCGTTTCTCTAATGACCAGTGATGATGACCATTTTTTCATGTTTGTTGGCTGCATAAGTGTCTTCTTTTGAAAAATGTTCTTGAGGGAGGATCCAAGATGGCCATTTAGGAACAGCTCAGGATTGCAGCTCCCAGTGAAAGCGCAGAGGGTGAGTGGATGCCGCATTTTTATTGACCACAGACTAGGAAATTCCCAGGCAGAGGAGCTCCCCAGGTCACCAGCGCGGCTGTTTCGGCCAGCACAGCTGTGCCGGCCAGTGCCGCTGCTTTGCCCCGCGCGGCTGCTTTGTCGGCGCCCCAGAGCAGCGGTTCTCCGTACAAAATACACCGGTCTGGGTGCCCTTTTGGGTGGTGATTGGAGCCACAGGAAGTCACCCATTTGTCTGTTTAAAAAGGGGACTGAGCAGGGAACCAGGAC
>NW_016107506.1:1996536-2033515 GCF_001604975.1 Cebus imitator
AGAACACATGGACACAGGGATGGGAGCACTACACACTGGGGTCAGTTGGGGGGTGGGGAGCTGGGGAGAGATAGAAAGGGGAGAATTGACAGATGTAGGTGATGGGGAGGAAGGCAGCAAATCACACTGACATATATGTTCCTATGCAACAATTTTGCATGTTCTTCACATGTACCCCAAAACCTAAAATGCAATAAAATAAATAAATGGGGGAAAAAAAAAGAAAAGAAAAATGTTCTTATTAAATGAACCATATTTGTATTCCTGGAATTAATTTTCATTATAATTTTATATACTACATTCTAATTTTAATATACTATGGAGGACTATCACTCAATATTTTATGCATATTTGTTATATCCACATTCATACATATGATTGACTTCTAGGATTTTGTGTTTGTGCTGTCTTCTGACTTTGGTGTCTATGTTATTATGCTTAGTAAAATAGGAAGGTGTCTTCTTCTTTCTGCTACCTAAAATGTTTAAATAGCATGGGTATAACTTGTTCCCATATTATGAAGGTTTGGAAAAGTTTGGAAAAGTTTAGGAAGGTTTAGAGAAGTTTACTGTTGAAATAATTTGTAGCTTTAGATTTTTTTGTTTTTGGTAGGGAAGGTTTAGCCAACTCTAGTCATTTTCTTGATTTCTACCAGTATTGATTCTTAGAAATCATTTCCATTATCCAGATGGTGATGTTAAAATGCATTGAAATTTGCAAGTTATTTTTATTAATTGTTTTAATATTCTTGATGTATGTGGTTATTTTCCTTTTCTCATTTTTGATTTTATATATTTATGCTTTCACTCTTTTTACTTCTCATATGGCTGGCTAAAGCTCATATGTTTTTCTTTTTTTCTTTTTTTTTTCTCAGAAATAAGATATTGGCTTTACTTGTCTATTCCAGTTCTTTTTTATTTCAAAATTATTTATTTTTACATATCCTTAAGAGTTTGCTTTCACTTTCCATAGATTTATTTTATTATTAAGGTTTTGAGATGAATAGTTAATTCACATATTTTCACTCATTTATCAATCAAGGGCTTAAGATCATCAATTAGTTTTAAGTGTATGTCCTAGACATTCTAAACATTGTTTTCTTTGCCAAATTTTCTGAGGTTATTTTCAAAATGCTAACTTGTTTATAGTGTTTCTTAAAATATTCTGATCCATATTATTGCATTGATATATGAGAATGCAATTTTTCATAATTCTGCCTTTTGAATTCAATTACTTTTTTTTCCTTTGACATAGTATATAATTATTTTTTCTAAATGCTGCATGAATCCTTCAGAAGATGCATTCTTTGTTTGTAGGTTAGATTAACCAGAAAAATAATATTATTCAGATTTCCTACATCCTTTATATAAATCTTTTCCTGCTTCATCTGCCACAGGTTAATAAAGGAGATATGGTCTTCTACTATTTCTGAGATTTATTTTGACATTTGCTATGGCACTTTTTTCTTTTATCCACTAGTGCCTCTGACTGGTATACTGTCACTGTGAATTGCTCTTTTTAATCATCTTCAATTACTTTGTTTTTCACTCATTTAACTTTTTTTTTTATTAAACACATTTTGTTCAAGTTGAGTTCAGACTTACCTGACATTCTTATGATGATTTGGGCTTTATTTTCATTAGCGTGTATCTGGCATATTTTGTATTTTTTTTTAAGTTTTATCTTTCTAAGGCTTTAAATGCAGCACTCATATGCAGCAAGTAGTTAAGTTTTACTTTTAATTCTTTTAAAATATCTGTATTTGCTTTTCTATCTCAGTGTCTTCATTCTCAAGTGATGTGTTTATGGCAAATTTTCCTCCTTAATGCATAGTGTATTGGTTCTTTAAGAGTGGATTTTCCTGATTTTTTAGTGATTGCCATTCTAACTGGTGTGAGGTGGTATCTCAATGTGGTTTTGATTTGCACAGGGCCTGCAGGGTAGGGGGCTAGGGGAGGAATAGCAGAAGGTGGAGGGATTAGGGAGGGATAGCATTAGGAGAATTATCCACTGTAGATGATGGGGCGATGTATGCAGAAAACCACCATAGAACATGTATACCTATATAACAAACCTGCACGATCTTCACATGTACCCCATAACTGAAAGTATTAAAAAAAAAAAAAAAGACTGGATTCTGAATTTGTCTTTTTGTGTTTTATTCCTATCATTTCCTCTTTTATATTCAACTGGGGTTGCACACAATCATATTTAATAGATTGGCTTCTGCTATATTTTCTTCCATAATTTTGTTTAAAGCTACATATCAGAGTTTATTTTTTCTGCCCTAGAATCTATCCCATTCTCACGAGGTTGATAACAGGTTTTCAAGGGGCTCTCATTTTTGTGTGAACCTTTACTTTATGACAAAAACCAGTACACATTCAATGTTTATTTTCCCTTTATCACTCATTTCACCAGCTTCCTGGAAGTCATCTTCACCTTTGCTCCCAGTTACATGAGAGAAAATATAGACCTAACTTACGTTCTATGTCCATAGCATTAGTAATCCACATTGAAAGGAGGCAGAGGGACAATATCACAGTGTCCCTCTGATGCCTTTCTTCCCAGTGTAACTGTCTTGATAGTTGGTTATTTCTTTATCTGTCCTGATAATCATGGTAACTCTCTATTGTTGGAGACCATTAGCTCTGTGTCATACTGGCCAAAGTAATCTATAGATTCAATGCTATCTCCATCAAGCTACCACTGACTTTCTTCATAGAATTGGAAAAAAACACCTTAAACTTTATATGGAACTAAAAGCGCACTTGCATAGCCAAGACAATCCCAAGCAAGCAAGCAAACAAACAAAGCAGGAGGCATCATGCTACCTGACTTCAAACTATACTATGCGGCTACAGTAATCACAACAGCTTGGTACTGGTATCAAAACAGAGATATAGACCAATGGAACAGAACAAAGGTCTCAAATGTCATGCCACACATCTACAACCATCTGATCTTTGACAAACCTCACAAACACAAGCAATTGGGAAAGCATTCTCTATTGAATAAATTGTGTTGGGGAAGCTGGCTAGCCTAATGCAGAAAGCTGAAACTGGATCCCTTCCTTACACCTTACACAAGAATTAACTCCAGATGGATTAAAGATTTAAACATAAGACCTAACACCATAAAAACCCTAGAAGAAAACCTAGGCAATACCATTCAGGACATAGCCATAGGCAAGGACCTCATGACAAAAACACCAAAAGCAAATGCAACAATAGCCAATTTAGACAAATGGGATCTAATAAAACTTAAGAACGTCTGCACAGCAAAAGAAACTCACATTAGAGCGAACCGGCAACCAACAGAATGGGAAAAAAATTTTGCAATCTACCTATCTGACAAAGGGCTAATAAGAATCTACAAAGGACTTAAACAAATTTATAACAAAAAGAAGAAACAACCCCATCAAAAAGTGGGCAAAAGATATGAACAGAAACTTTTCAAAAGAAGACATTTATGTAGCCAACAAACATGAAAAAAAGCTCATCATCACTTGTCATTAGAGAAATGCAAATCAAAACCACATTAAGATATCACCTCACGCCAGTTAGAATGGCAATCATTACAACAGATGCTAGAGGGGATGTGGAGAAATAGGAATGCTTTTACACTGCTGGTGGGAGTGTAAATTAATTCAACCATTGTGGAAGACAGTATGGTGATTCCTCAGGGATCTAGAACTAGAAATACCATTTGACCCAGCAATCCCATTACTGGGATTATAATCCCAAAGGATTATAAAACATTCATTTATAAAGACACATTCACACATATGTTTATTGTGGCATTGTTCACAGTAGCAAAGACTTGGAACCAACCCAAATGCCCATCAGTGATAGTCTGGACAAAGAAAATGTGGCACATATATACCATGGAATACTATGCAGCCATAAAAAATGAGTTCATGTCCTCTGCAGGGACATGGATAAAACTGGAAACCATCATGCTCAGCAAGCTGACACAAGAACAGAAAACCCAACACCGCATGTTCTCACTTATAAGTGGGTGTTAAACAATGAGAACACCTGGAAACAGAGAGGGGAACATCACACTGGGGCCTGTCAGGGGTTGGCGGGACAAGGGGAGGGATAGCAGGGGCTGGGAGGATTGGGGAAGGATAACATAGGGAGAAATACCAATGGGGTGTTGGATGCAGCAAACCACCATGGCACGTGTATACCTATGTAATAAGTCTGTATGATCTGCACATGTACCCCAGAACTTAAAGTATAATAAAAAAATTGAAATTAAAAAAAGAGATGCTTCACATGTACCCCAAAACGTAAAATGCAATTATATATATATATATATATATAAAATAAGATGGTGAGCGCTAGGAGACACTTCTGCTCTTGGTGACACTCTTCTAATTCATGGTGTTCAGAAGGCTTTCTTCAAGGTTGCTCACACATTCCCTTCAGTTCATTTACTGCATCTATGAAGTCTCATGACATTTTTTCCATTAATTACTTTCTTTTACTTTTATTGAAGGGTTGGCATTTTATTCCTTTTGCTTTTCTCTTTCCTTTTACCTAGAACTTGGGTGTGAGGGCTGTAGGAATAAAACCATGCTGAGACCAAGCAAAAGAATTGCAAACTCTGGCTATGATATTTTTGAGACACTGAGTCAATGCCTGCCAATGGAATTCCCTTCTATAGAATCTTATTCTATGGAATGTTATTTGAATCCCCGTCTACGGAATCTTATTAGAAGAGAAATTCCTGAGTTTCATGTGCTTCTCAGAACCACCCCTTCTCTCTTCTACTTTCCAACTGCAGGAGTACAGAGGAGTTTAGGGTCGGTGGAAAGAGACTTGAACGCTGCTGGTAAATTTACTTTTTATTCATGATCACTAACCTCCAGTGAGTCTTTAGTTCCTGGCAAACAGACTGCATTATCCTTATCTACTCAGTCCTCTTCTACTCTAAGTGAGTATTTTACATTTTCTCCTCTGTTCTCATTCCTCCAGCCCTGGCAACTACCTCTCAGATGGTAACCTAATTTTATATTTTCCTAAGAAAATGGAAGCAAGTGGAAGAGAACTTCCACAGGCTCTCACCATCACATCTCCTGTCCACCTACATCTGTACACAGATACTCTGCCCTTTGGCCTACTAGAATAAATAAATTTAAATAACAATTAAATTCATCTTGCTCAGAATTTACCCTCTTTAAAGTTTCCCACCTCTACCAGTCGTTTCTGAGAATCCTTGTGGGGACCCTGGTTTTCTGCGTTTCTCAACCAGAGGAATCAGGCACCTCTCTGCTTCCAACATGCTGTTCCTCATTCCATCGGACTGGTGTGTTACATTCAGTCAGTGGGCTAACTCCAGCATGGCTGCCAGCAACACAATATCTAATAGAGTTTTTAATGAATGTCTGTTTCCTTCTTATTCATAGCACTTTTGTTCTCCACTGCATTCAGACATAAGTCCCTGGGTTCACATGAGACAACTTCTAGAGCCATAACCAGGCATGACTTTTATAACTGAGTCTCCCCTCTGGCAAATAAAGTTAGTCTTCTTGGACAAGCTGCTTTCTATGGTATGGATTCCAAGAAAATGCCTCAGCCCTCCCTACAAATTCATTCTTGTCTAGCCTCATGTACCAATTGACTCAGCTAACTCAAATATGTATGAATCAAACTCAAGCTGCTAAAAGTTTACTTTGCTCTCCTACACTTGCAAAGAAGATAAAAATTTTACAAGTAACTTTTCTATTTTTAAATAAAACCATTGCTTTAGGGCCCAAAAGTGGATGTACTGTTCACACAATAACCTTAGTGCCACTTTTTCTTCTACAATGAAGACATGGAATCTTGTTGACACTTGATTGTTGTTTTCTTGATAGGATAGTACCAGTACCAAATAAAAGACAAAGTGAACAGTTTACTTCTGAGTCCAGAACAGGGAAAGACAATCAACAGAGGTCACTTTGTCGAATGAGCATATTTTCTTCTCTTTTTTACTCCAGTCTGCACTCCCACCTCTTCCCAGAAATTCCTCCTTCAGTATGGGGTGATTTTATGCACCTAGGCTGCTGATTCAGCTTGATCAGTCCTCATATAGAAAATGTGAACCGAATAGAAATCTTATCATCACATTTCAGTTACAAACCATTTTCCTCTTGCTTACTCCTCTCTTTCTCCTTCTAATAAGCGCATTCAGTCATAGCCTTCCTGAAAGTGGTTTTTTATTAATTGGATCCCCAGAGGCTGCTGAAGAAATGGAGTGGGAAGAGAGTTCTGTCAGCTTAACATTACTGTTTAGTGCCACGTGGATTGGTGAAGTTTTCTGAGTTGCGTAGTATGCAGGACCAGATGCTGATTTATATAACTAGCTAGGAACACCCTTCCATTTTAAGAAAAAGTAACCAGGAGAAGGAAAGGGGAAGTAGAGAAGGTAAACCTGAGCAATTACAAAGGTTTCTTTCACAACCTTGATAACAATTTACATAGGTATCATCTATTTTTTTTCTGTTATATTCTTTCCATCAAAAGAAGTTGCCTTCCTACAATTCAGATTGGAATTGCATCCACTTTAAAACATCTAGTTCTTTATAGATATGCCTTGTATAAAAGTAGATCAGTATTTTCTAAGTTGTATTTATTTGGGGGTTAAAAGTATAACTGGACTCCTTGAGATTTTAGCACACTAGCAATTTTAGTGACTGAATTGATGAAAATTCTGATGAGGCACTTACTTGCTTGTGCAAAAGCCAACATCCCTTGTTCCCACAATATTATAAACTGCTGAGGTACTCTCAAGTGGGAGAAAATAATTTAAAGGTCATAAAAAAAATTTTGCAGAAGGAATGAATGAGACCACCTGTTGACACCCACCAGTCTGCTTGTTCAAGTTGTTATCTGAAACTGAAGAAACACAGGCTTTTCTCCTTGTTCCATAAAACTCCCCCTCCCTTACTCTCTAACTGAAAAAACAAAAACAAAAACAAAAAACACTTTTGTTGTTGTTATTGTTGTTAAGATAGATTTGAGAGATCTTACTCTCTTGATTTCTTGCTTTGGCCAAACTGAATAAGCCTTTCTCTATCTCCAAGCATCCGTGTGCCCATATTTGGCATCAACTGTGCATTAAGCCCACAAACCTGAATTGTGGAGATTCTATAACAGAGGTAGAAACATTGCATGATCCTTGACTTACGTTATTCTATCTATCTATCTATCTATCTATCTATCTATCTATCTATCTATCTATCATCTATCTATCTATCTATCATCTATCTATCTATCTATCTATCTATCATCTATCTATCTATCTATCATCTATCTATCTATCTATCTATCTATCATCCATCTATCTATCTATCATCTATCTTTCCAACTTTTGTTTTAGATTCAGGGGGTTGAGTTACATGGGTAAATTGTGTATTGTGGGGTTTAGTGTACAGACCACTTCATCACCTGTGTAATAAGCATGATACCCAATAGGTAGTTTTTCAACCCTCACCCTCCTCCTTACCCTCCACTCTCAAGAAGGCCTTGGTGTCTATTGTTTGCCTCTTTGTGTCCATATGTACTCAGCATTCAACTCCAACTTATCAATGAGAACATGTGGTATTTGGTTTTCTGTTCCTGTGTTAATTTTCTTAGGATAATGGCATCCAATTCCATCCATATTGCTGCAAAGGACATAATTTCATTCTTCTCTGTGGCTGTATAGTAGTCCATGGTGCATAACCATTCTGACTGGTGTAAGGAGATATCTCACTGTGGTTTTGATTTGCATTTCTCTAATCATTAGTGATGCTGAGCATTTTTTTTCATATACTTGTTTCCACATATATGTCTACTTTTGAGAAGTGCCTGCTCATGTCCTTTGGCCATGTTTAAATGGGGTTGTTTTCTGCTTGTTAATATGTTTAAGTTGCTTCTAGATTCTGAATATTAGACCCTTGCAGGATGCATAGTTTGCAAATACTTTCTCTCATTCTGTTGGTTGCCTGTTTACTTTGTTGATAGTTTGTTTTGCTGTGCAGAAGTCTGTTAGTTTAGGTCCCAGTTGTCAGTTTTTGTTTTTGTTGCAACTGCTTTTGTTGTCTTCATCATAAAATCTTTGCCAGGGCCTATATTCAGAATGGTATTTCCTAGTTTTTCCTAAGATTTCTATACTTTTACATTTTAAATTTCTGTATTTAATCTATTGTGAGTTGATTTTTGGATATGGCAAAAGGCAGAAGTCTAGTCTTAATCTTTTTGCATACTGCTACCCAGTTATCCCATTACCAATTATTGAATGGGGAGTCCTTTCCCCATTGCTTGTTTTCGTAGACTTTGTTAAAGTTATAGGTGTGTGGCTTTATTTCTGGGTTCTCTAACCTGTTTCATTGGTGTATGGGTCTGTTTACGTACCAGTAATTCTGTTTTTGTTACTTTTTCCTCATAGTATGGTTTGAAGTTCGGCAATGTGATGCCTCTGGTTTTGTTCTTTTTGCTTAGGATTGCTTCAGCTATTTGGGTTATTTTTTGGGTCTATATGAAATTTGAAATAGTTTTCTCTAATTCTGTGGAAAAATGATGTTTGGTAGTTTGATAGGAATAGCTCTGAATCTGTCAGTTGCTTGGGCAGTATGGCGATTTTAACAATATTGATTCTCCCTATCCATAAGCATTTGTTTGTGTTATCTTTGATTTCTTTCTACAGTGCTTTGTAATTCTCACTGTGGAGATCTTTTTAGCTGTATTTCTAGATATTTTATTTTATTTTTGTAGCCGTTGTGAATGGGACGGCATTCTTGATTTGGCACTCAGCTTGGATGTTGTTGATGAATAGAAATGCTACTGTTTTTTGTGCATTAATTTTGTATCCTGTACTTTTCTGAAGTTGTTTACCAGATATAGGAGCTTTTGGGTAGAGACTATGAGGTTTTCTAGGTATAAAATTACATCATCTGTGAAGAGAGATAGTTTGGCATCCTCTTTTCCTATATGGGTGACTTTTATTTCCTTCTCTTCTCTGATTGCTCTGGTTAGGACTTCCAGGACTATGTTGAATAGGAATGGTGAGAGCGGGCATACTTGTCTAGTTCTGGGTCTCATGGGGAATACTTCCAGCTTTTGTCCATTCAGTGTGATGTTGGCTGTGGGTTTGTCATAGATGACTGAATATTTTGATGTATATTCCTGCAATGTCTAGATTTTTGAGGGTTTTTAACCTGAAGGGATGTTGAGTTTTATCAAAATCTCTTTCTTCATCTATTGAGATATTCATGTGGTTTTCATTTTTAGTTCTGTTTGTATGATGAATCACATTTGTTGATTTGTGTGTATTAAAACAACCTTGCATTCAGGAATAAAGCCTAATTGATCATGGTGGATTAGCTTTTTGATGTGCTGCTGGATTCAGTTTGCTGATATTTTGTTGATGATTTTTGCATCAATCCTCATCAGAAATATTAGTTAGAAGTTTGTTGTTGCTGTTGTGTCTCTGCCAGGTTTTGGAATCAAGGTATTGTTGGCCTCATGAAATGCGTTAGAGGAAAGTCCCTCCTCCTCAATAGTTTTTGCAATAGTTTCAGTAGAAATGGGACCAGTTCTTTATTCATCTGATAGAAGTTGGCTGTGAGCCATTCTGATCCAGGGATTTTTATGACTTATTCAATTTTGGAACTTGTTATCGGTCTGTTCAAGGTTTCAGCTTCTTCCTGATTCAATCTTGCATGGTTGTATGTTTCCATGTATTCATCTATTTTTTTTCTAGCTTTTTAAGTTTGTATGCATAGAGATGCTCATAACAGTCTCTGAGGGCTTTTTTGTATTATTGTGGAGTTAGTGGTAATGTCTTCTTTGTCATTTCCAATTCGTTTTATTTGGATCTACTCTTATTTTTTCTTTATTAGTATAGCTAGGTATCTATCAATCTTATTTATTCTTTCAAAGAAACAATTTTCAATTTTGTTGGTCTTAAGTATCATTTTTTACATCACAATATCATTTAGTTCATCTCTGATTTTGGTTATCTCTTGGCTTCTGCTAGCTTTGGGGTTGATTTGCTCCCATTTTTCTAGTTCCTTTAGAAAACAGGTATAATGTTAGGTTGTTAATTTGAGACCTTTCTAATTTGATATGGGCATTTAATACTATAAAGTTCTCTCTTAATACTACTTTAGCTGTGTCCCACAGATTCTGGTATGCTGTATCTTTTTTTCATTAGTGTAAAAGAATTTCTTGATTTCTGCCTTAATTTCATCATTTACCAAAAAATTATTCAGAAGGTTGTTTAATTGTATGGTTTTGAGAGATCTTGGTATTGATTTTTATTTTTATTGTGCTATTGTCCCAGTGTGTGGTTGGTATGATTTCTAGTCTTTTGAGTTTGTGTAGAGTTATTTTTCAGCCAAGCATGTGGTCAGTTTTAGGGTATGCACCATGGTCAGATGAGAAGACTGCATATTCTGTTGTTATTGGGTGGAGTGTTCTGTAGATATCTGTTAGGTCTGTTTGGTCAAGTGTCAAGTTGAGGTCTTGAATATCTTTGTTTATTTTTTGCCTGAAATATTTGTCTAATTCTGTCAATGCAGTCTTGGGGTATCCCACTATTATTGTGCAGTTATCTAAGGCTTTTTGTAGGTATTTAAGAACTTACAAATTTGGGTGCTCCAGTGTTAGGTTCACATATTTTTAGGAGAGTTAAGTCTTCTTGTTGAATTAAACCTTGTATCATTATGTATTATCCTTCTTTGTCCTCTTTGATTATTGTTTACTTAAAAATATGTTTTATCTGAAATTAAAATAGCAACTTCTGCTTTTTAAAAATTTCTGCTGTTAGCCTAATGGAGTTCTTTTTGTAAATGACTTGCCCCTTCTCTCTAGCTGCCTTAATATTTTCTCTTTCATGTTGGCCTTGGAGAAACTGATGACTATATGTCTTGGGAATGGCTGTCTTATACAGTATCTCACAGGGGTTCTCTGAATTTCCTAAATTTGAATGTCTACCTCTCTAGCAATGTTAGGAAAATTTCCCTGGACAATATCCTCATATACGTTTTCTGAGTTGCTTGTGCTCTCTCCCTCTCTTTCAGAGGCACCACTGAGTTGTGGGTTTGGCCTCTTTACATAATCTCACATTTCTCATAGGTTGTGTTTACTCTTTTAAATTCTTTTTTCTTTGTTATCATCTGAGTGATCTTTGAGCTAGAGTCTTTTCTCAGCTTGGTCGATTCTGCTGTTAAAACTTCAGATTGTATTAACAAATTCTTTTTTTTTTTTAAAGAAAGAAAGAAAAAAAAAGGAGAGAAAGAAAGAAGAAGAGAAAGAGGGAGAGAGAACGGGAGTATTGCTTTGTTGCCCAGGCTAGAATGCAGTCCAAAAATGGGTATTGAAAACCTCTTTTATAGCAATAATTGTGCTTAATAATGGAGACAGGAAAAAATGAGGGAAGAAAATAACAAACAAGCAGCCAACCAATATTTCATTTAAACCTGTGAGTAGGTGTGATGTGGTACTGATGAAAGTGTATATTTTGTGTATTTGAAGTGGAGAGTTCTATAAATGTTTATTAAGTTTACTTGTTCCAGACTTGAGTTCAAGTCCTGGATTTCCTTGTTAATTTTCTGTCTCGTTGATCTGTCTAATACTGATGTTGAAGTCTCCCACTATTATTGTGAGGAAGTCTAAGCCTCTTTATAAGTCTTATGTATCTGGGTGTTCCTGTGTTGGGTACGTATATATTTAGGATAGTTAGCTCTTCTTGTTGCATTGATCCTTTTACCATTATGTAATGTCCTTCTTTGCCTCTTTTGATCTTTGTTGCTTTAAAGTCTACATCAAATGGCAGTATTAAACTCACATATATTATTATTAATCCTAAATTTAAATCGACTAAATCCACCAATCAAAAGACACAGCCAAAACCTATCGGTATGCTGCATCCAAACCCATCTCACATGCAAGGATACACAAAGACTCAAAACAAAGGGATGGAGAAAGATGCACCAAACAAATGGAGAGCAAAAATAAATAAATAAATAAAAAGCAGGAGTTGCAATTCTCACCTCTGATAAAACAAATTCTTGTAGTAAGTTTTCCAACTCTATCTGATCAGTATAATTCTTCCTTAAAATGGTGATTTTTATCTTCAGCTCTTATGTAATTTTATTGAATTTCTTAAATTCCTTGGATTGGCCTTCAACATTCTCCTGAATCTTGAGGATCTTCATTGCTATTGAGATTCTGAATTTTATGTCTGTCATTTCAGTCATTTAAGCCTGGTTAAGAACCATTGCTGGGAGCTAATGTGATCATTTGGAAGAAAGAAGACACTCTTAATTTTTGAGTTGTCAGAGTTTTTTACTGTTTCTTTTTCATCTGTGTGGGCTGGTGTTTCTTTAATCTTTGAAGCTGCTGTTTTTTCAATGGATTTTTTTTTCTGTTTGTTTGTTTTGCTCTTGTATTCCTTGATGGTCTTGAGAGTTTGACTGTTAAATAAGTTGGGTTTAGTCAATGGTCTTCAAATCTGAATGATTTCAAGGAGTCCAGGGTTAGCTCATCACTCCTGGGCTGCAGGTTCTAACCCTGGGGGTCTGGCGTGAGGCTCACAGCTTGTTGTCTGGACCCTCAAAATTAAGTGTCTGCTTCACTGGAGCGGCCAAGGTGTTTCTGGTCTGCTGGCAAAAACACTCTGATGCATGGTGCCAGCAAAAATGTTTCATTAGGGTGGTGGAAGAGGAATTTGCACTTGCCAAAGCAGCAACAGGTTCTGTGTGTGCACATGTGTGCTAGCAGCAGATGGGTGGCAGGGAACACATGTACTCACACCAGTGTTAGTGATATGGTGCTGTTCATGTACACTTATTTGTTTTATTAAAATAGAGGCTGGCATTTGCTATGTTGCCCAGGCTGATATTAGACTTCTGGGCTCAGTGATTTCCCCACCTTGGCCTCCCAAAGTGCTGGGATTACAGGTATGAGTCACCATACCCAGGCCTCTTTTTAATTTTTAAAATAATATTTTCTAACAGGTGTGAGTTAATATCTCATTATGGTTTTGGTTAGCATTTCCCCGATGATTGGTGATGTTGAGCATCTTTTCATATGTCTGTTGGCCATTTGTATGTCTTTGGAAAAATGAAAATCCGTTTTATTTTCAAATCCTATTCAAATCCTTTGCCATTTTTAATCAGCTTGTTTTGTTTTTTGCTATTCAGTCGTAGGAAAAATTATAATACATTTGGGGTATTAATCCCTTATAAGATAGGTAGTTTGCAAATATTTTCTCCCATTCCATAGGTTGCCTCTTCACTTTGATTTTTTTCATTGCTGTGTAGGTAGATTTTAATTTGATGTAGTTCCACCTATTTTTTATTTTGCGGCTTGCATCAAATCCATGAAATCATTGACAAGACCATTGCCAAAAAGATTTTTCCCTGTGTTTCTTTGAGAGTTTTACAGTTTTGGGTCTTATGTTTAAGTCTTTAATCCATTTCGAGTATATTTTGTATATGGTGTAAAGTAGGAGTCTAATTCCATTCTTTTGCATGATGAAGATATTCAGTTTTTCTAACATCATTTATTAAACAGGCTATCTTTTCTCATTGTGTGTTCTTGGCATCCTTGCTAAAGATCAGTTGACTGTATATGTACAGATTTATTTCTGGGCTCCCTACTCTGTTAGATTGGTCTATGTGTCTGTTTTTATGCCAGTACTGTATTGTTTTCATTACCATGGCTTTGTAACATATTTTGAAACCAGGGAATATGACCCCTCTGGATTTGTTCTTCTGTCTCAAGATTTCTCTGGTGATTTGGAGTCTTTTGTGGTTCCATATGAACTGTAGAGTTGTATTTTCTATTTGTGATAAAATACCTTTGGAATTTTGATAGGAATTTCATTAAATGTGTAGACCACTTCATGTAGTACGGGCATTTAAAAAATATTAATTATTCCACTCAAGATTATTCTACACAAGATCTTTTTCCATTTATTTGTATCTTGTTTAATTCCTTTCATCAGTGTTTTATGATTTTCGGTATACAAGTCTTTGACTTCTTTGGTTTTATTGGCTTAAATATTTTAATAACAGTTTAAAACATTTAAATAAATACTTGATTTATTCCTTAGTATTTTATTCTTTTGATGCTATTGTTAATGATATTGTTTTCTTATTTTTTTCAAGTACTTCCTTGATAGTGTATAGAAATTCAACTGATATTTATATGTTGATGTATACTGTAATTTTGTAAAATTGACTTATTAGTTTTTGTTTTATGAGGTTTTTTCAGTATGTAGCCTCTTTAGAGTTTCCTATATATAAAAGTATATCAACTGCAAAGAGATAATTTTACTTCTTTCTGCTTTGCATGTCTTTTATATCTTTTTCTTGCTTAATTGGTCTGTCTAGGGCTGCCACTAAAGATCAGCATCTAGTACAAATATACAACATAGTACCTATAGTTAGATTCCTATTGTTAATTATGGTTTAAGCACTTTAAAATTCCTTAAGAGGATAGATCTTATATTAAGTGTTATGTCAAACAAACAAAACCCCTCCAAATCCCACAAAGAACATAAGGAAATTTTTGGAGGTGATAAATATGTTTAGTATCTTGATTACAGTGATGGTCTCGGGGTTCTTTGCATGTGTGTCCAAACTCATGAAAATCTATAAATTTAATGTGTGTGGTTTTTTTGTATATCAATTATACCTCAATAAAGCTTAATATAATCATTCAAAAAATAAGAACAATTTATAGTTTTTAATATTAGAAAAACATAAGTGAAAGGAATGTTTAATAAAAGGGCTTTAAGTTATACTTTTATAATATAAACGGCTTTTTATAGTGGTTTCTTATCTTTATTTTTGGGTGGTAGCATTTTTCTTACAATTTAAACAGCAAAAATTGCAAAAATAGAAGTTAATGACATTTAATTTTTTATTTTATTACATTAAAAAATTAAATTTAATTATTTAAATTATATTTAAATAATATACATTCATATTTAGAAGGAATGGGAATTAGATATTTTAAAGGAAAAAACCCAGAAGGGTTCAACTTTAGAGTTAAATTAAATTTAAATTTACCTAACCCAAAAATGTCACTTGAATTTAAATTAGTATAATGTGTATCATTGTATCTCAGCAATTTATTACATAGATTTTGGTGCCCATTTATTTGGGACTTTTTCAAATTGGCTTAATTTGCTAATTACTATTTGATTGTTTTCATCACTTTTCAAATTCTATTGCTGGGAAATTTGTAAAATAATATTTTAGTTAACCAGTTCAGCCACATGATCTATTGAATATATAGTTTTTATTTTTCATGTTAAGACTAGCCAGTACTTGCTAAGTCTTATTAAATGTTAGCCAGTTTGGAAATAAAATTACTTCTTAAAAGTTATTATCATGTAACAATTGATAATCGTTAAGCAGAGGAGTCAGACCATCTGTCATCAGTATTATAAATCTGAAATTGAAGGAATTAAAGAAAATGTTCTGTCTTTTAATTTTTAGTTTTATTTTGCATTTTATTAGATTGATAATGACTTGCTTAGGTCTTAGAATCTGTTAAGAAACCAGAGAGGGTTTATCCTGAAAATGACTCACTCCAAAGTAATAAATGTCTCCTTAGATATTCAGATTAAATATTAGATAATTTGAGAAGTAATTTGAGTCTGATTTCTGGCAATTCATCATAGATGGTGTTACCAAAGTAACAGAACATTTGCAAAGATTAAAGATAGAAAAGGAATGATTTACACAGTTTAAAAAATGAGAAAAATTAACATATAATAGAAGTCACTAAAACACAAACATTTAAAATGACATGAATATTTTAGAAAACCTGGATTTATGTCACTTGTCACATCTTTTCATAGCTGGAATTATGTCACATGATAAAATCAGATCAATAAGAATAAAGTCCTTGTTATAGCTAGTCTTCTGTCACTCATTCATTCACCAAATATTAAGTGCCTACAATGTGCTAGAATCTACATTGGTGAAAGAAGGGTGAGTACGGTGGTTTTCAAGCTCACAAGTTGCTTACAGTGAAGTTTAAGGCAATTTGGATCCCTCAGATTGGCTGTGTTTTTTGAAGGGATCAGTGAAAAGCTGTGGTTGTCTTGAATGGTCTTTCTTGCAAAGAAAGGTGAATTCTAATATACTGTAGAGCAAGTTTAAAATAATTTGATTACATTGGCTTTACAAAAAACCATAAAATAGCATTTTTCTGTTAATATATAGTGAATATAGAACACCATTTGAAGATCTAGTCAAAGATCCAAAGGCAATTTTTTGTATATAGTGGATAGAAGAGGAGAGAGCCTCTATGTATCTATTGTATCTATCTATCTATCTATCTATCTATCTATCTATCTATCTATCTAATCTCTACAATCTGTCTATCTAGTTTTGCTATCTATCTGTCTCTCTATCTAGTTTTGCTATTGCTTTTCCCTAATTACATTAGCACTTAGCAATCATATTAGAAGAAAATGCTGCATATATAAAGCCACGGTACGTGGACCATAAGATCATGTTTGAAAATGGCTTAGAGAGATTTACTGGTGATTTAAAAATCACTTTTTATTGGATGCTCTCATCTGTTTAGAAAAAAATATTATATAAAGAACTTCTGAGTGTTACATTGCAATGTACACTGCTGTGGTCTTTTGGTTCAGCATGAAACTCATTTTTCTATTTGAGGATGATTCCCCATGTATATTGTCTCTGTGAATGAACACAGAACTATGTGTTGGCATTCAGCAAAATACTCATCCTCTTCATCAACTGTTTAAGAATCACAGGAACTGGAAAGCTAGGAACTACATTTTGGAGACTTCCTTATTAGCAGAGTTGTATTCAGATCCCACTCATTAGGGATTCACACAGCATCTGGAAGGTGAACAGGAAGCTTTTAGCATTGGCAGGTAAACTCAAAGCTTTTGTCCAATATGAAGATTTGCAGCAGTTGCTGAGAATTCTCATACAAATCACCTACTTAGATGCTGACATGCAAATATAGTCATTGGCAGTAAATATCCTCCTAAAAGGTTTGGCCAAAGTAGCATTCACTACATCCAGAGTATTTGAATGTTAGCAAAAATCTGTGTGCTATAAGCTCTTCCAGTTGCTTCATAAGCCCCTAATTCTCTTTACTAAGTCTCTTCCTGGTGAAACACTTAGAATGAGGTTTCTTTTGCTGATCAAATTTTGACTGATGCAGAGGAAATGCCCTACCTTTACTGCAAGATCCAAAAGAAGAGAATCCTCCTTCTTCTTTTCTTATGGTAGCTTAATATCCTGAGGTTGGCTCCTTCCTGGGTGGTGAAGTGAAAGGGTAATTATAATGCACTGGTGATAGCAGCAGACATGTATCCAGTGGCAGAAACATCAAGGGACAATGATGACTGTGATGTAAGATATTTTTCTCTTTTTCTGATAAAAAGAGATTTGTTTTAATATTTGATCCTTCTATACCACCTAGTATTTCACTTGCTTTTTGTACCTATTCTGTCAATTGTTTAAACCTCTATAACTTTCTAAATAAAATGATTTTTTGACTTCAGTACAACTCAAGGAAATACTAACTTATATAACTCATACAATAGAAATAATCTGTAATTATGAGATTCCAGACACTAGCCTATAGCGTGAAGTATCATAGTCAAGGAAGCAAGAAATAGAAAAGGGGATTGTCCTCCTAAATTTACAGAATCTTCTGACTTTTAAAAATTACGCCACTTGAATGAGGATGTTTTATCTTCTTTATTTCAATATGAGAGATAGAAACTGTGTTCCCAAACCACTAAAGTCATAATGTTGATGTCAGTTAATATTTTAGAGAGATGAAAATATCGAATTTACTCCATTTAAACAGTTGCACATATAAGACTTTTATTTTTTATTTTCTTTTTTCTTTTTTTTCCATTTATTTATTTTATTGCATTTTAGGTTTTGGGGTACATGTGAAGAACATGCAACATTGTTGCATAGGTACACACATGGCAGTGTGATTTGCTGCCTTCCTCCCCATCACCTACATCTGGCATCTCTCCCCCTGCTATCTCTCCCAAACTCCCCAACCCCCACCGTCCCTCCCCTATTTCCCCCAACAGACCCCAGTGTGTAGTATTCCCTTCCCTGTGTCGATGTGTTCTCATTGTTCAACAGCTGCCTATGAGTGAGAACATGCGGTGTTTGATTTTCTGCTCTTGTGTCAGTTTGCTAAGAATGATGGTCTCCAGGTTCATCCATGTCCCTACAAAGGACACAAACTCATCATTTTTGATGGCTGCATAATATTCCATGGTGTATATGTGCCACATTTTCCCTGTCCAGTCTATCATCGATGGGCATTTGATTTGGTTCCAGGTCTTTGCTATTGTAAACTGTGCTGCAATGAACATTCGTGTGCAGGTGTCCTTATAGTAAAATGATTTGTAATCCTTTGGCTACATACCCAGTAATGGGATTGCTGGGTCAAATGGAATTTCTATTTCTAGGTCCTTGAGGAATTGCCACACTGTCTTCCACAATGGTTGAACTAATTTACACTCCCACCAGAACGAACTGCCATTTACAATTGCCACAAAGAGAATAAAATACCTAGGAATACAACTAACAAGGAATGTAAAGGACCTCTTCAAGGAGAACTACAAGCCATTGCTCAACGAAATAAGAGAGGACACAAAGAGATGGAGAAACATTCTATGTTCATAGTTAGGAAGAATCAATATCGTGAAAATGGCCATACTGCCCAAAGTAATTTACAGATTCAATGCTATCCCCATCAAGCTACCAATGACCTTCTTCACAGAACTGGAAAAAACCACCTTAAACTTCATATGAAACCAAAAGAGAGCCTGCATAGCCAAGTCAATTCTAAGCAAAAAGAACAAAGCAGGAGGCATCACACTACCGGACTTCAAACTATACTACAAGGCTACAGTAATATAAGATTATTTTTAAGCATTATTGGTAAGAACTCTAGCAATTGGTTTATTGGAAAATAACTTTGCCACATATGTAATTATGCATTATTAAGTGAATAACTGTAATCATATAATGTGCATTTAAAATATTTTTTATTCTAATTCCCTGATAGTTTTCAATAAATGTTTTGCCTAATTTTTAATTCAGAACATATCCATTAGTAAATGATAGAAGAGACAGTTTATCAAACACATTTTCAAATGTCATAGTTAAATGGCAATTCATTTTCATGTTCTTGGACACCTGTAAAGGACACAAGTTTCTTTAAAGCAATGAAATCTAGATGACTTATTTTCCTGTTTATTTCATGTTATATACTTAAAACTATTTTAACTTTTCTCAGGATTTTAAAATTCCTTTACTGAAAATGAATTTCATATAATTTTTGTATATATCAAATTAGAAGATTTTTTTGTTCTACTTTAGAATGAATCAGAAGATCAATCATTTGTGCAATATTTCTTGCCCCAACTTTTAAGTTTTCCCTTTCTTTATGTTTGATTAATCTTTTGTTTTGTTAACTATTAATCTAGTCATTTCTGTTTTTTTTTCCTTTGACAAGTCTTCAGTTTATAATATTTTCCAGTTTAAATCTTCTGTATTATATCCTTTATTTTACTTCAAATGTAACTAATTTGGGGTATAGCTATCACCAACTAACAAACTGCAAGTTGTTGAATTAAAATCTTAGTGAAGTAGTTATTTGCAAAGCATCTGTAAGCATAGTATAGGAAAAAATGTATAGAAACTAATACCATTATGATCGAGTCTGAAGTTTATCAAAGCTGTGTGTGTGTATGTGTGAGTGTGTGTGTGTGTGTGTGTGTGTTGCCTTGACTTGCCTAACCTCTCTTACTTCAGCTTCTTTACTTGAAAAATGAATATAAGACCTATCTCTCAAAGTTGTTTTAAAAGTTAAATAAAAATACATAGTAGATATTAATTATTATCAAAGTCTAATCATAGGAAGAAAACAGTAACTATTGAAATAGTGATTTTTAAACATAAAAACTGTACATGTTTAATGTATACAATTGGATGAATTTGGTTATATGCATACACTTTATCTTTCTTACAATTATTTGTACTAAGGTGAAGAATGCTTTGAAAATGTAAAGGTTCATATTTACATAGCATTTCATTAGAAAGGAAGCAGGGCAAAGTGCAGAGTCTCACAATATAGACTTCAGAGTCACATAGCTTGAGTACCAACTAGTTTTTTCTCTTCTACAGCAATTCAGAAACATCTCTGTGGGTGTTTCTTCCTCCGTAAAATGGAAATATTACCTACTGATATGAGTTGTCTGTGTGCCACCCCAATCTCATCTTAAATTGTAGCTCCCACAGTTCTCATGTGTTGTGGGAGGAACCCAGTGGGAGGTAATTGAATCATAGGGGCAGGTCTTTTCCATGCTGTTCTCCTGATAGTGAATAAGTTCTCATGAGATCTGATGGTTTTATAAAGAGGAGGTTCTCTGCCAAGTTCTCTCTTCTGACTTGCTCCTCTTTGACTTCTACCATGATTGTGAGGCCTCCCCAGCCATGTGGAACTGTGAGTCAGTTAAACCTTTCTTCTTTATAAATTACCCAGTCTCGTGTATGTCTTTATCAGCAGTGTGAAAACGAACTAATACGCCTACTTTACAAGGTTGCCATGAGGATGAGATGACACAGAAGTTGTTAATAGGTCCCTACAGCATATGGCAAACAGCAAGTACCCAATAACTGGCAGATTTCCCATGAGTGTGTGTGTGTGTGTGTGTGTGTGTGTGTGTAATGTGTTGAATTAAATTCTTAGCATGAGAATTTAATATAACTTGATCAGATTGTCTTATCCCCTCATACTTCCAAAAAGTCACGTCTTGCTAGACATGTTCTTTGAATTTTGGGATAAAAGATCACAAACATGTGAAGGTAAGCACATGAAGGTGTAAACAGAAATGCATTTAAAAAAAAAGTGGAGAAATGAGGAAATTCTCATTTCCTCATTTGTGGAGTGAGTGGAGAAAGTGGAGAAAGTGGAGGAATGAGGACTGAGGAGTTTCTAGAGTTGCAGACAGAATTTAAGTGGAGAAGATCAAGAAGGGCATTGGACAGGGAGGAAGAAAAGGGCACTTGAATTAGTATTGCTGGGACCCTGTCTTCTCCTCCAGGAGATAACAGTAAAGAATTTGAGTTATTTTGAAATTAGTTTTATTGACACGTACTATTTTCTTCTATCAGACCAACATTTTTCTTTATAGATAGGGAATGTAGTTTCAGTTTTCCATTAGGAATGACAGAGATGTGTGGACACAGCCCAATTTCTCAGTTCTTATTTATGACACAGTGAAAATGATTTCCTGAAGTGAGAAATTCAAAATAAGCTCTCTATATTTATAATTTAATAAATAACATGATTCATATATTTGACCAATCAAACTTAATAATTATAATTTAGCTTTAAAAATGTTCCCTAAATATCAAAATGAATGCTGATTTTTTAGAAGCACCTTTATATGATTTGATGTTTCTTTTCCCCAAAGGTATTTCTGTTAGTGGTGTAACATTCCAAGGGTTTTAGGTTTTGCTTATAATTTACACATAAGAAATAAAAACAAGCAAGAGGATATTTCCAGCTTTTTGATTTATTAATTTTGTTCTCTAACAATCTAAGTTTTCTTTGTCATATGGCAATGTGTGTTTAACTGGCATTGGCCTGACTAGGGATATTCATAAGTCATAATACCCTGTCCCTAAAAATCAGAAAAATTGGAAAGTTGATAGGAATTTTTGTCTCATTATAAGTAGAAAGTAGTTGAATGACTGGATTAGCTCAGCTTTGTATAATTAATCCCAAGGAACAACAATGTAAATAAATGATTAAAAAAAAAGGACTATGTCTTCAATGTGAAATCATATTTCTCAAGATACGTAATTAGTAACAAGAGACATCCCATTTCCAAAGATGTTTCTGTGTTCAAAATCAACCTACAGGTTTTAAGATCCACATAAAACAATAGCACATATAAATTAAATCTACCTTTTTATCTGTGTCATGCAGATAGCAAGTAGTAACAGACATTAACTACACAGATGTCTGATACTTGTCATGCAGAGCAACAGGAAAAAAGAAAGCAAAGGAGTTAGAGGGACATGTATTTAGCTTCTAATATAGATGAGGTTTTGTGCTTGATGTCATTATATATATTAATCTTCCAAAAAAATCCCCAAAGTGATTTTTAGAAAATTTTTTTAAATTGTACTTTAGGTTCTAGGGTACAGGTGCAGATCATGCAGGATTGTTGCATAGGTACATACACGGCAATGTGGTTTGCTGCCTCCATCCCCATCACGTATATCTGGCATTTCTCACCATGTTATCCCTCCCCAACTCCATACCCCCACTGTCCTTCCCCTAGTACCCCCCAACAGATCCCAGTGTGTGATGCTTCCCTCCCTGTGTCCATGTGTTCTTATTGTTCAATACCCACCTATGAGTGAGGACATGTGGTGTTTGATTTTCTGTTCTTGTGTCAGTTTGCTGAGAATGATGGTTTCCAGGTTCATCCATGTACCTACAAAGGATACAAACTCATCATTTTTTATGGCTGCATAGTATTCTATGGTATATATGTGCCACATCTTCCTTGTCCAGTCTATCATCAATGGGCATTTGGTTTGGTTCCAGGTCTTTGCTATTGTAAACAGTACTGCAGTCAACATTCGTGTGCATGTGTCTTTATAATAGAACGATTTATAATCCTTTGGGTATATACCCAGTAATGGGATTGCTGGATGAAATGGAATTTCTATTCTAGGTCCTTGAGGAATTGCCACACTGTCTTCCACAATGGTTGAACTAATTTACACTCCCACCAGCAGTGTAAAAGTGTTCCTGTTTCTCCACTTCCTCTCCAGCATCTATTGTCTCCAGATTTTTTTAATGATTGCCATTCTAACTGGCATGAGATGGTATCTCAATGTGGTTTTGATTCGCATTTCTCTAATGACCAGTGATGATGAGCATTTTTTCATATGTTTGTTGGCCTCATATATGTCTTCTTTTGAAGAAAACATAATCATTTTTAGTTACAACTATACATTTGATAACCCTGCATACATAATGTAGAATTACTGACAATAACAATTTTATAATTAGCCTAGTAGCCATTCATGTGTAAGAGCAAATAAAAATGTCAGTTAATTTCAGATGTGCAGATTGCCAAAAATTATCCTTTCCTTTTAAAAACAACAAATAAACAGAAATAGTCAAATATTTACCTCAGGTGACTTACTCCTAAATCAAAATTATTAAAAACATAATTTTCAAGAATCAGAGTTGAGCCATGAAATCGGTGGAGTGTATAGATGTGGACATTGAAAACTGTAAATATATTTCTAAAACAGATTTATATGACAATAACAATAATTTATAGGCAACATAATTAGGAAGAAAATTAAATTAAGTGGTAAAACTATTTCAAGGGACAAAGAAAAATACTGCTGTTAGCAGGTAATATGATTGTCCACATAGGGCAGCCAATAGAATCTCCTATAAGAATATTAAAACAAATAAAAGAATTCAATAATTTGGCCAGATTAGAAATCAGTAGCAAACATCAATATCCTTTCTGAGTTTAAGCAGTTATCAGTGAGAACATATAATCTAAAATACTATTAACAAGAGAAATAAATACAGTAAAAAATTTAAAACAACTGTGCACTATGTATATGAAAGACTGTGAAAGTGTACTTACTAAGTGATTAAAGAGGTCTTAATGAGTAGAAATAGAAAGCACAAATTTGAATATGAGAATAGAATATTTATAAGACTTTTTTCTAAAAATAAGTTTAGATTGGAAATATTTTAAATCAAAATTTTAAAATAATCTCTTTTTAAAAATACTCTTGATGTTTCTAAACTTCTAAGTAGGTAAAAGAATATAAAAGGAAACTTGGTAACAAGAAAAGGATAAGAAACTTGCTTTACCACATATTGAAATACATTATAAAACAACCATTAAAACTGTGGGTCTAGCCAAGAATCTATAAATAGTTTAATGTTTTAAAATAGAAATAATTAAATTCCACCATTTATAATAGGGAGAATTTGGTATATACTTAAAAACACTGGACATCAAAGAAAAAGAGCATAGATAATTGCATAAATGGCAATATAAAATTGACTTAAATTTGGAAAAAGATCCTATTTATAGCTAAATTTTCACAAGAGCTATTTATACTCACTGCCTCAAATTTTTCTCCTCCACTCCAACCAAGTTGCCTTTGTCAAGGTCATCAATGGCCTCTGTCTTGCTAACTTTACTTATGCCACATTGTGAAACTATCAGTAAGTCCAACCCATCTTCCTTGTATATTTAGAAGCTCGCTACCTCTCACACCATCTCCACCACTGTCAAACTAATTCAAAATACCATCCACTCTCTCCTGAATTATAACAAGTACAAGTGCTTACCTCTGTGCTATTTCTCAAATTCAAGCATGATCATAGCACAGAGGAGGTCCTGCCAAGAGGGTTCTTCCTCCCTGAACCCACAGGGCTCGTTTTTTTAACTCCTTCAAGGTCACTCAATTCTTATCGTATCAGAAACATCACTCCTGGCCACTCTCTATAATAGAATGTCACTTTCACTCTGTGTTCACATCACCTCACTTTGTTTTTCTTTATAGCACATCTCTATCTAACATATTATGCACTTATTTGTTAATTTGTTTTGAGACTGTCTCTTCTCTCTAGAACATAAGTTTCATAAAAACAGAAAATTTAACTTGTTTGTTGCTATGTCCTTCAGCACCTAAGAGTGCTTGGTAGCCATCAGAAGACAAATAAAAAAGAAACCCATAAGTTACATTTTATTTTGCCAAACCAAAGCCATTTAAATAGCAGTATGAATGAAAGCCATTATCTAAGTTTTGGTTCCTCCTTTTCTAGCCTTTCATTTCTTGTTTATTTATTTATTTATTCTTCTTCTTTTTTTAATTATACTTTAAGTTCTGGGATACATGTGCAGAACGTGCAGGTTTGTTACATAAGTATACACATGCCAGGGTGGTTTGCTGCACCCATCAACCCGTCATCTACGTTAGGTATTTCTTCTAATTCTATCCCTCCCCTACCACTCCCACCCCTTGACAGGCCTCAGTGTGTGATGTTCCCTTCCCTGTGTCCATGTGTTCTCATTGTTCAACTCTCACTTTTGAGTGAAAGCATGTAGTGTTTGGTTTTCTGTTCTTGTGTTAGTTTGCTGAGAATGATGGTTTCCACCTTCATCCATGTTCCCACAAAGGATATGAACTCATCCTTTTTTATGGCTGCATAGTATTCCATGGTGTATATGTACCACATTTTCTTTATCCAGCTTATCACTCATAAGCATTTGAGTTGGTTCCCAGTCTTTGCTATTGTGAATAGTGCTGCAATACACATATGTATGCATACATTTTTATAGTAAAATGATTTATAATCCTTTGGGTATAACAAGCATGAAAAAATCTCATCATCACTTGTCATTAGAGAAATGCAAATCAAAACCACAATGAGATACCATCTTACACTAGTTAGAATGGTGATCATTAAAAAGTCACAAAACAACAGATGCTGGGGAGGATATGGAGAAATAGAAATGCTTTTATATTGTTGGTGGGAGTGTAAATTAGTTCAACCGTTGTGTAAGATAGTGTGGTGATTGCTCAAGGATCTAGAACCAGAAATACCATTTGATCTAGCCTCTCATTTCTAACCAATAAAGATAAGTGATAAAATGCTTTTTGCAGCAAGGCAGAAGACCACATGTGATAGATATTGCTACACTGTCATGTCAGCACTAGTATCTAGAATATGTGAAGAATTTTCAAAAATCAACAGTGAAACAAGGAAATGATTTTATTAGAAAATCAGGAAAAGACTTAAAGAGACATTTCACCAAGGAGGTGGCAAATAAGCACATGAAAGAAACTTAATATCATTAGTTATTAAGGGAATGAAAATTAAAACCACAATGAGATGTCACTAATGCACCTATAAAAATGGCTAAAATAAAACAACAGTGATAACACTAAATGCAGACCAGGATATGGAAAAACTGGATCACTGATACGACACTAGTGGGAATTAAAGATGGTACAGTCACTCTTGAAGAGCGGATAGCAGCATATTAAATTGAACTAGAGGTGAGGGAAAGACAAACATGAAATGCTCTTTGGTTAAATTGGCTCTATTCATGCAAAATCTAAAGCATGTAAAACTGCCTTGGTGATTTAGAACATCTTTTTTTCTTTCATAAGTCTTTACTTGTTTCCATAATACACATAAAATATGCAAAAGTCATGATCACTTAAATTTTAAAATCTCTTTATAAAATAAAGGTTGAAGACAATCAACTTTTAACATAATCTTTAAAGAATGTACCTTGGAACCTGTTATGATACAGGACTGTACCATGTGTTGCACTCCATTCTCTTTCTCCAGTAAGCAACTTTCAGAAGCAGCATTCAAGTGAATCTTGCTTTCTTAATGCAACGATCTATTCTAATTGAATATATTATAAAAATATTTAGGAGTATCTCTGATAAAATACTTTCACCATGATATAAGCCAGCATTACTGTTTTTTAAAATATTTAATATTCACTTGTTTTATAAATGTCTTATTTTGTTGTAATTATAGATTCACCTGCAGTTATAAGAAAAAATGCAAAGAGATGCCATGTAAGCTCCGATGAATGCTTCATCTAGTTTCTCCCAATGGCAATTTTTTATATAACTGTAGTACAATATCACAATTTTAAAATGGGCGTAGATAAAATCCACTGACTTTATTCAGATTTTGCCAGTTTTATATACATTTTTTCTGGTGTGTGTACTTTGTTCTATGTAATATTGTCACGTGTAGATTCACCACTGCAGTCAAGATACAGAACATTTCCATCACAGGGCTCCTTTGTGCTATCATTTTATAGATGCTGCCAACTTCCTTGTTCCTTTCTTCCCAAAACCCTGGCAACCACAAATTTGTTTCTCCATCTCTATAATTTTTCCATTTCTAAAATGTAATAGAGGTGATATCACATGGCAATATTACCTTTTGATATTGGCTTTTTTTTTCACTCAGAGTAACTCCCTTTAGGTTTATCCAATTTGTGCAGGCAGTAATAGTTAGTTTTTCTTTTTCTTGCTGAGTAGGTTTCTGTACTGCAGATGTATCATCATTTGTTTCATTATTCAACTGCTGAAGGACATTTGGGTTGTTAGAATTATTTTATATCTTACTTTATGTGTTATATAATATATAACTATATAGTTATATCTATCAATATATAATATAAAATTTGATTAAAGATTATGCTATACATATAATTATAATACATATAAGTATAGAAACACTACATATAATTTTTTCTTATTTTCAAGGAAACACATATATAAGAGAGGTAGATATATATATTCTACATGTGATTTTGAGCCAGTTCTGCAGTGTTTCACATATTACATAGTATTTAGGAAAGTCTCCATGTATCTTGCAAATATAAGTTATTTATTTTAATGTCAACTCCCTTTAAGGGGTTACATAACTTAGGGTCATTCCACAATATATTTTCCTGAGACATTATCTTATGGTCTTTGATTGACTTGTATATCAACTCCAAATTTGTTATGTAGTTGGGCTTCCATGTAATACATCTTTTCTCCTCATCTTTTTTCTCTTCTACCTTCACATAATCATATAATTATTTAAATTTTCCAGTCATCCAATGATGGTTGTTCTCTCCATGTTGTTTTTATTTTATAAAACTTATTCTGCTACTAAGGTACTCTATTTGTACTTTTGAGCACCATCTTCAAATACTTTATTTTTTAAAAAATAAATAGTATCTTGTGTAAACCTATGAATAATCCAATGTTTTGTTACTACTGACATTGATTATGAAATTATTTAGTTGCAAACTTTTAAATTCAAAGTCTTGTAACTATTTTGTCATTGTATTTTTGCATTCAGTGTTGTGGAGAAAATACTAAAGGGCATCATAATATTTGCATTTTTGTAGCTAATTTATTTTTATAATGCGACTCGGCTTATTTTTGCTTTTATTCTTTGTAGCTGAAATATTTTGTCAAAAATCTTGCCTAGGTGTGGGTTTATTTTATTAATATTTTCCTACAAAAATCTATGAACCAACTCAATTTGTATGTACAGGTCTTGCTTTGACTCTGGAGATTATTTGAAATTTTTAAAACTTCTATTCATTCTATTTTTTCTTTTCAAAATATCTGCATATGCACCTTATACTGCTAATTTTTTCTCAAGTGGTTTTGCTTTATTTCTTTGTTTTACTTTCTTAGAAATCTGCTTTTGTTCTTCCTGTCACTGATTTGATTTTGTTCTCTAAGTCTCCTGCTTGTTTATTTTGGATACTTTATTTTTTATTTCTACTCTTGCATTTCAAGTTTCTCTTGCTCGTCTTTTATTTCAGTTTTCCCGCTTTTTATCTCAGCTTGTTTGATTCCACAGGATATCTTCCAGATGCTATTCCATTATTATGATTTTTTATAGGCACACATTACTTATTTTTAAACTTAGTTTCAAAGAACTTGGGTCTGCAAATACATTATTTTGACAATATGGGTGGATTATCCTTGCTTCCATTTTGTGTCTGCATGAGTGATGTTATATCTTTTCCAGTTAGTGCAAATTTCCAGTCTCTAGCTGCTTGTATTTTTTTTTCTTATGTTGTATTTCTGTAAGCCTTCAGTTTCAGATTATCACTCATTCTTAGTCAATACAATATATAAAAACCTAAAATTCTTACAGCTCCCTTTCCTGGGCTTTGTAACAAATCTGGAGGAAGCTGGTTTTGGCAGGCCCAGGGTATGTTGGTGCATGGGGGTACTGCACTGACGATTTTTCCTAACCTGCCTCATCCTACAGGGTTTCGTAATGGAATATAATATCTCTTAAAATGTACTACAGCACAATAGATACTTTGTTGTGTATGCTTTTCCCCCTGATTTCCAGTTTCTCATTACAATTGGTGACAGATGTAGCAGGCTAGAGTTTGAGGACACTTTGTGATGCTTTACAAAAGAGCTTAAGACTGGCAAAAGTAACAATGCCCAATTTTTAACAGTAGAAAAGATATAGAATATTTCTACTTTTATAGATTAATTGTTCCATGATGTGAACCAAAGCTACTCTATTCACTGAAACCTGGATAGATTTTCTTTCTCCATCCTATTCTAGCTACATTGCAGTTAATGTCAATACTTTCCAGATCCTGGAATTAAGGTCTATGTACTTTCAGACGTTTCTTTTTCATTGTTGAGAGTTACCATTTTGTGGTTTTTGTTTAACTTTTAGGATAATCTATAAGAAATTGAATTAAGGGTTTCTATTATGATGACATTGAAGTTGAAGCCTGCAAATTTTTTTTAATAAACAATCTTTAAAGCACACAGAAGCAATGCAGATGATATACATGAGTTGCTATATAGAATAGATGGTACTGAACCTGTGTTAGCCAGGTGATTGTTCATTCATTTTCTCCTTTTCAAAGGAAACCTTGACTATTTTCATGAATGTATGGAGAATCTCCTAATACTTGGACTAAATAAACTTTAATATTATTGGAAATTTTGAGGAATAATTTTTTGATTTATCATTAGAAATTCAAGCATATTTTTACCTGTTATATGTGGTTCATAGAGGAATTGAGAAACATAATTGTAATTATTCATATAACAGTGTGTCAGAAAATTTGTTATATAATCTATGCTTCAGAGCCTTAGAGGCTCTAGGCTATTATTTTTTGCCATGTAGGCATTTGTTTTGCATGAAAAGTGATCACACACACACACACACACACACACACACACACTGAGTGTCTGAAGAGTTAGGAAACAGAGGAAAACTTATTTTTAAAGAGTAAGTGAATTCTATTTTCAAACAATATGCTTAATATATTTTTCCTTTAATCAAAGCAATTCAGGTTAAGTAGTTTGAAGTGGAAAGTAATAGGATCAATTTTTAACCTGAAAAAATTCAATATGAAATGTTTTATTCCAAGACTTAGGTCTTTTGGAATGGATTCTTTTTTTTTTTTTTCCAAGACTTAAGTCCTTTGGAATGACCTCTGCACTAATTTCTGGTTTCTGACTTTTGTGGCTGTATCTTTTTTTGTTTTGTTTTGACTGAGTCTTGCTCTGTCACCAGGCTGGAGTTTAGTGGCGCAATCTCCATCTCGGATCACTTCAACCTCCATCTCCCAGATTCAAGTGATTCTCCTGTCTCAGCCTCCCAAGTAGCTGGGACTACAGGCACATGCCACAATGCTCAGTTAGTTTTTGTATTTTTAGTAGAGATGGGGTTTCACCATTTTGGCCAGGATGGTCTCGATCTCTTGATCTCGTGATGTGCCCTCCTCCACCTTCCAAAGTGCTGGGATTACAGGCATGAGCCACTGGGCTGTATCTTTTTAATGATTTTAAATAAACTTTTAAAGGTGTCATAGACCATAGAGATGTATCTTATCTCATACAAATAAAAGGCAAGAAGAAGGGGAAACTTCAGGTCTAGAATTAAGTGACTTAAACATGTATTTAATGTTCTATTTACCTGCATTAGACAATTCAGATTATATGCCTGAGTATGGACCAATAATTTTAGCTAAGATAACTCTAATGCTATTTGAACTTAAATCTTTATTTTGCCGGAAGAACAGAAGCAAAATGGATTCTGAGTAGACAACAATTGCTAACATTTAAAAAGCTAAAAGATCTCTTACATAAATCTGAATTTCTCAAAATTTTCAAAGACTCAAAATAGACATATGACACAAATACAAATGCAATTATCTATAGCAAATATTTTCACCAATGGTTTATAAAATGTTATTCCTTAAGTATATTTCCTTGATTTTGTTATCTTTATAATGAGTAATATTTGAAGATGATAATATCTTTTTTAATGACTGAATTATGGAAATAAATTGAAAATAATATTTTGAAGGTACATACATGCTAGTGAAAGGCATTCAATGGATCATTTACACTCGCTTCTTCAGCTACTGTCCTCAAAATGTTAAAAGGAATCAGTTCTTACCAAACTTGAAGTTCTGTGACTTCCTTTGTCTTTCAGTCAGTCAGTGTTGTGCTCAGAAGAAATAAATGCTTGTGACTTAAGTAAAACACAAAACTTCATGATAATAAGGGTAACAAAAATCATTCAAGAGGTACTGACTTTCCAAATAAAACTATGTGCAAATTGAAAAAATAATTTCTTTCATAGAAGACATGAATCAACCGAGTATGAAGTTATACATTGTTCCTATTTGCACTAGACCTCTGCTTTATCTCTCCAGGAGGCAGAAATTTCTATTTTTTAGAAAATTATAGTAAGAAAAAATGAGAGTCAAAAGAATAAAAATGCTCTTGAAGCTCCTATCAAAGTGGCACCATTCATTATACTGAACATTAGGAAATCAAAATACTTGTGGCTTTTAATAATTCTGTTTTTCTTACCAAGCCACCTTTTTTCAGCTCCTCTTGAAATCTCCTTCCATACAATCTTTAAACTGATTAGATAATTTTTAAAGTGAAGTTTATTGAAGCATAGTTATAACAGGTGAAAACTCCCCAATTTAAATGTACATTTTGATGAGATTTGACAAACTTATACATTCAGGTAATACCAGCATAATGAAGATACAAGCTATCTCCATCGCTGAAAAAATTCCCTTGTATGCATGCCATTCTTGGTAATTACTAATAAAGCTTTCACTTATATACGAATTTTCATACAAATGTAAATTTTTCTTTAACTTAGATAAATACCTTGCAGTGAGATTGATAGGTCATATGGTATGTGTTGAAATATATAGGAAACTAGCAAACCATTCTCCAGGGTGACTGTCATACAATTTTGCATTCCTTCTAACAATTAGTTATTCTGCATCCTCACTGGCACTTGGTATTGTCAGTTTTTTTCCCAAACATTGGCCATTTTAATGGATGAGAAATGGAATCACACTGTGGTTTTAATGTGCATTTTTCAACTGACTAATCATGTTGAACATCTTTTTATGTGCATATTTACCAACTGCATATCTTCTTTGATGACTACTTTTAACTATCTGTTAAAAATCATTTGCCCATTATTATGATTGGGTTGTTTGTCCTCTTGTACATTCATTTATATAGGCAAATAAATTATAAATTATAAATATGATATTATTTGTATTATCAAATATGAAATATCTAAAGTTAAAATTTTAAAACATGCACCATTTTTAAGTTTAAAGCATTACTGGGAGAAGTTAAAGAAGCACTAATTAATGAATAATGAGGGAAGAGATACACTGTCTTCATGGATTGGCATGCTTGTTATTAAGGTGGCAATTCTCCTCAATTTGATCTCTGTATTTAGTGTAATCTAAGTCAAAATCTCACAGACTTTCTGTTGAAATTAAGAAGTTGATTCTAAATTTTATATGAAAATGCAAAGTATCTAGAATTGCCAAAATACATTTGAATTTACCAGAAAACAAACTCCACTTGACTAAGAGGCACTATTTTATTTACATATTGATGGATTTTATGTGTTAATATTGAAGATTTTGTGTCTACATTCGCATGGGTTATTTGTTTGTAATATTATTTCTTTGTATTATTATTATTATATATTGAGATGGAGTTTTGCTCTTGTTGCCTAAGCTGGAGTGCAATGGTGTGATCTCGGCTCACTGCAACCTCGGCCTCCCAGGTACAAGCAATTCTCCTGTCTCAGACTCCCAAGTAGCTCGAATTACAGACATGTGCCACCACGCCCAGCAATTTTTTTTTGTATTTAGTGGAAATGGGGTTCATCATGTTAGTCAGGCTGGTCGTGAACTTCTAACCTCAGGTGATCCACCTGCTTTGGCCCCCAAAGTGCTGGGATTATAGGCATGCACCACCATGCCCAGCCTGTTTGGTTTTTAAAATCAGAGTAATGTTGACCTCATATGGCACATTGGAAAATGTTTCTTTCTCTTCTATTTGGAGAGAAGAAAAATGGAGAACTTTCTCTACATGATTTTAATATGACCTATGAAACTCTGGTAATTAGAAGAGTAAGCATAAGAAAACAAATGCTGATAGAATTATTAGATGATGTTCATAATTAGCAGAGATGTTCATAATCAAGAAAATGAATCTTGATTCTTACCTCATACCATATGTGAAAAGTGACTTGAAATGGATTTTGGATTTATGTATAATAACTAAAATTATAAAACTTCCTGAAGAATACATATGGAACATTATTCACAATTTTAGGGAAGAAACATTTTTTAAAATGGTGTATTTGCTAGGGTTCCAATAGAATAGATGTGTGTGTATATATTTAGTAAGGAATTAGCTCACATGCTTATGAAGTCTGACAAGTCCCAAGATCTGCAGTTGACGAGCTAGAGACCCAGAAATGCTGATGATGCAGTTCCAGTCCAAAAACCTACAGGCTTGGGATCCAGAAAGACCATTGTTTCAGTATGAGTGTGATGGCAGCATAAACACTGATGTTCCAGTTCAAGGCAGTCAGGCTGGAGGAAATTCCCTTTTATTCAGGCATTTTGTTTAATTCAGGCCCCAGGTGACTAGATGAGGCCTACCCACATCAGAAAGGTCATTCTTGAATATAATACCAAACACTCACAGATCCACCCCAGATAATGCTTGACCAAATATCTAGGGATTCTGCCCAGCCAAGTTGACACATAAAATCAACCCTTGCAAATGGGCATGTACACAAACACAAATATCTTTAATGAAAATATTTGAATAATCAGAATTCATCAAAATGAACAACTTTCCTCTTCAAAACATACCATTGAAAAATTAAGACAAACCCCAGATCTTAGTACTTGACATATTTTAGCACTTCAGTAGGAAAGTATTTGCCAAATGTGTCTGATGAAGGTGGTATATCCAGATTGAATAAAGATTTTTTTCAGCTTAATTTAAAAAAGACAAATGGCTTTATTTAAAATAACATGTAATATATTTGAACAATCATCTCATCAAAGAAGATAGATGAATGGATACTAAATAACCACATGAAGAGATGTTCAACATTTTTAATCATAAGGGAAATGAAAGTGAAAACCACAGTGAGATATTATTGTATACTCATTAGCTTGGTTAAAATTTAAGAAAGCTGACAGTATAATTACTGCTGAAGATTAGAACAACTAGCACTCTCATACACATATAACTAGTTAGTAGAAATGCAAACTGTTATATTTGATTCAGGAAGACATTTGGCATTTTCTGATAAACGTAAATATTCACTTACCAGAAATTCCACTGTATGGTATTTGCCTTACAGAAATGAGAAAACATTGCCACACTAAGATTTGCACTTGAATGTTCATAGCAGCTTTATTTAAAATAATCAAAATATGTAAGAAATTCAATGTTTAACTGGTTAATAAATAAATGGTGGCATATCAATATGACAGGTTACTGCTCAGCAAACCAAAAACAAGACAACTGCTGTCAAATCTGGCCAGCAGACTCTGGCTGAACAACGGATAAAAGATGTATGCAAATACAGTTTTTTGGCCTTGTCACCGGCTAGAGGACTTGCAGCTTACTGACCCCGAGGGGAGTGCTGAAGCTCTGATAAGCCAGTAACGCTTGTATTTAATTAGTACAGGTTGAATGACAAAGGTCCTGCATAAACACCTTTTGTGGGTAATTAACATTGCCAACCCCTTAAAGTAGAGAGCAGTCATGCACGCAGGTAGGCAAATATTGGTTTTAGGACAACATGAGTAAACAAGCTATTTAGATAAAATCCTCAACCTTCCCTTGTTATCTGCTCTTTATTATTAGCTTAAGGTAAGAAGATTAGGCTGCCTTCAGCCATAACTCTCTCCTGAGGCTTTTGCAAAACCTTCCAGCCTTCCAAGAAGCTTCGCATCTTTCAATAATTTTTTTCACCACCCTCACTGATCTCCTACACACTACTAGATGTAGAAATATGACCAGATCTCAAGAATATTATGCTAAGTGATAGAAGACAGGAACAAATGCCTATGTACTACATGATTTCATTTCAGTGAAATTCTGGGAAAGACAAACTATATAGAGAGAAAACAAATGAATGGTTGTAAGGTTGTCAGGGGCAAGGGATGGAGGAGATGATTATCTGCTGAGGAATAGGTAGGAGGCCATTTTGGAGGTTGCTGGAGGCATTCTATTTGTTGCTTCTGGTGATAGTTTAAACAGTTGTATACATTTGCCGAAACTAATCAGATTTTACATTTGAGTGTTGTGAATATGATTGCATACAAATAATATGCTAAAAATTCAGATAACAATGATAATATCATAAATGAGGAGCATGAGGACATTTTGTTCCTCTGTATATGACACTTTGAGGAGAGATTGGTTTTGTAGTTTTTTTCTCTATGGATGCCTAACATGAATCTAAATGTGAGAAAACCTCAGAAAAAATTCAAAGCGATGATGGTTCATTAAATAAATGATCTCTGTTCCTCAATAGCATAAGAGACAATAGTTAGCTGAGAATTCATTCCCAATTAAAAGATACTAAAGAGACAAAAGAACAAAATACAATGCATGATCCTATACCAGAGGGAGACAACTTCCATAACAAATCATTATGAGAATAATTGAACAAAGTGGGATATGAACTATAGATTAAGGCCTTATGTCAATGTTACATTATATGAATATTTTAATTGTACTGTGGCTATGTATCCTAGTTCTTTTCTTTCTTTCTTTCTTTCTTTCTTTCGTTGAGATAGAATCTTGCTCTGTCACCCAGGCTGGAGCACCTGGGAGTGATCTTGGGTCACTGCAACTGCTGCCTCTGAGGCTCAAGAAATTCTCCTGCCTCAGACTCCTGAGTAGCTGAGATTACAGTCACATGCCACCATGCCCAGCAAATTTTTGTAGTTTTAGTAGAGACAGGGTTTCATCATGTTGGCCAGGCTGGTCTTGAACTCCTGACCTTGTGATCCACCTGCCTCAGACTCCCAAAGTGCTGGGATTATAGTCGTGAGCCACTGCACTCGGCTGTATCCTAGTTCTTATGAAACACACTGGATTATTATAAGGTAAATTTGATAAATGCTCTGATAGCTGTTAATACATATCATGGAGACAGACATGGCAAGCAAAACTGAGTGAGAATAAGGCTTATAAAGAAAATAGGGCAAAAGTTGAAAAACTAGTGAATCTTGGTACAGGATTGTGGTGGAAAAAGTGATGACTCCCCCACAAAATGTCCATGTCCTAATCCTCAGAATCTGTTAATATGCTGTTTTACATGGCAAAAATAGTTACAATTGTAATTTAGCTAAGGATTTTGAGCTGTGGATGGAGATGATTATTTAGCGGGCCCAATAATCACAGGGGTCCTAGTAAGAGGGAGTAGGAGGGTCAGAGTCAGGCAGAAAAGATGTAGGGACCGAAACAGGCATCAGAGAGGAGAGAACATGCTGCACGGCTGGCTTCGGGGATGGAGGATGGAGTCCTGAACCAGGAAATACAGAACTCCAGAAGAAATACAGGCCTGTGGACCCATCTTTGACTTCCTTCCTCCAGAAGGCTAAGATATTGTAAAATAATAAGTTTTGTTGTTAAAATCACTAAGTTTGGCTAGGAAGCCAATACAGGTATAGAGAAAGTTCTGTGTCTCCCTATGTAATTTTCTGTTTAAAATTATTTTAAAATTCCAAAAACTTCACAGTAAAAGATGAGTCAGGGATTGGGCAATTAAATGTGTATGATTTGGGGAAGTTATCAGAAATATCAACAGGCAGATCATTAGATCAGGCTCAAATACTGAGTTATAGGAGCCTGTCAAGGTTTGAGGCTCGTAATATTCCTGTCAGTGTAAAAGCTTAACACAAAAATGGCCCTTGGTTGGCTGGAGAGGGGCTTCAGTGTGCTGAGGAAAATTGGAATTTAAAAAGACAGAGTTTTTCTTTTTTTTTTTTTTTTTTT
>NW_016107506.1:2034020-2056300 GCF_001604975.1 Cebus imitator
CAAACGGAATTTCTATTTCTATGTCCTTGAGGAATCGCCACACTGTCTTCCACAATGGTTGAACTAATTTACACTCCCACCAACAGTGCAAAATTGTTCCTGTTTCTCCACATCCTCTCCAGCATCTGCTGTCTCCAGATTTTTTAATGTTTGCCATTCTTACCGGCGTGAGATGGTATCTCAATGTAGTTTTGATTTGCATTTCTCTTATGACCAGTGATGATGAGCATTTTTTCATATGTTTGTTGGCCTGAGTTTTTCTATTGTTACCAATTGATGTATGCTGCAAACTGGAGCCTTATGAGTGTGAAATTAGGGGCAATAATAGGGACGAAAACATTTTAAAAGTTGGTGCAAAAAATTGCCATTACTGGAACATGTATGCAAACCTCATGCCCTACTAATAGTGGGTCAGTTTTGCTATTTTTGAGTGCACATTACTAAGGAGATATAATTTTGGCTCATCAACTTCAGTTTCCTAAAAGAGGTCTGGAAAGTAAGTCAAGATCTCATTTAGATAATATTTTTTGTTTAACTTTTTTTATCCCACTACTCATTTGACAATTTCTTTTCTATGCATTCACATGTTTGTTCTGACATTGTATCAGAATATTTTATTTGCTTCTTACTTTACTTTTGACCAAATTTGCCATAATAAATGGGTTTACTCTCCAAATCCAGTCCAGAGCCTGAGTGCTTGAGGAGAGTATCACAGGTTCTTTAAGATGTGATGTTTGCATGATGCAGAACATTAAAACATCCGTTTACTGAATCCTTCTAACTCATTTTATGAGACCAACATCATCCTGATACTAAAACCTGGCAGACACTCAACTAAAAAACACATTTTCAGGCCAATATCCATGATGAACATTGATGCAAAAATCTTCAGTAAAATACTGGCAAACTGAATGCAACAGCACATCAAAAACCTTACCCATCACAGTCAAGTTGGATTCATCCCGGGGATGCAAGGCTGGTTCAACATATGCAAGTCTATAAACATAATCCACCACATAAACAGAACTAAAGACAAAAACCACATGATTATCTCAATAGATACAGAGAAGGCCTTTGACAAAATTCAGCAGCCTTTAAGCTAAAAACTCTCAATAAACTAGGTATCAATAGAATGTATCTCAAAATAATAAAAGCTATTTATGACAAACCCACAGCCAATATCATACTGAATGGACAAAAACTGGAAGCATTCCCTTTGAAAACTGACACTAGACAAGGGTACCCTCTCTCACCACTCTTACTCAAAATAGTATTGGAAGTTCCAGCCAGAGAAATCAGGCAAGAAAAAGAAATAAAGGTATTCAGTTAGGAAAGGAGGAAGTCAAATTGTCTCTATTTGCAGACAACAGGATTGTATATTTAGAAGACCCCATCATCTCAGCCCAAAATCTCCTTAAGTTGATAAGCAATGTCAGCAAAGTCTCAGGATATAAAATCAATGTGCAAAAATCACAAGCATTCTTTTACACCAATAACAGACAAATGGAGAGCCAAATCATGAGCAAAATTTCATTCACAATTACTTCAAAGAGAATAAAATACCTAGGAATACAACTAGCAAGGGATGTGAAGGACCTGTACAAGGGGAACTACAAACTGCAGCTCAAGGAAATAAGAGAGGCCACAAACAGGTGCAAAACATTCCATGTTCATGATTAGGAAGAATCAGTATTGTGGAAATGGCCATACTTTCCAAATTAATTTATAGATTCAGTGCTATCCCCATCAAGCTACCATTGACCATCTTCACAGAACTGAAGAAAAACCACCTTAAACTTCTTATGGAACCAAAAAAGAGCCCGCATAGCCAAGACAATCCTAAACAAACAAACAAACAAACAAACAAAAAACCTGGAGGCAAGTCAATTCTAAGCAAAAAGAACAAAGCTGGAGGCATCACGCTACCGGACTTCAAAATATACTACAAGCCTAATGGTAATCAAAACAGCATGGTACTGGTATCAAAACAGAGATTTAGACCAATGGAACAGAACAGAGGCCTTGGAAGTAATGCCACACATCTACAACCATCTGATTTTTGACAAACCTGACAAAAACAAGCAATAGGGAAACAATTCCTTGTTTAATAAATGGTGTTGGGGAAACTGGCTAGCCACGTGCAGAAAGCAGAAACTGGACCCCTTCCTGACGCCTTACACTAAAATTAACTCCAGATGGATTAAAGATTTAAACATAAGACCCAACACCATAAAAACCCTATAAGAAAACCTAGGCAAAACCATTCAGGACATAGGCATAGGCAATGACTTCATGACTAAAACACCAAAAGCAATGGCAAGAAAAGCCAAAATAAAGAAATGGGATCTAAATAAACAAGAGCTTCTGTCCAGCAAAAGAAACAATTACTAGAGTGAACAGGCAATTAACAAAATGGGAACAAATTTTGAAATCTACTCATCTGACAAAAGGCTAATATCCAGAATCTACAAAGAACTCAAACAAATTTACAAGAAAAAAGGACCCATCAAAAAACTGGGCAAAGAATACAAAAAGACAATTTTCAAAAGAAGACATTTATTCAGCCAACAAACATATGAAAAAATGCTTATCACTGGTCATTAGACAAATGCAAACAAAACCATCTTGAGATACCATCTCATGCCAGTTAGAATGGCGATCATTAAAAAATCTGGAGACAACAGATGCTGGAGAGGATGTGGAGAAATAGGATCACTTTTACACTGTTGATGGGAGTGTAAATTAGTTCAACCATTGTGGAAGACAGTGTGGTGATTCCTCAAGGATCTAGAAATACCATTTGACCTAGCAATCCCATTACTGGGAATATACCTAAAGGATTATAAATCATTCTATTATAAAGACACATGCACACGCATGTTTATTGTGGCAGAGTTTACAATAGCAAATACTTGGAGCCAACCCAAATGCCCATCAATGATATACTGGATAAAGAAAATGTGGCACATATACACAATGGACTATTCAGCCATAAAAAAGGATGAGTTCATGTCCTTTGCAAGGACAGGGATGAAGCTGGAAACCATCATTCTCAGCAAACTGGCACAAGAACAGAAAACCAAACGCTGCATGTTCTCACTCATATGTAGGTATTGAACAATGAGAACACATGGACACAGAGAGGAGAACATCACACAGCGGGGCCTGTTGGGAAGTGCAGGGGCTAGGGGAGGGATAGTGGAGAGTGGGGGAACTGGGGAGGGATAACATTAGGAGAAATACCTAATGCAGGTTACTGGGGGATAGATGCAGCAAACCACCATGGCACGTGTATACCTATGTAACAAACCTGCACAATCTGCACATGTACCCCAGAACTTAAAATATAATAATAATAATAATAATAATAATAAATCCCTTTACTTCTTTCTAGTAATATTATTCACAAATATTGCTGACACAAGAACAGAAAACCAAACACCGTATGTTATCACTCATGGTGATGTTACACACTTTCTTCACTCAGGATTTCAGGAAGATACAGATCTGTCTCAAAAAAAAAAAAGGGCATTACAATGTGCAAAGTAGGAAATTTAAGTGCAGCAAATAAATCTTTTTTTTTTTTTACCACTGTGGGAAACTTCCTAGTAATTTCCATTATGGCCATGAAAGGATTTGTTTATCATTTTGAAAGTGCAAAAATAATAATAATGTTTTTATTTGAAAATTGTTTTTAATTATGTAGAATCTTGTACAATTTTAATGAATATGAGTTATTGGTTGATCACTTCGTATGAATTTCACAGATGCTTGTTTAGAATGGGCAGGTATAAAAGTCCCTGTGTGAAATAACTGAGCTTTGTTTCTTAGCTTATGCTACACATTCTGCATTTCCAACAAAATTAAACAAATCATTTTGTGCCAGTTGAAGACAGATGCATCCTGGGTCAAGCCTTTCCTCTCTTGCCATTTCGGATACCACTGACAGCATTTTTTATTCATCATTATCATTTATATTTTGCCCAAACAGTTTAAGAAAGTTTATTTCTCTGAATTCCTGCTATAACATATTGCCCTGGAGACATTGTAGAATCACCATCAGCATCATTTTAGTCAATACTATCAAATAGTAATATGAATGGCATAATAGGAAAAAAATTCTCAAATTAATTATAATTTCACAATTATCCACAGATACAGCAAATAATATCTCTGCCTAAATATTATAAAATGAATAAGCCCTGGGGTTAAATAAAAATGTTGTTATAAGATATAGCAGAATGCAACTACAACAGTCTGCATAATCTATGATTAACCTCTCTAGTTCCATTTTTTCTTAAAAGGTAAAGTCATATAACTTATATCACTCTTGGTGCAATTAGCTTTGAATGTAAGTGTAGGTGACAAAAGGGACCTGGATAAAATATCTGTGAGAAATCTGAGCCCAGTAGCTGTGGTGGACCCACTCAGAGATTTCAATGGTAATAAGGACTAAATGCTGTTTTTTCTGAGTGCTTTGTCTCCACATATGAGTAGGGTTTTTACTGCTTCTCTTCAGCATGATGTGTGCTTTTCATTCTAATATTTCAGAGACGGCTTTTTGCATTAGCTCCCCAGTGAAAGCCATTGAGTGAATACAGAGTTTCCTAGAATGAATCAACCATGGCCTACTTGCTTAGTGTCAGAGTCTTTCCTGTTTTTGGAAAACAGAATCTTCAAAATTGCGTGTGTGTGTGTGTGTGTGTGTGTGTACGCACACATGTCTATGTATTTTTGTGTATTTATAAATATATTTCTGGATAATTTATGCTGAAATGTTTTTTATTTGCTTGGTTGTCTTGTCTAAACCAAGATCCTCTAAGCAATAAAAGAAACCAAAATTGTGTACAAAGGAAACTATTTCTATTTTCAAGCCTATTCATTTATGTAACAGCATGAGTAATCTGCTGACACAGAAACTTTCATGCTTAAATGATCTTATAGAAGAGGCTCATAATACCTAATTTTAACTACATTAGCTGCCATGTTCACTGATTTTTTAAATTGCATATGAAAGTTTACCATTTATACAATATTTTTCCAGAAAATAGTTTATACGTATACATATGTTTGTTTATTTATTTATGCATGTGCACACACACACACACAGATGAACTAAGAATTTGGCGATTGTCTGCGACAATAATTTTTTTAAAATAATACTTTAATTCTTCTTTTTCCTATTAATCAATGAAATAATATAGAATAATTATATAATATTGTATTCAATGGCCTAACTGAATGTATTTATTCAAAGTATGCTCTTATTACCATCAATTTCATGTTAAAGAAGGTAGAATTCCTTCTTGTGTTCTCTTCTTCTTGATCCTTTCTCTTTTGCCTCCTGCTAGATTTATTTATATTTTCTGAAAAGGATAGCTCCTATTTTTTCTCAACCCTCCAAATTCTTCTGCTTTACTTGCTCATTCTGCTCTATAAACACAGATTTCATTTTCATTATCCTCAAATAATTAAATTCTTCTTGTCAATCTTGCACTAAGTCAACTATCTCCATTTGTCGTTTCATGAAGAATTTCATGAGGTCCATGTTACTTCCATCAACCTCACTTCATCCACCAATTGCTTTTTTAAAAGGTCACATATAATCTTTGTCTTAATGCAAAGATGAAATCTAATAATCTAAATGTGTTTTAATTCTGCTTATTATTGAAGTCATTTATTTTTCATAGCAACTAAATTAAGAAAGTAGTGTGTATTAAATGAGTATTAAAGGCACTGATGGTATAGAGATTAAAGATATTACCCAGGGTCTCAAAAATTTAGTTTAGTGAGGGCAATGAACATGAAATAAACATCATATAATGCAAGGCAACAACTCATAAAGGTATATTTTCTTGATAGAGATATGACATTTGTTACTTGCTAAGCAAGAATGTTTATCTAGAAACTTGAAAAGTTTCTTAATTTAAGAAAACTGACACAAGAAAGAAAACCAAACAACACGTGTTCTCACTTATAAGTTGGTGTTGAATAATGAGAACACATGGACACAGGGAGGGGAACATCACACGCTGGGGCTTGTCAAGGGGTGGGGGGCTAAGGGAGGGATAGAAGAGGATGGGGGGATAGGCGAGGGATAGCATTAGGAGAAATACCTAATGTAGCTGACGGGATGATGGATGTAGCAAACCACCATGACATGTGTATACCTACATAATAAACCAGCATGTTCTGCACATGTACCCCAGAATTGAAAGTATAATAAAATTAATTAGTTAATTAAAAAAAGAATTCTACAATGTATTATACCTTAAAGAGGGATTATTTTTAATTGGGAGAAAAATGTTGCTTACAAAAATCTTTGGTTTCTTAGATGTGAAACACGAATTTTCAATTCAATAATAGTATTTAACATAAAAACATAAAGACACTCACATTTAAAAAATGTTAAGTGTGATTCAATTATCCAAATAATTGCTTTTATGTACTATGAAGTGCCTAGGTCATGCCTTCTAGAATTTCCCCATCTTTTGTAAAAACTTGATTTTTTTTCTCACCATTTAAATACCTATGACACATGATCTAGATTTCTGTAATATTAAATCTATATGTGCTTATATATAGATAAGATATATAGATAGACAGATAGATAGATGATAGGTATAAGACAAACTCTCCTTGGTAAAGTGGTACACGCCCTTTTAAGGAAGAGTAGTGAGTTGATTACATATTTTCAAAAGTTTTTTTATGACTCATGATCGATCAAAGGCTGAATGTTTTGGTGTGTGTGGGGGGAGATCTTGTAAATCTAACTTGGAAGAATAATCCAAACATTTATGAGGACAGTTTAAATAAGATCCTACTTAAATACATGTGAATAATGGTTTAAGACTAACACCCCATTAAAAAGTTGCATTTTCTTTAGTCATTTTAACAATCTAATACTTAACCTTGCACAATTTCACAGGAGACAAGTTTATGACACACTAAGTACACTAGGAGGCTATGCTCCCATCTGAATAATGCAACCACAGCAGTTTCTTCTTTGTAATTCACCTATAATTGTATCATATGTTAATTTTCATGAAAGCCATTGATTGACCCAACCCTACAGCTAACATTCTCTATGTAACCTAGATATGAAATGACTTGGCTTGACAACTGTTCCTTATGGGGTGATGACTAATGATATTCATTCATATTCTCATTTTTGTTACATTTCAATTTCAGGAGAGAGGAGTCAAATCACAGACTGTATTAGAGACACAGACCATGAGGTTAAACACAGTAAAGAACTCAGTTGTCCTTATGGTGAAATCAATAGATGGGGGGCAGAAGCAAAAGCTAGCTTCAATAGGATGGCATATCAATGTCCAGTATTTCAACTGGATCGCAAGAGTCTCCATAGGAACAATTCCAACTATTGTTTCAGTCCTCCAAAGCCCAAACAAATGTTTGGATCTTCTTACTTTTTTGTGTTTATATAATAAATGCCTAACAGGTTACTTAGCCATTGTCTGTTCCTTATTACTCAAAATGCCTGATGTACTATTTTGTCTTTCTTCAGGGATTAATAAATGCTCTGCTTCTCTTTTACACATTTGAAAAGCTGGCCAACTTTACGTTATATTTATTAGCATATGCTTTAATTGATGTTCCACTTTAAATTGATGTTCCACTTGGTGACAGACCATGCAATTTTGGCATCTCATCTATCACAGTGCCTTGATTATATTAATGTCTAATGAAGGGGATGCTATTCTTTGACTTATTTTAGACTACCTTCTGACTTTTCTATATTATGCTAATAATATAAGTGCTTTTTCTAGTATTTTTTCATCAGCAATTATTATATATTTTCGTAAATAATGTAAACAGTGTTATGTGCTATTGGTTGATATTCTCAGTTTCTTCATGTATGCTGATGATGTGAAAATGTATTGAAAAGAAAATTAACCGGTTTTTTAGAAGAATTTTTATAGTACAAATTCTCTGAGACCAGTTATAATTTAAATGAAAATAGCACTTTTATTTTTAATGCATTTTTATACATTTAAATAAAATTGGGGAGGTAAAAATGTAATTTCCACTAGTTGGAGTGTAGATAATTAGAGATTAAATATTTTTGCAAAAATTCATTTATGTACGTTTAAAATATTATGTTTTCACATGAATTAATCAGCAGAAACAAACGTACAATATGTAAATTTATTTTTGGGGACCTGCAAGGTTATAATCATATTTTTTTTACTTGTTCCCTAAGCCACAAAAGCAATTTAATAGTATGAATATAAAAGGGAAAGCTTTATCTGAATCATCTCTTTAAATTGATGTTCCACTTGGTGACAGAGCATGCAATTTTAATATCTCATCTTATCTATCACAGTGACTTGATTATATTAATGTCTAATGAATGTGGATGCTACTCCTTGAATTATTTTAGACTACCTTCTGACTTTTCCATATTATGTACTCCTACAACCACCATCAGTCTTTGTCAATATTCCTTAATGAAAAAGATGCATCTTTCAATTTGTTAAATTGCATACATTTGTAGATTTTGATTCAACACCTACTGGCACCTCAGAAACATATGATAATCCTTATCCATATAGTAATATCAGAAATGTAAATTAAAATGAACAAAATTTACTCAATTATTTATAGATTTGATTTCATAGGGCCAATACCTATTTGTGGTGTTAACAATTGGCTAGAGCTCTAACATAATATACAATACATCATCATTTTAGATTATTGAATTTGATAATTAACCTAGCCCAGGTATTAGCATTTTATTGTTCCTAGACAGAACTGAGTTTTTCAGCCTGTATGATGATATAAACTCTTTTAAAAATTTTCACTCTTTTTGTGCTTTAAGCAAATATGACTTTGACTAAAAACTAGTGAAACACATTAAATCTTTCTACACATCACAAAATTCCTCTGAAAGGTCCCCAGGTATGACCATTGTAGATCAATACCATCATTATCATTGGAAATTTTATACATATGTCTGACATGATTTATTGAAATTGGCTGCTTCCTTCTGAGACCTTTAATAATGATTCATATGATACAAAAGATGGCATAAATGTATTTCTTTTCCCCCTAGAATGATTGTCACATAATGTGTAAAGACAATGAAAGAATCAAAGCCAAGACAAACCTGTACAGTGAAAACACAAAGGGTCACTGGCAGGTTTCAAATGATCCAAGACATCCTCAAGTAAGAGAAATAATTAGAATTAATCCCATCTTCAGCTGACAGCTTTCTCAGGGCAATAAACTTAAGGAATCAAGACTAAAAATAGCATTACCCTTTGCCCATTGGAATAATATTTGTTAGACTGACAATCATTAAGGAGGCAAAACAATAAAGTCAAGCTTTTGTACAAGAAAATAGCAAACATTTGGTTTGATATTTAAAATATATTGTAATATTTAGAAATGCATTTTAATATATAGATATTAATTTGAAATTTTATGGTAGGAAATATTGGTTAAAGAATGTTCTTTACACCAAGTTTCTAGTCAACTGTCTCCAGCACAGTGAAAATTCAAAGAGTAATAATGATCTTCAGCCAATTTTCCCATCCCACTGGCTTTTCCAGATACCACCTATACTAGCTGTGGAAATTTGGGCATGTTGCATAACTCCTCTGAGCCACAAATTTATTTGCAAATTATCAGGACATTTCTACCTATTAAATAAAAAACATACGCAAACCAGAGTTATTGGCACCCAAGAGTTTCCAAGTAAATGTTAATTCCTTTCAACAATTTCCAATTCAGTCAAGAGCCTATATTAAAGAACATTGCAGCTTCTTCAGCTCAAAGTCAAAGGGTAGCGATATTTAATTGACAAGATATTTTATGTAAATTATGATAGTGTCTTACATTTGTGAATAACATTACAATTTTCAAAGTGCTTTTATCTTACTTGGGCCTCATAAATTTTCTCTGAGATATGTATGATGACATTGTTAAAATACCCAAATGTATCTTGAAAAATGATTGTGTTTCCTTGGGAGTGGAATCAATAGATGCTGTACACACTATCGGTTGTCTTGAACTTCCCTGTAAAATATCATACCTATTAACTTCTCAGGTAAAACTTCCTTTAAAAACTGCTGACCTGTTTCCATACTCCATATACCTCACCTTTCCACAAAAATGCAATGAGTTGTCTGGTTAGTGAATAAAGCCATTTGTCTGAATTTTATAAAAATAAAGACTATTAGCCTCTATCTGCTCTCTCCTTCTTGGTGGAGCAATGTCTTGAAGTCCACATGATGGGATAGGTCTTCTATCCAGTCAACTTAAGATATAGTCTCCAATTTTAGTTTTATTAATAAAGATAACATCGTCCTCTCCATCTGCCTTACCCCTGTTGGTTCCGAACCTTGGTGAAGAAAGTTGAGCTATTTCTGTTCCCCTTCAAACTCCAGTATAACTAAAGAAAAAATAAAATCAGGAATAAAAGAGTTTGAATGACTAACCCAAGAATATAGAGTTAGTAAATGGGAGATCCAAGATACAAATCCACATTTCCAAACGCAAAGTCTGGAATTCCTTCCAATTTACCACTCGATTTATCATTTCATTTTTCTTTTTACACTTTTTTTTTTTTCTAGTCCTGGAACTTTTATTCATTGGGCAAGCACTTAGAAGCTCTGTGATATGCAAAAGTTACTCAAACTCTCTGAGCCTTGTTTGTTCATCTTCAAAGTGGAAAAGTAATACGTCACAGGGCTGTTGTGAGGGTTAACAAAATAGTGTACATGAAACATATCTCCTAGTAGGCACTTCAGAAGTCGTGTTTCCATTTTCTTCTTTCTTCCTTCATTCATATTAACACCAAGGGGAAGAATTACAGTGTGAACTTTTCAATCAGTTTATTGAAATATGTTTCCACATGACATTTGCTGACTTTGTTCTTACCATTAACTCTTATTAGGAAAACTGACATTTTGCTTCATGATTGTTAATAGCAGAACATATAATTTCTTTTATTATTTTTTATTTACATTTTTTATAATTCCAAACTATAATCCTGCACTTGAAATTTAAGTAAAACACCTTAAGTGGTCTTATACTACCATTTTTTAAAAGAAAAGTATGACTTAGAAATTGTTACATAAAATATACTTGGTGAGTAACGGTCACAGAAAGCATATCTGACAATGTAGCTTCAAAAAAATGATAAAAATATACTTGAGGTAAAAAGAGAAGAAAATTGAGCAGAAGAAATGACAAAGATGACATAAGAAAACTGAATGAATAGGAGAGAAAAGAAATTATATTGTATATACTCATAATATTTTACATTTTTATATTTAACAATTATATTTTTTTAAATTTGAAGGAAGAATGTTTATGTGTAAAAATGGAATGGAAAATAAATTTTACAGATAGATACAATGTATACCTCTACATAGGAGAAAGTTTTTTGTGAGCTGGAAAGTGATGGCACCAATGGAAACATTTGATGGTATGGTCAGATCAGAAAATAAGTAAAATAAGGAAGTGTTAAAATTAAAAACATTATTTGGCTTACTGGAATTTTCATTGAATTAACAAATTTAATTAGGTGGCTTTGTGAAAATATACCTAATGAAAAATTTAACTATAGCATCTGCTTTTCCTATGTATTCTTCCTTCAACATGCTGTGTTCCCCACCATTTATTCATATTTTTACTATAAAATCATACAATAATAATTTTTTCTGCATAATTTCCGTGGAACAGCTGCAAAAAACATGTTAGTATATTTAAATGACTGAATGATCAATGGATGTGGTTGTAAAGAATCATTCAGAATATATTGGTAGATAACAGATCAAGCTGTCTTATTCTTAATAATTTTTCGTCTTTAGCTGGACACACTTACTTTGTGTTTTCATGCTAGTGATCAACATTTTTAAAGAGAAACAAATGATTCTTCAAGTTCTGTTTTTGTAATATTGAAGAGAATGTGATCAATAACTAATTTCAGTTCAATGAACTGGGAAACACTACACTGACGGCTAAGAGTGGCATGGAAACATTAGACCTCATGGCATGGTGCTGTATCTTCAGATCACTTAATACTCTTAACACAGTTAATAATATTTCTTTCATTCCCCCCAGGTTTTCGTGTGGGACATTTGTTTTCTGTTTAGCTATTTTACTATGGTTTTGTTTTACCATGGTTTGAAGTGTTTTCTGCACATTTTGTCCTCTTGGTTGTAGTTCTAGAAATTTATTTACATTAAGTATCAGATTTAGTTTTGGAGATAGATATACTTAAGATTACATTTTTTTTTCTACTCTATTTTCTGATATTTGATTATTTCTTAAATCCCTTGACATACTTGTGAATTAAAACCTACATATTGTTTTAAAAGTAATTTAGAGCTGCTGGATAGTTTGTTGTCCCTCTTTGCTAGGAAGATCGAATGTAGGTGAACCCACTTAATCTAATCAAGGGCCTATTAGATTTCATTTTGAGTTACACTTTTGAGAATAATTCGTTCATTTGTCATTTGTCCCCTACCTTTCTTGCTCTAAGGTGTAGTCTTCCAGGAGTTCCAGGCCCTAGAGAAGTCACATTGGTTCCTCTCTCATCTTCCTGTGTTTCCTGAATTTTTGCTCTTGCCTCACAATTACTATGAGGCTGCTTAAAAATTTATTCTACTCTTCTGAAGTTTTTGCTTGGCGTATTTTTAACCATTGCACAGCTTTAGAATTCATAATATCTAGCAAAGAGAATGATTCTCTGATATCTGTTTCTCACTTATCACACTCCACATTTCTAGTCTTTCAAGCCTCCAGTTTTTATAATTTGGGCTCAAGACACATCCATAATTTCTACTGATTCTTTTGTGTGTGTGTGTGTGTGTGTGTGTATGTGTGTGTGTGTGTGTGCTTAATAGCACAATTTACCTGGGTTATTTGCCACACCGTCAGCCTCTTAAACTCAACCCAGAATCAGCAAATACTCAAAGGAAGTTAGCCGGTTCAGAATGTTGACTTACCTCTCTGTGCAGTTCAGTCACCTGCATGGTTTTGCCATTCGAAATTCTGGTTATCTCAACTAATCTCGCCTGCCTTCAAAAATACTTTTCTTTTTCTGTTTTGTTTCTTTTTTTTTAATTTTCTTTTGTTCTTCTTCTTCATATTGTCTTCTAGAGAAGATTTACCACACGTTACTTTATCATAGCTTTGAGTGGCACTTTAATATCATATTTTAAAAGAAGCAAACAATAGAAATGTATTAAAATATCTTCTCAAGGTAAGAATATGTTGTGGTACTTTACGAACACAAAAGTAGTCACATTAAAAACTGATAAGTTCTTGGTAAATTAAGTTATACATGTCTACCTTCAGTTTTTTATAAAATGCATGGTTTCCTCAAAGCTGTGAAACATAAATATATATTTTTAAAAGGTATTATTGTCTCCATGAGTTAGGTCTCCATGAGATTGCACTTCTTTTAATAAAGTTTCCATTGCTTCTGGGCATATGTGTGCAGTAGATTAAATCCATGTTATTTTTCTTGGTTAGTGTTGTGGGTTGATGGAAGCTTAATTATTTAGTATTTTATTGGTTTCCAAGCTATTTATACCTTAACTATCCTCTATTTCAATGTCAAGTATCAATTACATAGTAAGACATTAAAAAAATAAAAAGACAATGTGCACACTCTAAATTTGTGCTTTGGGATAAAGACACCATTTGCTAGCTAGCGTTGCTTTTCCATCAATATAATATATTCTTTTGACCATTTTGATGTCTGTTTGATATCAACTTGCCTCTGCTTTTTTCATTATCTGCTGTCATTATGAAGAATGCTGACTCTTCATAATTGTGTAAAGTTTTATGTCTACAGAATGTATCCTAGCTAATCAATATGAAATTAATATTTTAGGCTAGTAGTAAGCTAGAGCTCCTGTCTTTTTGCAACTTTCTTATGAGACAATCTTAGCTGGAATAGCTATGACTTTAATTAGTGTGATCAATCTTAAGCCCTTACAGTTAATGTAAATTCAGGCCCCTAGATGTCAGTATTCTGCAGTAAAGCATGCTACAAATAGTCACTAAATCACAGATGCTCAGCCAAAGAACTCTGTGAAGAGTTAATCATCACTTTATATACTAAAAGTTTTAGATTGTTTGATGATTTACTGACTCTGGACTTAAGCTTCTCATTTTATGGGAAAGTAAGTGGCAATATTGATAAGATTATTCTTGGTCTCTAGCAGCCCTCCAGATATTATTTTTCAGATACACAATCACTGGCTCACAGTAAGTGATGTTTCAATGTAAGGTACAAGCTTTATTATCCTTTTTTTAAATTTTTCCACAGTAGAAGAACTTTAATGGCCACTGAAAACATACAATCATCTGGCACCCTACTAGGGAAATTTGGGGCATTTGGAGCTTAATGCTTGGAAAACTACACCCTTAATTATCCTTCCTTAGTCCAAGTGGCCTGAGAGAATAAGCTTATGTTTTGTTTTCTTAGAATTTTTAAAAAAATTTTATTGCATTTTAGGTTTTGGGGTACATTTAAAGAACATGCAAGATTGTTGCACAAACTTTATTATCTTATACAGTGGGGATCATTTAGATTTAAAACATACCTATTTCCTACTTCAGATAGCTTACTTTTGTGACATTTTCTAAGATTCCATATCTATAAATTGGTATCAATTTATCACGAGTTACTTTATCATAGCTTTCAGTGGAAATTTGATATCGTATTTTAAAAGAAACAAAATAATAGAAATGTATCAAAATATCTTCTCAAGGTAAGAGTATATTGTGATACTTTATAAATGCAAAAGTAGTCACATTAAATAACTGATAAGTTGTTGGTAAATGAGGTTTTGTATGTCTACTTTCAGTGTTTTATAAAATGCATGGTTTCCTAAAAATTGATATCAATTTATAGGCATGGCATCTTAGACAACGTCATAAAAGTAAGCTATCTGAAGTATCTCTAGTTTAATGGTCCTAAAGCTGGGACATGCTACTAAGATATATTTTATCAGGTTCTTCTAATTGTCCTACTTATGTGAATGATACTAATACTGTTAGACACATTATGATGTCAACTATCAGCACATTTATGAAGAAAGTAGACTAGGTCTTCTGTCCTCTTTGGTTTCCCAGGAGATCCTCAGTAACTAAAATAGAAATGGATTATAGGTCAATGTTTTAGTTCCTTCTTCTCCAATGCCATGGACAAAATTATTTAATGTGAGAAGTGTTTTTATACAAATAAATTTCTGTTCATAACCACAGCTTTTAACCACAATTTTCTTAGACCCCCACAAACTTTCTAATCATATTACAATGATTTAGCCATCAAACTGTTTTTCTGGGACAATATTTATTTTTATATGTTAAATAATAACTAGAAAGTTATGTATACTGTGAGAGATGTCTTAAAATAGAAAATCAGTTAGAAATAGAAAAATAAAAAATAGATTGTGATGGATTATAAAAATTATTGATGCTTTGCTAATTAGTTTAAAATGATAGATTCTCTAAGTAATGACTGCAATCAGCAAAATAAGGCTATGAAAGTAATAAGATTAGTCAAGTACAACCCTAACATAGGACACACTATTTACAGCACATTTTTGAAGATTCAGGTTTAATGCTTGGAAAACAGAATAGGTAATTGATGAAACTTACCTATTTTGAATGTCCGGTTTATAGCTTCTGACACTGTGTCTACACAGTGTCAGAAGCTATAAACCGGACATTCAAAATAGGTAAGTTTCATCAATTCACAGGGTAATGTTTGATGTCTCAAGTACCATATTATACTGGCACTATGCCATTAAAGTCTTCTGTCATTTCCTTTTATATTAGAATCTTCCCATACCACAAGGAAAATCACCAGGCCAAAAGCTATGTTCAAAGTCTGGACAGGTACTAGTTTTCTCTGGCAATCAACTGTCAATTTTTGATAAAATAGAGGATATTTAAAACCCTCTTCTTAATTACACATATTTATGTAATTAATCACTCTACCTCCAAAGTCCATATGAAGGCTTTCAGGTTTTGAAATATCAGAATTATGATAGTCCCATAGAACAAGGTGGGAAGTATTCCCTTTTTTCTACTATCTGAAGAATTTGTGTAAGACTGTGTGAAATTATTTTTCTTAAATATTGAACAAATACATCTGTGATGTGAAGCTGTCTGGGTCAGAAGTTTTCCTTGTGGGAAAGTTTTAAAAGTGTAGATTTAATTTCTTTAATAGATCAATAACATTCAGATTTTTGGTGTCTTTTTATCAGTTTTGGTATGCTGTTTTTTAAGATCTTTTTTTCATCTAAAGAACTAAATGTATTAATAGATAAGGTTTTCTTAATATTCTCTTATAGACTTTTTCATATCTGTTGGGCCTATAATAATGGTCACCCCTACCACAGCTTTATTTCTAATATTGGTAATTTGTGTTTTTCTCATTTTTTTGTCTTGCTAGCAATTATTAACTTTACTAATTTTTCCAAAGAACCAAATTTTGACTTAGTTCATTTCTCTAATGTATATTTAAACTTTTTCTAATGTATGTGTGCTTTATGTTTTACTGGTGTCTGCTCACTTTAAAAAACATTTTCTTCCTCATATATTCTTTGTGTTGAATTTACTGTTATTTGCCTGGATTTTGAGATAGAAGCTTGAATCATTATCTTTTCCATTTTTTCTTCTTTTCTAACATATGCATTAAAAAGTAAAAACAGCAACAACAAACTCTTTAGAGTTTCACTGTTCAAGCTGCATTTTATAAATACGTCTATGCCATATTTTTATTGCTGCTTACTTTAAAATATGTCAACATTTTATTATGATTGAGCTTTGATCCATTAATTATATAAAAGTATGATGTTTAATTTTCAAATATATTATTTCAAACATTTACTTCAGAATTATTAACTTAGTGACTTTGAAAGCTGTTTTCCAACACTATTATTATTCTTAATGATTATGGTGATATTTACCCAATTTATAATATACGAATAGTTTCTATGACACTAATCACTAATTAATATCTCTGAAAGATACTAATATCTCTGAAAATAACTGAATGTCCCTAGAAACAAAACAAGAATCTTATACCAGAATTGGCTGATTTAATTTACTGTGGATTTTTAGTTATGGTTAGATGGGCTTTCTTTTGGTATCTCTCTATATTTACTGAGTCAAGAAAAAAGTAACATCAACAATCAAAATTAAATTTCAAATATGAAAAAGTAACTTTTAATAAAGGAGATTTTGTTAAGTGTCAGAAATCATTTTTCACTTTAATAAGCATACGGCAATGATTAAAAAAAAGGCTCTGTTTTGTCTCCCACTTATTACTCCATTCCCCAAATAATTACTGCATGTGAAACCATAGTCTCCAGTGTATCCCTTTTGTTTTTTATTGCAAAATCTCTGTTTGTATTCTGACAGAAATTGAAATGACTCCTGTCTTTTATTTCATTAATAATGCCTTATTACATAAAAGAAAATCCTTGAAAGTATAAGAAAGGTTTTAAAATGTATTTTCTTAAGTGTAGTGTGATTTCTTTTAAGTCTCTGAAAGCTCTTTTACCTTTGAGATTCTTGATTACCTAGAGCTATGAAAATGGGAATTGTACTTGTTTCTCTCCTGGGTCTACCATGTTTTAGCTTTGTGATCTTACAACCATGTTTAAGTCTGAAAATAAGAGTTAGAAGTAGGACTGGCACATGCCACTATATTGCATTTAATCAACTCTAACAGAATTTTTGTTTCTAAACCCAGGACATTGGGATCTGCTGGTTAGAGATCTCAGTGCCCAAGGAAGAATACTTGTATGAGGAGATGGAACAGTGTTTCTGTTGCATTGGCAATGAAGAATATCTAATTATTTTGAATTTGTCACAGTCTGCGGCTAAAAGGTGAACAGGAAAAGCAGAGGGTATTACCATGTTGGATTGGTTGTTTGATCCTGAAAGTCAAGGGGGAAATATGGCTGCCACAAAGTGAGGTCAGAGAGAGATTTGTGTAACATTCAAGGTATCCCCTTGAGCATCTTCTATTACTGTTTTGGCCAATGATAAAAGTTAAAGAATGATGATAACAAGTCAATATACAGAGCACAATACAACTAGAATTATGATAGCCATATTTTTCATTATCATGTTTATATTAACATTAATTTATATATTCTTAATATATGCTAATTTAATAAAAGTTGATATATTAATTATTTGTTAAATAATTTTATATTTTTCTTTCCCCTAATGTTTTATGTAACATATAGCTGGTGTTGGTACTGGTTATCTTTATAACATAGCTCATATATTTCACATTATCAATATGTAATTATGACTGAATTAAAAGAGGAATAGCAATCATCCAGAAATTGTTGTATAAATTGTTGGGACTTTATTTCTTCCTCTTCAATAGACAGCAAGAAGTTTGCATTTGTATGTAGGATGGTTGTGTAGTTGTTATTACTGTTTGGTAACTTGTAGTATAGGGAAAGGTTGAGAATTATGCTTTACTGTATTCTATCAGTTTTCTTTTAGTGTAGAGGCTAGAAAACTTAGAGCTACATTTCTGAAGCTCACCATTAGCTGTGGTTCTTTGTATAGTTTACTTCCACCTTATTAAATGCAGTTGTAGAAAATAAGAAAAGTAAAAATAAAAGTGGAAGCCATGGTTAAAAAATTTATTTACCTGTAGCTTTTGCCACACCATTGAAAATATCTGGTTCTTCTTCAGTGTCTTCCTGATATGAAAGCTTCTTTATCACAGAGGAGGAGGTAGCTCCTTGCAGTAATTCTATGGTGGAACACTAATAAAGTCTTTCTTGGTTAAGTTAGCCATAGTGATTACAGTTAACCAAAAAATTCAATTTTGATCAATAGAATGTTAATGTTTGTTAAATACATTCATTCCTGAATACAGTTTTCTAATATATAAACTTTATCTAAAAATGTCTTTATTTTGCCTTTGTTCCTGATATAAAGAACAGTGATTTGAGTGATAGCAGATTTCATATCAGGAACCAATGAAGCTAGATAAGAATGGAACATCTTTGAAGTCTAAAAGAAACAAAAAACCAACCTTGAATTCTTTATTTAGTATAGTTACCCTTCAAAAATGAAGGCGAAATAAATATGTTTTCAGATAAAAGACAACTATGACAATTCTTCACAAGGAATCCTATTATATCAGAACAGCCAAAAGAAGTTTGTTAGCCAACAGGAAATTATATCAAAGGGAAGATTTGACCTTGAAAACGAATGAGGAAAATAAGAAATTTTAATTATCTGGGTAAATAGAAAATAAAATTTTTTATCTTAACATCTCTAAAAATGTATGACTATTTAAAACAAAAATTAGAATATGGACATTGTGAATTTCAATGTATGTAAATCCATATTGTAAGACTACTTTAACATAAAAAACAGTAGCAAATAGAAGAGAAATGTAAGAAACTTATATAGATGCAAAGTTTCTAAGTTTTACAAGAGCAATGCAATATTAGCTCTAACTGAACTATGAAAGAATACATATTATAGCAATCAATATAGATAAAGTTGGAATAGGTAAATTAAATTAGAATACTGAAAATGTTTAAATAAACTAAATAAAGGCAGAAAAAGGAGCAAAAAGAAGAAGAAGAAAAAAACAAAATAATAGACATAAATCCAAAAATGCCTTTTGAGTGATAGAAATTAAAAGAATGAACGAAAAGCAAGACTCAGCTCTATGCTTTCTGCAAAGAAAACTTTAGATAAAAAGACATAGGTTGAACGTAAATGAATAAAAAAAGATATACAATAAAATAAGCAAAAGAAACCTGGAGGGTCATATGAATGCAAAATAAAACAGATTTCAAACCAATGTATTACTAGAGATACTGAGAGAAATTACATAATGATAAAAGAGACATTTCATCAGGAACATATATTTTAAATGTGTATTTCCTTAAACAGAGGCTTACTTATCAAACAGAGGAAATAAATTGATAAATTGGCAAATCTTTACAGTATGAAAGTTTCAAAACTCTACCTTAGCAATTGATCAAGCAACTAGATCAAAAATAAAAAAAAATTTGAAGATATTACTCACACTATTAACCACCTTGATTTAATTGGCATTTGTAGATCACCATATTTGACATTCTTTCCAAGAGTACATGGTACATTCATCGAGAAGGACCACATGCTCGTCCATAAAACATGTCTCAAGAAATTTAAAAGGATTGAAATCATACACAGAATATTCACTAACTTCACAGAATTAAATGAAATTTAATATTAATAGTATACTTAGTAAACTCACAAATACTTGGAAATCAAACAAAAATCTTCTAAATAATTCATAGATCAAAAACAAAAATCAAAAACAAATTTAGAACACATTTTGAATTAAAAGACAATAATAACCTGAAGTGCTGTAATAATTATTTGATCTGAGTGGCAGTTGCATAGTTTTTGCTTTCTGACAACTTGTTTAGAGTTTGTTATTTTCTATATGCATATGATCTGTTATACTTACATTTAAGTTAAAAATAAAAGTTATTAGCATATATCTGACACTGGAATACTAGCTAGCGTATTTGAAGAGGCAATAATAGTAAAGTGTGAACTAGAGGAAATGAAATGGTATCCTAGAGTGATGAGACTCATTGCCACAGTAACAAAGGAGATAGAAAAAAAATTACTTTAGGCAGATAATGAGGGCAAAAAAGTCCATGGCAGAACTTCCCTTTTAACAAAAAGCAGCCCCAGAAATCACTTCTTTTCTAACAAAGAGCAGCCTGGAAGATCGGGCTGCAAACACAGATAAGGACCTGGAAGGTTGCACAGGGGAATGCCCACAGCTGCACAGATAGAAAGGGCTCTCTGGGGCCAAGCATATCCACCATGGGGGCTCCACCTTCCTTTTTTTGTTAGCACATGCACAGTGAAAAAGGAATAAGCAACATGGAGTAGCTCAGGCAGAGGACTCACCTGCATAATAAAAGATTGGGATGAGGGCTTCCAGAGATACACACCCTATGCAGATGGCACACCTGGTACTAACTATTTTTTTGCACCCTATGTAGATCAGATACCACCTCCCCACCAGCTCGTCTAAAAAGCCCTTACATTTCACTGCCCCTTGGCAACTCATTTTTCTGGAAGCCCTCTCTGTAACAGAGATCTATTTTCTCTTTCTTTTGCCTGTTAAAATTCTGCTCTAAACCTCACCCTCTGTGCGTGTGTGTCCATGTCCTTATCTCCGTGGCCATGAGACCAAAAACCTCAGGACCCCAGACAAGAAGGCTTCTTCAGCAGGCGAGTGGCAACTATCTGGGCCAGTGGTGTGGCGGTAAGAAGAATTTACCAAAACTGTTGTAGGTTAAGAAAGGCAGACTGAGTAGAGGAAGTATGAAAATACATGGCAAGAAAGCAACAAGAAAATCAGCATGAGAGGAGCTGAACACGCAAGGAAACAAAGGCTTGGTAGGGAGTTTATAAAATAGTGCTTATGCTGAAGAGTGATGCATGAAGGACTGATAACGCCAAGGTTTCAGTGAGCGAACTTGCAGGTGTCTGGCAATAGCTGGGTGCAGGAAGATTGTGACTTATTTCAGCAGGAGGGATATGTGTCCTGGACCATGAAAAAAGGCAGACTTATAGCTTATCTACTTTCTCTTTTTGCTTTTCCCTGGTTCCACCAGCCTGACTCCTTTTCCCTAATTAGGACTCCACACTTAACGAAGATTCATAAGAAGATGCAGATTAGTAGGTAGACCAAACAATGATGTTAATAAAACCCATATGGGGAAAATTATAAGAAAAGAATAAAACTCAAATTGTTTTCTGTTAGAGTGAGCCTGAGTAAGAAAAGCAAGTGCAGTGTTAGGGATGCCTAAAGTCAGGGTCCAAATTAGAGTCTATCAAGAGAAGGTTAAAAGTGAAGGAGTAGAAAAAAAGCGTATGGTGATATGTTTTAGAAATATATTTATGTATGAATAAAATAATTCTTTCAACTTTATTGGTAAAATAAGTTCTTATTTTTCCTGTATAAGAAATATGGTTTTAGGCAGCCACCAGTGTTGAATCAGAAGCACAACAAATACAAGTTTAAATTCTGTGTGGTTTTTCACATGATACCATTCAAAAGTAGACAGAAGTGGCCACTTATTTCTCTTTTTATCTGACTTCCAGCTCCAAGAGAAGCTGGGGCAATGTGGGCTTAGCTAGGTCAAGCAAAATCAGAGTTCTCTCAGCAAAAAAGAAATGGGGATGGAACGTGGAAGGTGATTCAGAACACATGCTGCTTCTGT
>NW_016107506.1:2056940-2080729 GCF_001604975.1 Cebus imitator
TTTGGGTCCTTTGTGGGGACATGGATGAACCTGGAAACCATCATTCTCAGCAAACTGACAGAGGAGCAGAAGATCAAACACCGCATGTTCTCACTCATAGGCGGGTGTTGAAAGATGAGAGCACATGGACAAAGGGAGGGGAGCACTACACACTGGGGTCGGTTGGGGGGAAATAGGTGAAATTGTTATATACTGACCAACCATTGCTATTGGACGCACCCTGTCTTTAGATATGTTAATTCAAAGTAACTCTTCTAATTAGTGAGTTTATATGTAAAATATATATGTAAGCTAGAAATACAAATGATAGCTGCTCCCTAGTGTGAGTATTAACATAATGAAACAGGTTTTGAAGGGCATCTGGAGAGTTCTTTTTTTTTTCTTTTGGAAAAGAGGGTGGTTTCTGACCTACACATAGAAGACTCCTATTAAATGTCACTGGTTTAGGCAGGAACATTTAGGCAGCTGTTATCTTTGTTCTGCTGGGGCTCAGAAAACAATACCCCAAAATACAGGTCTCAGAAGCAGAAGCTTTTCCCTGACCTTCTGCCCTCCTGTTTCTCAGTCTCATTCTCCCCTGACGCTAGCCATAGAAAGTAGAATCCCCCTTCCCCAAGAAGGGGGTCATAGAAACTAGAACCCCTTTCCCCTAAAGCTAGTCATAAAACCTAAAGTTAGAGTAATAAAATATTACTCTAACTTTCCATCCACATTTCTGAGTAAAAACTGGCCATAAAGAAATTATCTGACCTACCTTGTTTGACCGTAGGATATAAGACCCCCATTTCAGAGATGATCCTGCTCATACCCAGAAGGAAATAATCAATGCTCAGAGAGGTCAAGAAGAATCTAGACAGACAAACCTTGTGGAGTTTCCCCACTCAACCTGTTAGCATTATACTATAAAGTTTTTGTTCAATTATAGTTTTACATGCACCCATACTTTGTTGAACCTAAGCATAAAAATGGACTGTTTCCTCTGAATTTTTGAGTCTTCATTCTGAAGTTTCCTGTGCATACACATTGAATACATTTGTATATCTTTTCTTCAATTAACCTGTCTTTTGCAAGTTTATTTTTCAGGGAAACTTCAGAGAGCCGAGGGTGCCATGGCCCCTACTATTCAACATACCTGCTTATTTATATCGTTGCGGGGAAGCAATGACCACCCGGGCCAGTGGCACAGGGATAAAAGAATTTGCTAAGACAGTTTTAGGTAAAGAAATGTAGATTTTTAGAGAAAGTATGAAAATATATTGCAAGAAGGTAACAGGCAGTTCAGCATGAGAGAAGCTGACTGCAAGGAAACAAAGGCTTGCTGGAGATTTTATACAATAGAATTTGGGAGCCATGATGTTTAATGAGTTATGCACGTTATTTGTTCAGGAGGGCAATATATTCTGGGCCATAAAGAAAAACAGGCTTATAATTTATCTGCTTCTTCTTTTTGTTTATATGTCCTGAGCCGTAAAGAAAAGCCTATTTACAGCTTATTTGCTTTAACTCTTTGTTTTCTTCTGGTCCCACCAGCCTGACTCCTTTTCCCTAATTAGGACTCACATAAATATTACATGAAAAATTATTAAAAGGCAACAAGCAGAGTAGAAAGATAAAGGTAGAAAGGCTTGGGTCCAGGTGGCTGTATGGTTCTTGATGAGCACATAGAATGCTCTTTTCTCTGAATGATGGTAATGTAGTACTATGAATAACCTAGGCAGATATTAGTGTATTCTCAATAATTTCCTAATGTTGCTGCAGCCACTGCTGGAAGATGTCTTAACAGCTCAGCAATTAAATCTCAGTAGTTACAGTTCAACAGTACTTCAGTAAATGGCCTCAAAATGTTTCATCATATCATTCATGTTTCTAAGCAACTATTTCTATGGCAATGTGCCTCAAACCTATGATTAAATAAATTAGCACTCTCCATCCCCTACATGGGGGTTGAGAATGGCCTTCTGGAAAATTTGAAATTCGTGAAAAATTTTGCATTCTAATTTTTTATTTTGGCATTTCGTTGGTTTTATGCAGTTTGGTTTTACGACATTAAAAATTCAGATGTGTTATACGAAGTGGGAATACACATGAGTTTCAACGAAAATACTAATGAAAGGGTAAGAAGCGTGACAACTGGCTGTGTAATGATTAAAAGATATCGTGACTTCACCTACAGATGATGGCCATCACAGTCCAGGCAGAAAGCAAAGAGTATCTGACCTGCTCCTCTTGAGGTGTGGAAATAGAGTTATGTCACTTACCTTCCCATCCTTCTCAGGAAGTTTGGAAGATAAAGCTCTAAAGTTTACTCAGATAAATAATAGTGTATGTGTAAGAGTTGGCAATAAAATGAGGGATGACAAACAACAAGAGATAGTTAACTGTAGAATTAACTGGTAATTTTGTGGTTTGCAACGGTTGCCCTTTTCTTTTCTTTTCTTTTTTATTGTTCCATGTATTTTATTGTATTCTGATTCTGTCATGTTCAACCCATAAGTATAACTGTAATTTGATAGTACAACTTATTTTATCAATCATTTTATAATCACTTTGACAGCACATGTTACTTTATAATCCCAGTAAACTTGGGATATATGAAAGTTTATTGAATTTATTATTGACAGTGTGAACAAGGAATTATTTAGCACTTCTGTGACCGAGGTGCTGATTCAGGTAATTTACATATATTTTTAGGGTTTTTTTTTTAATTGTGCTTTATATTCTGGGGTACATGTGCAGATCATGCAGGATTGTTGCATAGGTACATACATGGCAAGGTGGTTTACTGCATTCATCCCCCATCACCTATATCTGGTATTTCTCCCCATGTTATCCCTCTCTACCCTCTCCACTCCCTGCTGTCCCTCCCTTAGCCCCCTCCAGCTGACCACAGTGTGTGATGCTCCGCTCCCTTTGTCCACATGTTCTCATCGTTCAACATCCGCCTATGAGAACATGCACTGTTTGGTTTTCTGTTCTTGTGTCAGTTTGCTGAGAATGATGGTTTCCAGATTCATCCATGTCCCTATGAAGGACACGACCTCATTGTTTTTTATGGCTGCATAGTATTCCATGGTGTATATGTGCCACATTTTCTTTATCCAGTCGATCGTTGATGGACATTTCGGTTGGTTCCAAGTCTTTGCTATTGTAAACAGTGCGGCAGTGAACAGTTGCCCTTTTCTTAAAAGGGGTCATGAATCAGTAATGATGGGGTGAAATCCAAATAAGTAACTTTGGAGTTATTGGAATATTGTTAAAGAAGGCGTCGTTAAAAAAAAAAAAAAAAGGTAGAAAGGCCTGGGTCCAGGTGGCCAAATTATTCTTGATGAGCACATAGAATGTACTTGTCTCTAAATGAAGATAATAAAGTCCTATGAATAATCTAGACAGATATTAGTGTATTGTCAATAATCTCTGCACCCTGCTATGACCACTGTAAGAAACTGCCTCAATCTTAACAGCACAGCAATTAAATCTCAGTGGCTATAGTTCAGCAGTAGTTTACTAAGTTGCTCAGTGCTTCCGAGCAATAAAGTTTAAATAAAGATAAAACTTTATCAGCAATAAAGTTTTCTGATAACCTCAGCTTTCAGATGAGAAAAACCTTGAAGTAACAAATTGGAAGAGCAAAGCAGCTTACCACTCAATTCTTTCAGGATAATAAGAAAATCAGAGAAAGGAATGCGATAATAAATAAATTCCAAAATCTCTGGGTGGAATTAAGCCAAACCTAAAATAATGTAGTAATGTGCTTCTTTTTTGAGAGATTATATATATGTGGTGTTGCCTATCTATATAACATATGCCATACAACAAACATTTATTACTCATTTCTTTAGGAAGTGGCACATGAGACTAGCAGGAGTAAATGTTTTATACACTAGGCCTCACAAAAATTCTGCAATCAGTGGGAATCAGTAAGCTGGTAGAATGAGAAAACAATTAATACTGAAAAATCAAAATGTCATTCTACAGAACTCTGATGCATTCAGAACAAAGGGATTTACCTAGTTATAAATGGTTTACTTTTTTTTCTGTGCCCCATCCCAAACCCGGGTGAGTCCAATACTCAGGCAAGAAAAGCAATAGAAGCACAAGGTGGCATGGGTTGCTCTGCATCCTACCCAAGGTGCAGGGAGAGTGAGAATCCAACTCTTCCTACTCTAGGAATTTTCCTTTCAAGGGTTTCCTTTCCAGTAATGATGCTGGAGAAAAGCAATTGAGAAAGGGAGGTTCTGCAACTGCCTATTATTTGACACTGACTCCAAACATAGTCCATGCAAGAAAACACAAAAGCTCTCTGAAGCACCAAGACTCAAGCTACCCTTACTGTATGTTAGCCATACTGTTTCTCTTCGTAATGCCATTTTGCTGGCAGGATCAAACACCTCCAAAACTCCTTCTCGGATCTTTCCCCAAGCTTGAGTTCTGATATCAGGTGTGGTCTGTTCTCTAATTACTATTTCCTGTGCTTTTTTTCTGATATATAATTTAGGAAATATATATAGAAAACGGAAGTGGAAATAGAGAATGCACAAGACAGCTTTGACTCAGACATTCAACCCTACCTGCACCTAGCAAGTTCTTGGCTTCTTTTGTTCTTGGGATTAAGAGTGCAAATTATTTTAAGAAAATTTATTGCCTTTATCAGGGGAATATAGGAGGGACAGCAGGGAGTGGAGAGGGTAGAGAGGGATAACATGGGGAGAAATACCAGATATAGGTGATGGGGGATGAATGCAGTAAACCACCTTGCCATGTATGTACCTATGCAACAATCCTGCATGATCTGCACATGTACCCCAGAATATAAAGTACAATTAAGTGTAGAAGAACTACAGACAATGCCCTCCCCCAATATCGACAAAGAATGTGGTACTCTATTCTCACTTACCATGTACCTCTCAGCAAAGCACTTCCCTAAATAAGTCAGAAACTGCACAGAAAACCAAAGTAGAAGATTGAATGCAAAAATGCAAATTAAGGAGAAAACATTTTCAGACTGTAAACATTTTTTATAAAAAGATTGTCTATGGAAGTTAAGCCATGGTAAAAGAATTATAGTATATTAATATAAGTGTAGCTTTTATTATTATGTTACCAAAGTATTCTTTTCTACCCCATTAAAAAGCTACTTATTGATAGCATATCATTGCTTGAAAATAGAAGCCACATATTCTGAATTTTAGTTCAGTTAATTCTGGCATTCAGACAACATTTTCCTTCTCTTCCTTTCCCCTCTGCCTCTTTTCCTCCTCTTCCTTTTTCTTCGCCGACTTCTCTCATTTGTCTTTAGGTTATTCATTTATCAGTCTCTCCTTAGTCCTATGTCACCTACTTCACCTACTGCGTAATTTAGGCAGATTGGTTTCTAGCAGAGAGAGAGCAATCAAATCTGTTATTGACTGAGATCTTGACAAATTCAGAAATTATAAAGAGTTTTTTTTTTTAAGGTGGAGGAATTTGGGAAATAGAAATTAAGTACTGACTGGAGAATGTCATAGTCAGGCCAGAGGGGGAAATGTATAGAGAGGTTTCAAGGTAGAAAGCAGAGGGTACCTGGAAGTAAGCCTTAGCCAATATTATGCGTTGAATCTACCCACCTGACAAAATTAATATGGGCTAAGTAATTTATTTCAGTGTCTTAGTGCCAGCTGCAATAGCAAAATACTGGGGGGCTAAAACAACAGAAATTTATTTCTCACAGTTCAGAAGCTAGAAGTGCACAATCAGGATGCCAACATGGTTAGGTTCTGAAAAGGGCTCTCTTCCTAGCTTTCACATGGCCACCTCCTCATTGTGTCCTCACATGGCAGAGGGAGAGAGGGAGGGAGGGAGGGAGGGAGGAGAGAGAGAGAGAGAGAGAGAGAGAGAGAGAGAGAGAGAGGGAGAGAAAACATTGTCTCATGTCTCTACTTGTAAGGGCACTAATTGCATAATGAACAGCCTACTCTCATGACCTCATTTAACCCTAATTGCCTCCCAAAGTCCCCATCTCCAAATACTATTACTTTGGGTGTAAAAGCTTCAACATATGAATTTTAGGGAGATACATTTTAGTACAAAGCAAATGTTTTCCAACTATGCCTTAAAGATGTTCATACATACAAGGTAAGAGAAAATTGTACAATCTTTATTTATTTTGCTTTCACATCAGATCACAAATCAAGCTGAAAAAGTAAAGCGTTCTGTGAGTGGTGGAAGGGAAATTGCCTCAACCATCTCACCGCTTGATGACAGTTGTAATTTCAGTGACCCAATTCAAGGCAAGAGAAATCACTTTTTCCATGTTTACCCCAGTACTCTTAAATTCTTAATTCTGAGTTGTTAGGAGACACAATTTCACATATACTTATTGTATAGTTTAGAACATTTTTTTTCTACTAAAGAAAAAAATACACTCACAGGACAAACATAAGTTTTTGATTGTAATGTTGTATAGTCTTATCTATAAACAAACAGTTTTCCCATGCCTAGTTCTTAACTTGGTATTTTGTATATTTAACTTTTGAATTCTACTTTGTGTTATAATTATTTCTCAGAGAGGTAAACATTTATTCATAGAGAGTGACTAATTGTTTTATGACTAAAGGAACTGTGCTTCATACATAGTATAAGAACTTGAATCTTTAAATTCTGAATTATATTTGGTTATTTTACTTTTTGAATATAATGAGAATTTGTCATATCATTTTTCAAAGCCTATACATTTTGGAAATTAATCCAAATTCTCAAAATCTTCACCATATTAAAACATTAACATGGAATATTGTTAAAGAAAAAAATTCAATGACACAATTGTTAAAGCACAGTAAGGAAGACTTTATTCAAGACCATCACAACATATAGAAACCATTGCAATGGGATTTTGTAGCAGTGGGATTCAATTGGGGTTGACTTCAAATACAGCACAGTCAAGCAGGAATTTATAGCTGGGGAGCAGGATGGAAGTCATTGAAAAGAAAATTACCAAGAGGAAGCATCAGGAATATGGGGAATTCTGGTTAAACTGATTTAGCAAACTTCTTGCTGAATACAAGCAGGGTGGTCAGATGATCATCATCTGGGAGATGGTGATGAATGAGGAACAAGGTCAGACATTGAGGGTGTATTAGTCTGTTCTCGCTCTGCTAATAAAGACATACCTGAGACTGGGTAATTTATAAAGGAAAGAGGTTTAATTGACTCACAGTTTCACATGGCTGGGTTGGAGGGGGTCTCACAATCATGGCTGAAGCTGAAGATGTAACTCACATCTTACATGGCAGCAGGCAAGAGAGAGCATGTGCAGGGGGACTGCCATTTACAAAACCATCAGATCTCATGAAACTTATTCACTATTATGAGAACATAATGGGAAAAACCTGCCCCCATGATTCAATTACTTCCCACTGGGTCCCTCCCATGACATGTGGGGATTATTCCAATTCAAGGTGAAATTTGGGTGGGACCACAGAGCCAAACCATATCACAACCAGGGCAATCAGACAACCATCACCTGGGGGATGGTGAAGAATGAGGAACCCAATCAGACATCCAGGATAATCAGATACTGAGGGTGTGGGGTTTTTGCTAAATTGACTTAGCAGGGTTCTTGCTTTAAAAAAAAAAAAAAAGCACTTCCTCTGTGTGCCCTTCTTAAAGTATACAGATTATTTCAGAGAAAAGTGTTACTGATTAAGAAGTATATTGATGATAATAATAATCAAGGTAGATTAATTTTTAATCTTTATAGAATGGCTGAGAAACATATCACATACCTTTTCCGCAGAAATCAATAGAGAAGATTGTAAATCTCATTATTTACCAGCTTTATCTGGTAAATAAGAGGCTTTATTTCTTTTTCACCAAGCCATTTATCTGGCAAGAAACCATTACACTGAATACTGTAGGCTCCTTTATAGATGCTCATAATATATTATATGAATATTTTGCAGAGCAATCCAAGAATGTATAGACCTCTCTCAGAATTTACATGAGCCATAGCTCTGAAGCCAGCCTCTTTCCTGCAGGGTTCTCAAAGAAGTCATTCTCTAAGCAAAGCAATGACGTCAGGGAAAGAGCACCACTGCAGCTTAAGTCCGGAAGAAATCAGCAAGACCACGATACTTCTTAAATGATCTGTAAAACTGAGCACTTTCAGATCTCACTCAAAAGGCCTGCCTGGCCAGAAGCACTGGAAGTCAATTACTGTATTCAGCTAATGTTCAGAGCTATTGAGAATTAGAGATGAAGAGCATCTAAAAATGGAATTGCTCATGCTGTTTCCGTGTTTTAATGGAAGATTATGTGTGCCTTTTAGTGGCTATGATAATAAAATTAATTTTTGTTCTTTTTAATTGGGGTTAAAAATCTTTAATGCAAAACAGGTGGTTCTAGATTTATATAAACAAGATAAACACTATACTTAATGATTTGTATTTTCATCATTATTACAATATGTGTTTGCAAAATGGCTAAGGAAATATTTTGCTTAACGTCAAGAGATAAATGTTGTCTGAATGCCAGAATTAACTGAACTAAAATTCAGAATATGTGGCTTCTATTTTCAAGCAATGATATGCTATCAATAAGTAGCTTTTTAATGGGGTAGAAAAGAATACTTTGGTAACATAATAATAAAAGCTACACTTATATTAATATACTATAATTCTTTTACCATGGCTTAACTTCCATAGACAATCTTTTTATAAAAAATGTTTACAGTCTGAAAATGTTTTCTCCTTAATTTGCATTTTTGCATTCAATCTTCTACTTTGGTTTTCTGTGCAGTTTCTGACTTATTTAGGGAAGTTCTTTGCTGAGAGGTACATGGTAAGTGAGAATAGAGTACCACATTCTTTGTCGATATTGGGGGAGGGCATTGTCTGTAGTTCTTCTACACCTATATTCCCCTGATAAAGGCAATAAATTTTCTTAAAAGCCAAACGGCAGTAAAACATGATATACTAAATTTCCTTCTGAACACCTGATAGAAACACAGAATGACAGCTGAATCTATAACCAATAATTTTTTTCCCAAGAGCTGAAAATCTTTACTTCTGTGCATGGGGTGGTAGGGGCACGGAATGTGCCGGAAAGCATGATCAACACAATTGATTTTCTTAACTTGAAATATGTAGCTAAGATAGGGAAGGAAGGAACAAAGCTATAGCAAATTGTCACTCAAGTTTGATTATTTTTGTGAGCTATAATGTTTGCAATATAGAAAAAGAAGCTCTGCAATGCTACCTGATTTCAGGATAGTGATATACATGAGATGGAAGGAACAGAAGAAAGAAGAGGGAAAAATTCACATAGAAACTTCCTACTCAACGTAATCTTTCAAATGAAAATTCCAAACCATATAAATAATGAAATGCCTTGGTAATAATAATAATTAATATATTGAATATGATTTGCTTTGGCTGAAAATAAAATCTGAGGAAATGTCTGAAATTTTAAATATTTTTCAGATTCTGCAAGAGAAAATGAGAATATAACACTAATAAAGTAGAATAATATTCTCAACATTTATATGTAGACCATTATATGCCAGACATTGTTCTAAGATCTTTACATAGAATAACTCAATAATTCTTATAACAACAGTAAGAGAAAAACACTCATTTTGCAAATGATGACACTGAGACAAGGGGAGTTTGAATGATTTGTCCAATCTAATGTAATAAGTAGAAGAGTCCACATTTGAACCCATGCAATCTGACTCCAGAAACTGAGCTCTCAACTACTATATGCAAGATATTTTAAAAAAAGACAGTGGGCTGAGATTTAATAAGTACTAGTAGATACAAAAATACTAAAATAAAAAAAAATTGACAGTGAAAATTTAGTCACTGAAATAAAAATAAGCCATTACCAGGATAAACTGTAGATTTTATACAAAATGAAAATAATAAATAGGAAAATAATTGAATCTATTAGAATGCATCCAGACAAGCAATGAGATAAAATGTCTGAGTTATTTTCAAACATTTAAAAAAGATTTAGAAACTCTAAGATTTTTAAAATAGGAAGTAAAGAAGAAAAGAATAGAACAAATCTTGGAGAAGCAAAATCTGAAGATGATAAGAATTTTTCACGAATAAAAAGACAAAAGGCCGGGCGCAGTGGCTCACCCCTATAATCCAAGCAATTTGGGAGGCCGAGATGGGCAGATCACGAGGCTACGAGTTTGAGACCAGCCTGGCCAACATACTGAAACTCCGTCTCCACTAAAAATACAAAAATTAACCGGGTATGGGGGCGTTCACCTGTAGTCTCAGCTACTCAGCAGGGTGAGGCAGGATAATCGCTTGAACCCAGGAGGGGAAGGTTGCAGTGAGCCGAGACTGCACCACTGCACTCCAGCCTGGGTGACAGAATGAGACTCTGTCTAAAAAAGAAGAAAAAAAAGATCGCGCCATTGCACTCCAGCCTGGGTAACAAGAGCGAAAAAAAAAAAAAAAAAAAAAAAAAAGAGAGAGTTTAAAATTGAAAGCTCAATCCAAGTTAAATCCAATAATTACAGATTATCATAATTTATTTATCTCTCATATATGTTTCCCTGGGAGAAACTGTTCATTCAATAAAGACTGTTTAATTTTTTTCTTTATAATGTGTATGTCATTCGTATTCTTTTCTTGAGTCTTACTTCACTGGCAAGAATATCTAGCACTGTAAAATAAGTCTGGTGAGGGTGGACATCCTTGACAATTGTAGGAGGAAATCATTTTAATTCAGTTTTACATAACTGTTATGTTAGCTATAACTTGTGGTTGCTGTTTGTCAAGTTGAAGTTCCCCATTCTTTAAATATTTTTTATTTGTAATGTTTATGGGCACATAGGTATATATATTTATGGGGTACACGAGATATTTTGATACAGACATATCATGTGTAATAATTTACATTAGAGTTCATTGGGAATCCATCATCTCAAGCATTTATCATTTCAATGTTACAAACATTTCCATGATACTCTTTTAGTTATTTTAAAATGTACAATAAATTATTGTTGACTGTACTAACCCTGCTGTGCTGTCAAATACTAGATATTATTCAATCTTTCTAGCTATATTTTTGTGCCCATTGAATATCTCTACTCCCTACCCCTTCCACTACCCTTCCCAGAGTCTGGTAACCATTGTTCTACTCTCTATCTCTATGAGTTCAATTGTAATTTTTAGTTCCCATAAGTAAGTGAGAACATGCAAAGTTTATCTTTCTGTGCCTGGCTTATTTCACTTAACATAATGACCTTTAGTTCCATCCATGTTGTTGGAAATGACAGGATTTTATTTTTTTAATATCTGAATAGTACTCCACTATGTATACATACCACATTATCCATTTATCTATTGATGTACACTTAGGTTATTTGAAATCTTGACTACTGTGAATAATGCTGCAATAAACATGGGAATGCAGATACATTTTCAACATATTAATTGCTTTTTTTTTAAAGACATGATCTTGCCATTGCCCAAGCTGAAGTACAATGGCTGGATCATAGTTCACTGTAGCCTCAAGCTCCTGGGCTCAAGTGATGCTCCCACCTAAGCCTCCCCAACAGATATGACTACAGGCATAATTTTCATTTTCTCTTCTCTTCTTTTCTCTCCCCTTCCCTCCCCTCCCCTCCTCTCCTCTCCCCTCCCCTCCCCTCTTCTCCTCTCCTCTTTTTTGTTAGTAGAGACAAGGTGTAACTACATTGTCCAGGCTGAACTTGAACTCCTAACCTCAAGCAGTCCTTTAATCCCATCCTCTGAAAGTTTTGGGATTAAAGGCATGAGCCACTGTAGATCTCTTTTGGATATATAGCTAGTATTGGGACTGCTGGATCATATGGTAGTTATATTTTTAGTTTTTTGAGGAACATCCATGCCTTTTTTGTAGTGGCTGTAGCAGTTTGCATCCCCATCAACATTGTGTAAGTAAGTGTTCCCTTTCCTCCATATTCTTGTCAACACTTGTTATCTTTTTTCTTTTGATAATAGTAATGCTAACTGAAGTGAGATGATACCTCACTGTGTTTTCGATGTGCATTTGCTTGGTGATTGATGCTTTTGAACATTTTCAATGTACCTGTTTGGGATTCATATGTCTTCTTTTGAGAAATATCTAATATCTTTTTCCCATTTTTAATTTGGACTATTTGCTTCTTTGTCATTTAGATGTTTGAGTTTCTTGTATATTCTGAGTATTAACTTCTTGTCAGATGTATTGTTTGCAAAAGTTTTCTCCAGTTCCATAGGTTGTCTCTTCACTCTGTTGATTGTTTCTTCTGCTGTAAAGAAGATCTTCAGTTTGATGTAATCTCTTTTGTCTATTTTTGCTTTTGTTGTCTGTGTTTTTGAAATCTTATCCAAAGTAATCATTGACTATACCAGTGTGATGAGGCATTTTACCTATGTTTTCCTATAGTAGTTTTATAGCCTTAGGTCTTACATTTAAGGCTTTAATCCATTTTGAGTTGATTTCTGAATATGGTTAGAGATATGGATCTGGTTTTATTCTTCTGCATATGGACACCTAATGTTTTCAGCACCATTTATTGGAGAGACTGTCCTTTCCCCATTGTTTGTTTTTGGTACCTGGAGGCCCAGTAGTAAAAAGTTGTTTCATGGGCTGGTCCCTGTGCCGTACACAGCCTAGGGACTTGGTGGCCTGCATCCCATCCACTTCAGCCACGGCTGAAAGGGGCTAATATAAAGCCTGGGCCATGGCTTCAGAGGGTGAAAGCCTCAAGTCTTGGCATCCTCCATGTGGTGTTAAGCCTTCCAGTACCAAGAAGACAAGAATAGGGGTTTGGGAACCTCTGCCTAGATTTTAGAGGATGTATGGAAACACCTGAATGTCCAGGCAGGAGTTTTCTTCAGGGCCAGGGCTCTCATGGAGAACCTCTGTTACGGCAGGGAGGAAGGGAAATGTGGGGTCAGAGCAGCCACACAAGGTATCTACTGGGGCACTGCCTAGTGGAGCTGTGAGAAGAGGACCACCATCCTCCAGACCCCAGAATGTTAGATCCACTGACAGCTTTCACCGTGAACCTGGAAAAGTCATAGACACTCTTTGCCAGCCTGTGAAAGCAGCCAGGAGAGAGGCTGTACCCTGCAAAGCCACAGGGGGTAGAGCTGCCCAAGACCATAGAAACCCACCTCTTGCATCAGCATGACCTGGATGTGAGACATAGAGTCGAAGGAGATCATTTCGTGGTTGTAAGATTTGACTGCCCTACTGGATTTTAGACTTGCATGAGGCCTGTAACCCCTTCATTTTGGCCAATTTCTCCCATTTGAACGGCTGTATTTACCCAATGCCTGTACCCTCATTGTATCTAGGAAGTAACTAACATGCTTTTGGTTTTACAGACTCATAGGTGGAAGGTACTTGCCTTGTCTCAGGCAAGTCCCTTGAGATGTTGGACTGTGGACTTTTGTGTTAATGCTGAAATAAGTTAAGACTTTGAGGGACTGTTGGGAAGGCATGATTCATTTTAAAATGTGAGGACATGAGATTTGGAGGGGCCAGAGGTGGAATGATGTGGCTTTTCTGTGTCTCCACCCAAATCTCATCTTGAATTGTAACTCCCACAATTCCCACATGTTATGGGAGGAATCTAGTGGGAGGTGATTGAATTATGGGGGCAGGTCTTTCCTGTGCTGTTCTCCTGATAGTGAATCAGTCTCATGAGATTCAATGGCTTTAAAAATGGGAATTTCTCTGCACATGCTCCTTCTTTGCCTGCTGCCATCCGTGTAAGACGTAACTTGCTCCTACTTGCCTTTAGTCATGATTGTGAGGCCTCCCCATCCACGTGGAACTGTGAGTCCAGTTAAACCTCTTTCTTTTGTAAATTGCCCATTCTGGGGTATGTCTTTATCAGCAGTATGAAAATGAACTAATACACCACATTTCTATATAACTTTGTTACTGCCACAACATATGGATGGGTCCAACATTTTCCTGGGTCATACTCTGATATTTGGTAGGGTTTTAAACCAGAAAGGTTGTAGGTTTCACTCGCCCACACTAACTAACGAAAGACAGGGACTCAGCCTTGTTTTCTCTTCAATCTAGAGCCCTGGCTTCAATAGATATGCTGCTTGCATGATGCTGGCATGAAAGAACTCAGCCATTTAAAAAATTTCTAATAATTGCAACAGGATATTCAAGCTTGAAGAAGGAGTTTATATCATAGGAAAAATAAAATAAAATAGAAAATAACTGTGCTCTGCTGAACTTATTTTTGGTTTGTTTTTTCCTTTTACTTACAGTTCAGAAAGCCAGACTAATGGCATCTGTTTGAGAGACAGCTTATTAGTTAAACAAAACCTCATGTCAACTGGAAAGATAACCGTACACGGGCACTTTGACACAAACAGATGCTGTCCACACTTCAGTATTTGAATCATAAAGATAGTGTTGAGGCATGAGCTATTTTTTCTCACTAATTGGTTCCTGCTTTTATTATTATTATTTTTTTGGAAGAAGGATCCAATAAAGATATTTATACTATTCTATGAAAATCAAAATAAACTCTAACAAACTTGATTTCAGCACACATTTCCTACTGGGCACTTATTGTATGAACCAGGAATTTGTCTCCAAAGTATCAGAGCAAATATTAATAAATGCATTTTATTCTCCTATTAGGAAATGATAAACTATGTGAGATGAACTACCTCTTCCAAAGCCCCATAATGCCATTCAGAAATAATCTCTTATAAGATTAATACATGTTAATTTAACCTATTGTCTATGAAAATATGCCTAATAATTATGCAAGGATACTCTTAGCATGCATACTCCTGAAATATTGCATCCAAGGTTAGCTACTAGATTTGCTCCCTTGTTAGGTTAAAAGTTTGAAATGAATATAGATAATAGCAGGCAATTTCTTTAAGCTCTAGTGCTCTGACCTCAAGGTTCAGAGGACTTTCTAGGTTAAGAAAGAGTGTAGTTTCAATTATGTCAGAACTTGGCCCTCTAGTAAAGAAAGGGCAAAAATATCCCAAAAGACTAATATAGAAAGGGAAAGTTATACAGTGGTATATTGCAAAGTAGATTTGTGGTTCAGTATTTTATGGAAAACCAGACAGTGTAGACTAGCTTGTTTTTTCTCTAAGAATCCTTTTACGTTCAAACTGGAATGCATTGTTTTCTCACAATGAATTTCTAGAACCCGAGAGATTCTGCAAAACCGAAAAATCTACCAGCTATAGCAAGGGAACTCTTACCAGTGAAATACTGTGGCAACACCAAGAGATCTGTGGAAATGTGCCACTGATGTGCCCAAAGTGCATTTGTGCTGCAAAATGTGGTATGGGGGAAATGTTAGGCTGCAGAGAATGTGTCTCTTCTCTAATTTATGCACCCTGCCTAATATCAACTGGCAATATAGGGCCCTAAAAGGGACAGTTAATGCATTCGATTGAGGGTTAGATCCAGGTGTTATAGCTATATAAGTTTAAGAGGATCTAAAATCAGAAGCACAGAATCAGATACAAAATGAACACTTATTCATAAAATGAATCAACAAAAATATTTCAAAACTGACACATACCACAAATATAACATTTCAATGAATAATATATTCTTAATTAATTACCTAACAATCTATAATATCTTTTTTCTTTTCCTTTTTTGGTTGCATATTTTTATGCTTTTGTAATATGTCAATGATTCCATGTTATCATTTTCCAGAGAGAAAGTTAATTCTGTCTTTAACATGACAGTTCTATCTTGTCCCTTGTTTATTTCCAACTTCGTTTCTTTTAAATCATTCACACACTCCCAGGCCTGGGTGCCAGAGGGAACACCCATATTACAAGATGACCTCAGGCCACGTACCTTCATGCTCCAGGAGAGTTGGCACAGATGGTGTAACCATTTTCCTGGAAGCCTTTTCTGCTTTGAGACTGCTAGCATTAACTTCATTGTATATGGAAGGAACAAACCACATAAGCATATTTCACATAATCCAAACAAAATGCTATCATGTCTCCTTTTCCTTTAATCAAATATCAGAAAGCCTGTGACTACTCCAGCCAACCAAGCTAAGGTTTTAACAAATTGCAGATGAAAAATACCTTAAAAATGTTTACAGAAATTTATACCACATGAACACTTCATTAATGTCATTAACTTCATTCTGAATCTTCCTTGGTGTCTCCACATTTTGTATTTGGCTTCTTGGACTATGATTCTCTTAGGAATATTTTACCAATACAGAACTCCAATGCCATTTAAAAAATACCTTTCTTTATTAATTCATTTACATTTTGTTAATTGCATTTAAAAAGTTACTTCTTTCACTTCTGTTAGAATCAACTGCTCTAACTGTTCCTGTTTTCAATAGAATTTCTGCTGTAATAAAATTCCTAGAGATTCAATGTGAAACAATAGTCTCCGTTTCTATCATTTAACTCGTGATAAACTAGTAAAACAATTTGAAGCTGCTGGCTTAGGCTAGTTAGAATAGTTCTAAATATTATGAGTTACATTTTTTCCCTTAGATAAGGAGAAACCCAATCAATTCAAAAATCCTAAGGGGTTATTTTCATGTTTAATAGTATAATGATGCCTCATAGTGTACAATGGTGCCTCATACTGAAACTCTGCATTTGATGATTTCAACTCTGCATTTGATGATTTCCATAGTAGGATCCCACACTGGCAGTGCTGTTGATAATAAGGTCATCACTGTAGACCTGGTTAGGTAGGGTCACAGGGTGACAACAATGTTTTAAGGGGACATTACAAACTATGTATTTTCTTTAATAAATTTCATTATCATGAAATACATGTTACTATACCAAACACCAAAATCCATTGTTTGTTATTGAAATGGAAACACTTAAAATGACAATCTTTTTCCTATATGTGTCTTGTATATGAATGATTATTGCTAAACAATTATAAAAAATTCAATATCACAAGTTTAATTTTAAGTAATGTTTTCTATAAATGTATATTACTTGATCTTTATTATTGATAATGAAAATAAAATTTTTATAAAATAAAGTGAAAAAACAAAATTTTTGTTAGTGCTTTGAATTGCTTTTAAATTCTAGCATAAGCACAGAGTAAGAAAAATATTGGTCATACATGTAGCAATAAATAACTCTTACCAACAATACATATAGAACTATTATGATTCTATTAGTAAAAATTAGATTTTTATAATACAATGTTTTATACATTCTATAATATTTTATATATTCTTATATAGTCATTTCACAAATATAAATGGTCTGTTTACTTATAAAAGCATGTTCCATTTGTCTCAATCACTAGAGAAAGGCAAATTAAAACCGCAATGACCTCCAATTATATACCCATATGAGTGGCTACAATAAAAAAGGTTTTTTTAAAAATACAAAGTATTGATAAGGATGCATAGCAACTTTAACTCTCCTACACTTTTCCTGGGAATGTACATTTATGTTAATTGCCTTAACATAACAATTTGGCAGTATTTACTAGAGCTGAACTTCTGCTTAACCTATATTTTAGAAATTTCACTCTTACCCAGCAGAAATGTCTGCATGAACATATTTTCACAAAACACATTTACTAAAATGTTCATAGCATTATTATTCATAGAAGCCCCAAACTAGAAACTATCCCAATGCTTACAGTAGAATAAGAAAGTAAATTCTGGTATATTCACACAATGAAATGCAATCTAACTACACAGCAGCATGCATTGTTATACATCATTGAGAATGAATAATCTATAGTTAAGTAAAAAAATATGGATTAGTCTTAAAACCATTGTGTTGAGTGAAAGAAACCAGATATGAAATAAGTTCATACGGCGTGATTAAGCATTAGGAGAGTGTTTACCCCTAGCGGACAAGATAGGGAACACAGGAAGCATAAAGCAGATCTTCTGAAATACTAGTAGTAACGTTCTATTTGTTGTGCTGAATGCCTTTTACATGGGTGTGAGTGATTTGTTCAAATCTACTTATGAATGCTATTTTGTGTGGATGTTATACACTTAAATCATTTTTAAGATGCCCATCATAGTACCTTTGAGACTGCAAAGCCACTTCTGACTTGGATATAAATACTTTCGCCATACTTATCAAACATTATAAAACCTAATGAGTAGTCTTGAAACTTGAGCAATAGTGCATAATTTTCTATGCTGTGTGGTTTTGTATGTGTTTTTAAGTGTGCTAAGACTAGAACTGGAGTGGGTCTCTAAAATTTGTGACAAAAAAAGAAGTTATTTAAACAGTGAACATAGTTGAACTATAAAGAAAGAGGAAATTTCCTTCTCATTTTTCTCAGTTCTATTCTACAAGGAAACAGAAGATAGGTGAGTGACAAGGTTTTCCGTCTAGAGGTTTCTAAATGTGCTACTTAAGAGTAACTATGGGAGGAAGTAAGAATATAGAGGGAGAGAGACAAGAACTGTAACAGAAACTGAAGCCCCAAGTATCTAATATTTTCCAAAAATATTTTTACTTTTCTCTATTTTTTTTCTGTTTTCCTCTCCCCTTTCAAATTAGATCCTCTCTCTTTCTTCACTTTTCCTGGAGATAGAGCTGAGATATTTTTGTCTGCTTTTCTCATAATAAAAATAAATTATCATCCAATATTTTCATCACTTCAAAGGTTTAGTTACTATATATATATAATATATATATATATATATTTTATATATATATTTGAGCAGTACATTGAAGGCTGTGTGGTATTAATTATGTTTGTTTAAGTAAGATTTCTATGGATAAAATTCTCACTGTGAGAATGGCTCAATGTTTAAAGTATAAAAAGTAGAAGGAATAAAAACTTCATAGAAACTTTAAGATTTTAAAAATCTATCCAAAATTAACTTTTAATTAAAAACTAAAAATGAACTTGATGCTAAATGCCATGAAATTGCTTTAGGAAATAATGCGCTATTAGTTTTTACAGTCTTAGTCTCACAGTAATCTTGGTGACATAGATATACTTTTCACCTAAAATAGTTGGTTTCTTTTGAGAATGTTTAGCTGTCTGATTGACAACACAGAAAAAAAAAAAAAAAAAAAAAAAAAAAAAAAAAAAAAAAAAAAAAAAAAAAAAATAAAAAAAAAAAAAAAAAAAAAAAAAAAACCCTAAGAGTCTTACCAGAGGAGACTTACATTGAACCTAGAAGAAAACCTCTTTTCTTACTGGAGCTACATAAATTACTGTATATTTGTTAGAGAAGATAAGGATGCTCACACAGTGAGATCCTTACAGCTAGTCATGCTCAAAATTCTTGTCTTTTATTCATTCATTCCACACAGACTGTGAGTTCCTTGAAGATAACACATATATGTGTTTTCTCCATACCAGCCACATGCCTGACACTAAGTTGTGCTCAACATAATTTCAATAAATGGTAATATTAGTGGTATTTCTTAATATTTTACCAATTGAAATAGATTTTAATGAGAGTTAAAGTATCTATGAATCACTTGGAGGCACATATGACAAAGCAGCATTCAACAGAATTGATCATTCCTCCTTGAAGTGACTTCCTTCGCTTGACTTTTACGACACATATCTCGTTTTCAGCCCTTCTATGTTCCACCCACTCTCCCATTTCCCTTGCTAGTTGCATTTGTTTCCCTAATTTTTCAAAATTGAGCATCACATAACTCAGTCTCTGCATTTGATATTTTTCTATCTGCCCTTCTTTGATCATATATAGCCTCACAGCTTTAAATACCATTTATATGCTTATAGTTCTTAACTATGTACCTCTAAGTTGAGCATCTTTCCTGAACTCCCAATTTATCTTACTATGTATTTGACATCTGTATTAATGTATAATAGACATAAATATAACATGTCCAAAACTGAGCTTCTGTTGCTAATACCATCCAACCACATACCCATTTTGGCTGCAGTTGTTTCTTAAGGGTGAAATTTTTTGTTAAGTTTTTAGTATTTATTTTGTATTTATATTCTTTTATATTTTCCCAACTTTTCTACAGACTTGTGTGATTTTGAAAAAATAACACATACACACAAAAATACATATAGATATATATATGAACATATATACCTTTCAAGGAAAAAAGTATATATATATATATATAAACAGACTTTTATTATAAATATAAATAATTTATAATTTACATTAAAAGGAAAATAATTATATATATAATTTAAAAGAATTATATAAAAATTTATATAATTTATATAAAAGAATTATATAAAATAATTTCATAGTAAAACACAAGACACAATTTTTGATGTTTAAATTATTCATTATTTAAAAAAATGAAATAAGAAAATCTTGTCATCTGCTGCAACATGGATGGGCCTGGATAGCATTATGTTAAGTAAAATAAAAGCACAGAAAGACAAATAACACATTCTCACTAATACGTCGGCGTTAAAAAAAAAATGAACTCATGGGAGACAGAGATAGAGATGATTACCAGAGGATAGGAAGGGTAATGGGGATGGTGGAATAAAAAGGGGTTAATGGGCTCAAACATTTAGTTAGAAAAGATAAGGTCTAGTGTTCAGTAATACAGCAGGGTGACTGTAGTTGACAATCATTTATTGTGTATTTCAAGATATCTAAAAAAGTGGAGTTGGAGTGTTCCTAATGCAAGGAGGTGATGAATACTGTAATTGCCATAATTTAATAATTACACATTGTAACTTGTATCAAAATATCACGTGTACTCCATAATTATGTGCAACAAGTATGTGCCCATAATAATTAAAAATAAAAATTTAAAATCTAAATAGGATTTTGGATTATTAGAGAAAAGGAGAAGAAAGAAAGAGAATACGGGAAAGTATAGAAGCAGAGACAAATTATGGTATAGTGAAACACTTGAGAAAGAAAAAGGAAGATTAACAAAGATGGAAAGAAAAATGGGTGAATCATGGAGCTTACTCATCCCAATTGTTTTACTTGGTTTGTATCAAGATTTTGAAAAAGAGATGACAAATGTCAAAGGAGTTATGATTGGGAATTTAAAAATATAAAAGCACTTTTTTTTTTCTAGGTAAGCTTAGAGGAATCATTGTGTTCTGGTTAAATGACACTGGAAAAGACAATTGTCTGTGTCAAGTGGCCTGAGTTAAGTCAACCCCACAGTGTCATGCACAGCATACATTTTAACTCTAGTGAGATGTCTGCATTTATCTTCCCCCTGTGTGATAGCATAAGTATTTTGCGGTCACACAAACCTTTGTCACTCTATTCTTGTAACTGACTCACTAATGGTTTAATGAGTATGCCTTGAGTTTTTCTTTCTTCCAAGACACTCTTTGAAACACTTGGGATGGATCAGCGAAAACGACAGAATAAAACATCTCTCTCATGGAGTGCATATTTTACTTCAGGGTCGGGGTGAGTTAGGAGGAACAAACTATAAAAAAACTAGCATAAGTTAACTCTATAATATTTTTCTGATGCTAATCATAAAGAAGTTTCAGACTCAATATCCTATAAGATTCATTTTTTTAATAACAAGTCTAATGTGGAACAAGAAGTCTGATTCATGTACATCAAATTGAGATAATGAATAAAACATTGAATGCAGGGAAAGTAATCAATAATGTCAATCTTGGAACAATGCCAATCTTGGATAGTCACGGGTGAGATATATTCTCTAATGTCATTGCGTGTTTGATATAAAAATCATCTGTTTGTGTCCTCTCTTATTTCATTGAGCAGTGGCTTGTAGTTCTCCTTGAAGAGGTCCTATATATAAAAATCATTTGATAAATAGTTATTTTCTGAATATTTACAGATTTATCAATATTTATATACTTACAGGTCATCAAATATAAAAATAAATTAATATATAGTTTTATATAGTTATTAAATATGATTAAACTATTACATTAGGACTAAATACTACAGAGCTATTGTGTTTATGCTCTCACTTAATTAGCTAGTTTTCTTCCTTCAACTTACACTTCTTTCTTACATATTTAATTGGTTTTCATTCCTGAAAATTGTTTCTTTGGGTTCTACAATTTTAAGCTTTTTACACAGTGCGGGTAGGTAAGAGAAAAGTCATTGACTATCTTTTCCTTTATGTGAAGGAATGTCAAAGCCAATTTTTATATCTCATTTTCATTCAGCAAAAAGATCTTATAAAACTTCCACTAGATAAATTTCAATTTGGCAGAGAGGACTGTGGTTCTGGAGGTAACACTATTCCTAGGAAAAAGTTTGGATATTTGGAACTAGCTCCCAGAAAGGCGATGCTGCTAAAAGACAAAGTCCTAGATTGAAAATTTAAAAATCTGTCCTTGCACTTATGTAATCACTAACTGAGCGGTCCATGTGTAAACTGTTTGTATTTTCTACACCTTCCTTCATTCATTCATAATGAAGTTCTTCATAGAATCACAAATGATCAAATTTAAGCTAATTCCTTGAAGAACAAGGAATAAGATAAGGTGGCTAGCTGGAAGAATGTTGTGTTTAACATCTGTCAAAATTGCAAGTTTTTATGTGTTAGCAACAAGAACAAAATAAATAGATATGCTCCTTTTTGCTTGAATAAATCTTAGTACTTTGTCACTGAATAGCATTTTATTTCATCGTCTAACACTTCTCCTGTTCCATGCTCACCAGTATAGTCATGCATGGCTCAATATCCCTCCTCTGTAGATAAAAGCCTTGCATTAAATTCCTTCTTTACATTCATTCTAAGAAAAAGTCTATTTCTACCAATAAATGTATCTATTTTTGACTGCAAATAAAAGCTGTACAGCTCATTGTGTTTCTCTTATTTGTAGCAACTATCAGAAAGTGTGGACTTTAAGTTGATATCAAAGACTTTACATCTACTCAACCCACTTGCATTTTTATTTGTTTATGTGAGCACTGGTTTGATTTGGCTTTAAATATCTTCTTTTATGCTATATTTTATGTTGTAAGTCATCTCAAGCTCTTTAAGAATGAGACAAGATTTATATCTTGGGAGAAAAATACTAGAGACCTGGAAAATTTCATTACAGAGAAATCACCATTTTCTCTCACACTGTATAAAAGGGTATAGCTTTCTAAGGAGGGAAAAATTGAAAGACACCTCTACTTTATCGTATTATGAAGGTATAAGGTATTTGTATATTGTTATTGATGCCAAAATAAAAAATTGGCACTGGGAATTTATGAGCTCGTTTGATTGATAAGGCTAGAGGGAGATTATAAAATACTAGTCAACATTAACTACACTATTTCAGAAAACTGAGACTGCTTTTCACCCCCATAGTTTGGCAGGGCATCTTATCTTAACATGGAGCATACAGTGTCTACTTCTTTCCTACACTGTATATGGAGTTTCAAAAGCATCTAAAGCAGTTATAATTTTTATCAAATGTATATTCTCCCCCTCCTACTGACAGCCTTCTCTTTCGCAAAATTCCTTCCACAGACCTCCCCTTCACTCTACAATCTTTTACCCGAGAGCTCTCTTCTCACCATCCTTCACTCACAGACATTTGCATTATGAAATTTATTGCATCTAGCAGAATTCAGCTGTGAACCCTCCTGGACGTGGGCTTTTTTTGGGTGGTAAGCTCTTCAATAAAATCCTGACAAGCTAATTGCAACAGCACATCAAAAAGCTTATCCACCATGATCAAGTGGGCTTCATCCCGGGGATGCAAGGCTGGTTCAATGTACACAAGTCTATAAATGTAATTCACCATATAAACATAACCAAAGACAAAAACCACATGATTATCTCAATTGATGCAGAGAAGGCCTTTGACAAAATTCAATAGCCCTTTATGCTAAAAACCCTCAATAAGCTAGGTATTGATGGAACGTATCTCAA
>NW_016107506.1:2082559-2111423 GCF_001604975.1 Cebus imitator
TCTCACTCATAGGTGAGTATCGAACACATGGACACAGGGAGGGGAGCACTACACACTGGGGTCAGTTGGGGGGAAATAGGGGAGGGACGGTGGGGGGTGGGGAGCTAGGGAGAGATAGCAAGCAGAGAGATGCCAGATGTAGGTGATGGGAAGGAAAGCAGCAAATCACACTGCCACGTGTGTACCTATGCAACAATCTTGCATGTTCTTCACATGTACCCCAAAACCTAAAATGCAATAAAATAAATAAATGGGAGAAAAAAAAAGAAAGTTATTGCATCTACTCTGAAAGAAGAGGATAACTTGCTGATCAAGCAAATGCGGGATTATTACTGACTGCAGTAAGTAAGAACACCACCATGACAGAGTCTAGCTGAGTCTCAGGTGGGGGCATTCAGAATAGTTATTTAGGAGGTTTGGATGTCTGGGCTCAAGTATAAAAGATTGGTTTCAGCATGGGAACCTTATGGAATTGGGCACAATGCCAGAAGAAATAAGCCAGGTCAGAATTTTGTTTTTCAGATCAGACCAGGTTCCAGTTCTGCTGCTCACCTTCCTTTCCCTGGAGGCCCTTGCAGATTTTATTTCTCTTCATTTCCTCCCCTGGTCAGCTTATTATGTTTCTGGGAAGAAAAATAAATAGTACTAGCATAGATTAAATTTTGTAAGTGAATGCTAAAACCCTAAGAATATTTTTGTGTGAGTGTATTTTATAAACTGTGATATAATTTACTAATGAATTTAAAGTGAGTTTGCATTATAGAAAATTCTATCTGCCTGCCATGGCCATTATCAGAATTCAAAGAATTAAAATTTTCACTTCTACGATTTTTTTATTTTGTTAGACAGTGTTAGCTGTTCATTAAGTGAAGACAACCATGGCATTTCATTTTTAATTTGTCCTTTCAAAGCTATATATTCTGCCATAATCTTCAAGTACAATATTTTAAATGAGAAGAAAATAATATAACATTTAATTGAACACTTATTATATGCCAGAAAATACTCATGGTGTTTTCACATTTCTCATTATCTTCATGATACGGTTTGGCTGTGTCCCCACTCAAATCTCATCTTGAATTGTAGCTCCCACATATTAAGAAAGAGACCTAGTGGGCGGTAATTGAATCATGGGGGTGGGTTTTTCCAATGCTGCTCTCATGATATTGAACAAGTCTCACAAGATATTATGTCTTTATAAAGGGCGGTTCCCCTCTCTTGCCTGCCTCCATGTAAGATGTGCCTTTGTTCCTCCCTTGCCTTCCACCATGATTGTGAGGCCTCCCCAGCCATGTGGAATGGTGGGTCTATTAAACCTCTTTTTCTTTATAAATTACCTAGTCTTGGATATTTCTTCATAGCAATATGAATGTGGACTAATATACTCCATATCAGTGATGAGAGAACTGACACTAAAAGAGCTTAAGGAAATTCCTCAGAGTCAAACAGATGTCTTTATAACCAGTGCTTTTTACACTGCAGCATGCCAAACTAAAATTTTTAAAGCTCTTTACCATTTTAAGGTGTACAGCTTTGAATTACTACATTAATAGGGCAATTGACTTCAGTAATGAAAGAAAAAAAAATCCCCTATATTGCTGAACATGTATTTTTAACTAGTTTCTATCTAGCATGCAATAACTGTTTCTCTCCATATTATAGATGAGCAAACTAAGATTTCGGAAAATCGTGCAATATGGCCAAGATATATAGTTGTTAGTAGAAAAGGCAAGTTTTCAATCCACCTTTTCATGACTTAAATTTTCAATAAATTGGAGAAAACTGCAAAAACTTAAGTTAAAAGAACCAAAACTACAATTCATATATTGGCTGTTGGACCTCAAATATTTGCAACTTGGTAAAGCCTTGTATTATTTAGGCATAAATTGCAAAGCCCATCAAAAAAATTAATGAGAAAGACATGAGACAAGCACATGTAAGTATATAGCCTGGGGAACTTTGTGGGTGCTTCCAACCCTACTAACAAGTGCTCAGAGAGCAGCATGAATCCTAGGGACTCCTGAGTTTATAAATATTCCACCACTTTCATCAGCACAGATGTAATCCATTAAAGAAGTACCCTGCTGATGAATCCATTCTTTTCTCAACATTATTCTCTACTGTTAAGTTTTAATAAAATCAGGTCTTTTTTTAAGCACAAGATTAATTTTAAAAAAACTTCCCAGATTTTGTTTTCTTGGACTGTGTTAATTAGTCCTGTTTTAAGCAGCTTAAGTATATTAGTTTCCTATATTGCTACTGCGGCATATTATCACAAATTTAGTTCCTTCACACAACAGAAATTAATTCTCTTATAATCTGGAGGTCAGAGTCCTAAAGTCAAGGTGCCTGCAGGGCTGCGTTTCTTCTGTAGGCTCTAAAAGAAAATCAATTTCCTTTCCTTTTCCAACCTCTATAGAGGCCAACTACGTTCCTTGGCTCATGACCCTTTTCCTCTCGTCACTTCAATTTCTGATTCCATCATCCCTAGAAAAATTACACACCTCCTATTTGACACAGCAAACCCACATCTCAGATTCTATCCCACAAATGCATTGGAAACAAAATAAAACAAAAAACAATCATACATGGAAAGTTTTATTGCAGCACTACATGTAATAACAAAAGAATGAAAGCAATCCAAATCTCTATCTGAGTTGACTGAATGAACTGTGATATGATAAATATGATGAAATATTATGCAGTTGTATAAGAGGTAAAAGAATGCATTTATAGACTATGGAATGATCTCAAGGAGATCATTCAAAAAAGAAGGAGAAATTGTTATATCATCTTTTATGTAATAAAGGGAAGAAGTAAATGCACTTACGTATTTTCTTATATAATAAAATATATATACGTATCACCTTATTTAATAAAACTAAAATAATAAATTCAAAGGTATTTTTATTACTTTATTATTTTATTTATTTATTTTTGGGACAAAGTGTCACTCTGACAAAGCTGGAGGGCAGTGGCACAATCATGGTTCACTGAAATCTCTGCCTCCTGGGTTCAAGTGACTCCCCTGCCTCAGCCTCCCAAGTAGCTGGGACTACAGGCATGGACCACCATTCCCGGCTAATTTTTTGTGTTTTAGTAGAGATGGAGTTTCACCATGTTGGCCAGAATGGGCTCGATCTCTGATCTCCTGACCTCATGATCTGCCCTCCTTGGCCTCCCAAAGTATTGGGATTTCAGACATGAGCCACCGCACTCAGTCTTAAAGGGTTTTGTTTTGTTTTGTTTTAAGATTCCCTATTTAATAAATGGTGTTGGGAAAACTGGCTAGTCATATGCAGAAAACTGAAACTGGGCTCCTTCCTTATACCTTATACAAAAATTAACTCAAGATGGATTAAAGACCTAAAACCATAAAAACCCCAGAAGAAAACCTAGGCAATATAACTCAGGACGTAGGCATGGTCAAAGACTTCATGACTAAAACACCAAAAGCAATGGCGACAAAAGCCAAAATTGACAAATGGGATCTAATTAAACTAAATAGCTTCTGCACAGAAAAAAGAAAAAACAAACTATCATTGGTGCGAACAGGCAACCTACAGAATGGGAGAAAAATTTTGCAATCTATCCATCTGACAAAGGGCTAATATCCAGAATCTACAAGGAACTTAAACAAATTCATAAGAAAAAAGCAAACAAATCCATCAAAAAGTGGGGAAAGGATATGAACAACCATGTGAATACCTATGCACATCTTCAGAATGAATAATTTGCTATAATAGCAGGATAATCATTCAGTAGAAAGAGGAACACCTGCAGCTGAACTTGTGGCTGCTGCATGAAGGGTCTTTAAATCAATACGGTTATGTGAACAAACATTCATGAGGCAAGGCTAGGCACTCACTCCCTCTCCACTGCAACAGTGGTGTTGAGAGAATGTGCCAATTTAATTAACTCTCTTTCTCAAGATAGAATCTGCAATGATATGGTCTTGTTATGTTGTTTAAAACAAATATTTGAAGGAAGGAGAGATGGAAATGAGTAGCAGAAATGAAAATTTAATAAGTACAAGCATAACTATGTAAAGACTACTAGAGTATGTCGCTAGTCCTTAATTTTCAGGGTCTGATATGAGTCACTTTTCAGGCTGAAGCATTTGAAACCAGGCTTCATTGCATCTGAAATATGAATTTATATTCAAATTCCAACCAACCCTAAATATATTCAGAGCTACTTCAGAACGTGGCATGTGTGTGGAAGGTGTGTGTGTGTGTGTATGTGTGTGTGTGTGTTATGGGGAGGAACCTGTAAGCATGATAACCTGATTTCTTTAATTTTTTAAGGTTTGTAATCTTTTAAGCAATTATTTCTGCCATCCAATCAATATTAAAGAGAACAAATGGTTTGCAATCATTCTGCTTCATCATGACAATTCTCCTCACCAAGTCCTTATCTCATCTTCCTGCAAAGAGGTGTTAAATTCTAATAGTCATCTATCCCATGTATTTTCTTCTGCTATATTGAGATCTTCATCAAATATTGATTACATACACTTGCCCGTGAGAAGAGTTGTTAGTCTTTGTCCCAAATATTGTAATGAAAAGCCTGTAGGCTTATTGTTGAAAGTGCCAAAAGGAATGATTTTGGCACTTTCAACAATAAGCCTACAGGGTTTTCGTTACCTATATTTTCACTTAGCATATGTCTTTTTCTTAATAGTTATGTTTATTTTAATCCATATATAGTACCTGACTGCTAGGTAACTCTCAGCTGGAAAAATATTTGAATGACCCTCTGTGCTATGTTTATGGGCCTAACCTTTGTATGAGATATGTTAACATATTGTACAGTCAGTTAACAGATATTTTCAGGTACTGTATTCTAAGACAATTGCTATCATTAATTCCATTTTCTTTTGACTCAGTTTTACTTGGGAGTGGCTTTAGCATAATTTTCAGAAGTAAATCTACTAAAAATTAGCTTCAAAGATATAAGCAAAAGATTCATAAAGACTGACCTTTTTTGACTTCAACTCTTTATTAGCAAATAAAATAAACTTTTTAAATAAAAAATAATTTTTTCCTTAAGAATAAAATGTAGAATGTATAAAATGGGTGAGGCTATCTAGAACATACAACCTCAAGTGATTAAGAAAAATCCCAACAATTAACAAAGTTATTGTTCAGTGGCTTAATAAGCACAGAACTATTAAACAACTATAAAAAATTAAAAGTACCTGCTAGAAACACATTTCAACATTCCATAGATTCAGCATACTTTAAAATAGATAAAAAATTAACTAGCTTAAATAGAAACACTACCTATTAAACTCATGTACCATTGTTTAAAATATACCTACAGTATTCTCAATGTCTCCTTGCAAAGGCAGTGAAAATTCTTATTTTTGAGACTGTCTTTAATAGTAAGCCACTGACAAACACAATGCAGGTATAGCTCATATGAGGTTTTATTCATGTTGCGATTTTTTTTCAAGCATTATATAATAGTTTGCATCAGGCCTTCCATATTACTTACATTTATAGGATTTTATTCTAATATAGTGGGAGTTTTCACATCACTTTTAAAGTAATTATTAAGACTGAGAATTTTTCTGTATTTTCCATACTACCAGAGTTCTAATCAGTTGTGCATTCTTACATTTATAAGAAAGACTGACATTTTTTTAGAGCAAACTTGAGTAGATTCTTAGAAGCCATATATGTAAAATTAAAATAGGACCAGGTCTCATAAGATAATAGTTCTCTGTGATAAAATTCTGGATAGTATAGAAGAGAAACTAGAGAACTCTTGCAGGGTTAGTAAAAATTGTTAACATCTAGCATACTTTTTATAATAATGCGGGCTTGTACACACGCCAGCTCTGTTGCCTCAGAGCAACGTCAATGCTCCTCTCCAATGCATCCTGATTTCTCTTTCCCTTCTGAAAAATAGCTGGCAGCTGGGTTAACCTAAGAATGACATTCAGCTATAGACACCAAAAGCAAAAATAAACAAAATAAAAAAGGAAATATTCTGTTATGAATACCTGGGGAGATTTTGGAGTTTCTAATAATAAATACCCTGATTTTGTTACATCTTCTACCTCCTTTTATATTTTACTGTCTTTTATACTCAAAGTAACAAATGGCATAATGTTAATCAAAATTAACATATTTTTAAATGTTTAATCAGTTCTTCATAAGATTTACATCATTGTAACAGACAATGAGAAGCAGTTTAGAAAGAGAAATAAGAAGGCATTTTTTAAATATTTCAAGATATAAGAATAAAGTACTCTATAACTGCAATTTAACCAAATTTTAATTCTACAAATTCTGTAATCTATAACCTTGTTGAAGATTTAAACAATAAAATAATTCTAAGAAATATCTGTGTGTAATCATTTAGGTTCAGACTGTTTATGAAATACATTATGTATATGTTCATCATATTCTGCTTTCTAGTTAGTACATATGCTCAATATGTCCTTCAAAAAGGCTGTCCTAACACTATTTCTAAAGTTCATTGGATTAAGGAGATTTTAGAGCTGTTCAAAAGTGACTCAGGGGTGAGAGTAAGAAAAGGGAATTGTCACCATCCTCTTCTCAAGGGAGCATTTTCATTTTTACATGTTTTATACAATAGAGAAAACACATAATTTTATTTAAAAGTGATAAAAATAATATCTTTCTAAAAAATTGAAAATTATTAATTGCATAGACACCGATCTCTTTTAAATGCAAATGTGTTACCTAAAATCACAATATAAAGAGAAATAATTATTTTTTAAAATTCAGTTTAAATAAGTTAGCTATTGGGTACTGCATTTCTAAACTAAAAGACTGCTATTTAAAATTAAACATAAAGCTAAGTTTAGATTCAGTTTTTAAAGCCTACAGCACTTAGTATTCCCAGACAGTCTCTTATCCAAGTACTAACTAGGCCTAACTCTGCTTAGGTTTGAGATAGATGAGATCAGACGTGTTCAGGGTGATATGGCCATAGACTCAACTGTGAGTTTTTGATGTAAAGAAAAAAAAAAAAAAAAAAAAAAAAAAAATGACTCTTGGCACAATTCTAAAAAAAGCAAAAATTGGTGAAAAATCCCTATCAAAGAACCTAGAGCCCAGGACACAAAACACCAGGACCAGAGATTCTGAAGGGCTAGAGAAAGAATATTCTGCAAATTAGCTTCCACAAATTCATAATCAGATGAAGATCATGACTTTAAGTTGGCTCTATCTTCAAAGTTTCTTAATGATATTGGAGACATTTGAGGACGTACTCAGATGTTTTTGCCACTGTAGATTCTTTTAGCTATCCATGGTACTTTTCGTTTTTGACCACAACATTGAGCTCATAATACACAAAGATTTTGCTGAATAGATTCTAAGTATAGGTTTCATGAATTTGAAATAAACAACATGAATCCTTTCATTAAGTAGGAAAATCTTAATTATTTTTTGTGCTAACCTATATAGACAGATTGGAAGACAATCATTGTACTGAAGTTTAGCAGGTATAAAACCTATTTTTGCCACCCAAAGCCCTATGATATTGTTATGATTGGGCTCTGGCGGGGGGAATACTTCATTTTATTTTATTTATTTATTTTTTAACTTTTATTTTAGATACGTGTGCAGGTTTGTTACATAGACATATTGCACCTAGGTAGCGAGCACAGTATCTAATAGGTAGTTTTTCAATCTATGCCACTTTCCTCCCTGTCTCCTTTATGTCCATCTGTATTCAATGCTTGCCTCCCAATAATAAGTCAGTGGGAAGTATTTGGTCTTCTGTTTCTTCATTCTTGTGATAATTTGCTTAGGATAATGGCATGTAGCTGCAATCATTTTGCTGCAAAGGACGTGATTTCATTCTTTCTCGTGGCTGTGTAGTATTCCATGGTGTACATGTACCACATTTTCTTTATCCAATCCACCATTGATGAGCATCTAGATTGATTTCATGTCTTTGGTATTATGAATAGTGCTTCAATGAACATATAAGTGTATGTGTCTTTTGTGTACAATGATCTATTTTTCTTTGGGTGCATACCCAGTAATGGAATTGCTGGGTCAAATGGTAGCTCCAAATGCTTTGGAAAATCTCCAGACTGCTTTCTATGGTGGCTGAACTAATTTACATTCCTACTGACAGTTTATAAGCAGCCCCTTTTCTCCACAGCCTCACCAGCATCTTTTATTCTTTGACTTTTTTAAATAATAGCCATTCTGACTACTGTGAGATGGTATTTTATTGTGGTTTTGATTTGTATTTACCTGATAATCATTGGTGTTGAGTGCTTTTTCATGTGATTGTCGGATGCTGGTGTGTTTTCTTTTGAAAAGTGTCTGCTCCTGTCTTTTGCCCATTTTTAATGTGGTTGTTTTTGCTTGTTGATTTAAGTTACTTGTAGATTCTGGATATTGGACCTTGTCAGATGCATAATTTGTAAATATTATATCCCATTCTGTAGGTTGTCTGTTTAACTCTATTGATCATTTCTTTTGCTGTACAGAAGTTCTTTAGTTTATTTAGGTCCCACTGGTCAATTTTTGTTTTTGTTGAAAGTACTTTTGAGGACTTAGTCATCAGTTGTTTCCCAAGGCTGATGTCCAGAAGAATGGTATTTCCTGTTTTCTTCTAGAATTGTTATCATTTGAGGTCCTACATTTACATCTTTAATTTGTCTTAATTTTTTGTATATGGTGAAAGATATGGGTATACTTTCATTCTCCTGTATATGGCTAGACAGCTATCCTGGCACCATTTATTGAATAGAGAGTTCTTTCTTCATTGCTTATTTTTGTCAACCTTGTCAAAGATCAGATGGCTGTAGGTGTGTGATTTTATTTCTGGATTCTCTATTCTGTTCCATTGGTCTATGTATCTGTTTTATACCAGTGCCATCCTGTTTTGGTTACTGTAACATTGTCGTATAGTTTGAAGTCAGGTAATGTAATATCTCTGGCTTTATCCTTTCTGCTTAGGATTCCTCTGGCAATTCAGGCTCTTTTTTTTTTTTCTTTCATTTGAATTTCACAACAGTTTTTTCTAGTTCTGTGAAAAAATGACATTGGCAGTTTGATAGGAATAGCTTTGAATTTGTAGTTTGCTTTTGACAGTATGGTCATTTTAACAACATTGATTCTTTCAATCCATGAGTATGGAATATGTTTTCATTTGTTTGTGTCATCTAAAATTTACTTCAGCAGTGTTTTGTAGTTCTCTTTGGTTAGATTTCTTCTTAGGTATTTTATTTTGATTTTGTGGCTGTTGTAAGTGGAGTTACATTATTGATTTTGCTCTGAGTTTGGACATTATTGGTATATAGAAAGGCTATTGAGTTTTGTAAATAGCATTTCATTTTCTTCCTGATTCAAACTTAGAAATTCGAGTGTTGAGTGTTGGGAGGTTAAGTGTTTCCAGAAATTTATTCATTTCTTCTAAATTGTGTAGTGTATGTAATCCCCCCCACGCAGACCTCAGTGTGTGATGCTCCCCTCCCTGTGTCCATGTGTTCTCATTGTTCAACACCCGCCTATGAGTGAGAACATGTGGTGTTTGATCTTCTGCTCTTCTGTCAGTTTGCTGAGAATGATGGTTTCCAGGTTCATCCATGTCCCTACAAAGGACACAAACTCATCATTTTTGATGGCTGCATAATATTCCATGGTGTATATGTGCCACATTTTCCCTATCCAGTCTATCGTCGATGGGCATTTGGGTTGGTTCCAGGTCTTTGCTATTGTAAACAGTCCTGCAATGAACATTTGTGTGCGCGTGTCCTTATAATCGAATGATTTTTAATCCTTTGGCTATATACCCAGTAATGGGATTGCTGGGTCAAATGGAATTTCTATTTCTAGGTCCTGGAGGAATTGCCACATTGTCTTCCACAATGGTTGAACTAATTTACACTCCCACCAACAGTGTAAAAGTGTTCCTATTTCTCCACATCCTCTCCAGCATCTGTTGTCTCCAGATTTTTTAATGATCGCCATTCTAACTGGCGTGAGATGGTATCTTTGATTTGCATTTCTCTGATGACCGGTGATGATGAGCATTTTTTCATATGTTTGTTGGCCTCATGTATGTCTTCCTTTGTAAAGTATCTGTTCATATCCTTTGCCCATTTTGAATGGGCTTGTTTTTTTCTTGTACATCTGTTTTAGTTCTTTGTAAATTCTGGATATCAGCCTTTTGTCAGATGGGTAAACTGCAAAATTTTTTTCTCATCCTGTTGGTTGCCGATTCACTCTAATGACATATTTCTTAAAGAATTTGTTCATTTAATTTTTTTTCTTTATTTTTTTCTAACTAGGTTACTTCAAAAGATCAGTTTTCATGATCTAAAATTCTTTCTGAGTGGTCTGGTTTATGGTAAAGCTTTTAGTTGTATTTGAAATTTGTTAAGTGAGTTTTTACTTCCAGAGGCTTTGATTGATTTCTTTTTAAGATGTTGATCACTTCCTTCATTTCCTGAAATTCTTTAAAAGTTTCAAGGTATTGATTTTCAACCTTGTCTTAGACATCATCAAGCTTCTTTGTGATCCATGCTTTGAATTTTTTATCTGTCATTTCTGAGTTACCACTTTGGTAAAGGACCATTGCTGGAGAGCTAATGTAATTTTTTGGTAGTGTCACTACGTTTAGATTGTTTTATGGTACCAGAATTCTAGCACTGGTTCTTTCTCATCTGGAGACACTGGCACTTCTAATTTTTTAAATATTTTTGTGTGGATAGGGCTTTCTTTATTTCTTTCTTCAAAGTAATATTTTTTTTCTTTCCTCTTCTTCTGTCACTATGGGGTGTGACTAGAGAATTTTAGATAAGGTCTTTTGGTTTTGTTCTGTAGCCCTATGCACTTGTATAGAAAAGTTTTATATTGGGCTGTGCAATTCAACCTGCAGGCCAGTAGATAAGGCTTATGGATAAGAGCTGGCTGCAGCCAACACTACTAAGTATGTATTTTGACGCTTGTTTACTATGACAGAAGCTAACTATTGCTCAGGCACTGTGTTGATCCCTGGAGTGTATAGTTGTTTGAGCTCCTTTCTCAGCCCTGAGGGCAGGAATGAGATGGGTGGGGCAGGACTATAAAGGACTGTCTACAGTTTCCCTGATGGCAGACAAAAGCAACAGCTCTAAGAGAAAATCTAGTGGGTGGCCACAAAGCACACAGAGGTTTGTTTAGGCATGGAGCTGGAAAACCTTCTTGGTCCCAAGTTCTCTGCAGAGGGAGTAGGGCAGCTCTAACCCAGAAGAGTGAGTACTCCAGATCCTTGGAGATATGCCTGCACATGAAGTTTAGAGAGCCCTGCTGCACCATAATCTCTGTATAGGAAAAGTGAGGCAGCTCAGGATGCCAATCAGGTAAGTGCTCTCAATACCTGAAGATATGCCTGGACATGGAGCACAGAGGGCCCAACTTCAGTATGGTCTCTGCACAGGAATGGTGACTCAGATTGCTGAACCAGGCAAGAGGGTGTTCTGAATACCTGTAGGTCTGGCTGGGCATGAAGCAGAGAGGGCCCACTTTCACCCGAATCTCTGCATGGAAAAAGCAAGGAACTTAATATTTTTGTCCTCCAAAATTTATCTGTTGAAATCCTAACCCCTCAAAGTGATTTTAGTAAAAATTGGGGGCTTTGGGAGATGATTAGGTCATGAGATAGATCTTTCATGAATGAGATTAGTGACCTTATAAAAGAGGGCCCAGAGAGATCCCTTACCCCTTTTACTAAGTGAGGACACAGCTGGAAGGTACCACCTATAGGCTAGAAATCAGTCTTCAGACATCGGATCTGCTAGTGACCTGATCCTGGACTTTCCAATATCTAAAAATGTGAGAAATAAGTTTCTGTTTATGCACTACAGAAATGTATGGAATTTTGCCTTAGCAACCAAAAATGACAAAAATAATGGAATATTATTTAGCCTTAAAAAGAAGTGAATTCCATTATATGCAACTACATTGCTAAACATTGAAAATATTATGCTAAGTGAAGTAAGCCAGTCACAGAAGGACAAATGCTGCATAATTGCACTTACATGATTGATCACACCAATTATTTGGTGAGTATGAAGAGAAGCTGGAACTCACATATTTACTTCTGATGAGAATGTGGCATTGTACAGCCACCTTGGAAAATAGTTTGTCAACCATTTTGTTTTTTAACTTAACCATACACCTACCATATTATCCAGCCCTTCTAATCTACTCCCTCAAGATGGAAAGCATGTGTTTATACGTATCAGCCTTAATTGCAAAAGTCAAAAACCAGAAACACCCCAAACGTCCTTCAGTATTTACCTGATGGAGTACAGGTAATGGAATTTCAATGGAAATACAATGAGTATATAGTGATTGCTTGCTGTTTATATCGTGTGTTTCACTATACCAATTTTATCTTTCACAATTGTCAGAGTGTTTTCAATGTATATCCAAAGCCTCCAAGATAAAAGGAGGATGAGAAATCAATATCTTCTGTCTAGTGTTAGGGTACAATAAAAGTAAGTCATGAATCAAAGTCTGTAACACACTAAAAAATTATGAGGAAAAAGGCTAAAAAATAATACTCCCTTTTATTTTTTTGAGACAGAATTTCTCTCTGTCACCCAGGCTGGAGTCCAGTGGTATGATCTGGGATCAGCGTAACCTCAGCCTCCTGGGTTCAAGTGATTCTCATGCCTTACCCTCCCAAGTAGCTGGGATTACAGGCATGCCACCACACCCAGCTAATTTTTGTATTTTTAGTAGAGATGGGGTTTTGTTATGGCGGTCAGGCTGGTCTCAAACTCCTGGACTCAAGTGATCCTACTGACTTAGGCTCCCAAAGTGCTGGGGTTACAGGTGTGAGCCACCATGCCCGAGCCCAAAATAATACTCTTAATATCACTGTAAACTTGAACTTTCTCTCTTTCCTTTTATACATTTTGACTAGTACCTTCCTGTTTTACTCTAAAGTAATAATGGGGTCACAATATTCTTTTGGTAGCATCACTTAATATCCTGGTTAGATGGGCAATGTAGTCATCTATTAAGTAATGGAAAACAATAATAAAGACGGGAATTCTGGATGGCAAGTGATGTCCCAAAGGTGGGGTATAAAATTTGGCTGCCAGACTTGCTTGGTTTGTATACCTCATTCATGTAAGGATGAAGGTACCTGGGCAACATGTCTAACCAATTTACGTGTTTTGAAAATAACTCAATTCATGAATAACTTGTTTAATATTCATATTTATTAAATAATTTCTTAGTATAAATTCAGATATAGATATTTGACATGTAAGCCACAGCAGCCTCCGTACTACACATCTCTAATTAGGGACTTTTAGTTGTTTCCTGACTGGCCTCAGGATGTAGTTTTTTAATTAGGACACTTAACATGTAACTGACTTTTCCTTGAATATAGATTAAAATTAACCTACATGTATACATGCCACACTGTCAATGCTGAATTATTTTAAAATAAATTATAACTAGATTTTTATACTGATAATGCTTTTTCTAGACAAAAGAAAACGTTGTTGTAAATCTATGTATGCTTCACATTTTCATTTACTATACTACTTATCCCAGAGCCTGGGGGTTTCAGACATTTAGAGACCCTGTGATCATCATGAAAATGCATTTACCCTGTGCTCTAATTTTTCAAATCACTCTATCATCTTGGTACAGATCTGTTGCAGTATCGCTTATTGAAATAACTGGCTTAATCATATCACCCCCACACTAGTAATAGTTTTGTTTTAATAAGCTTAGCAAAATGGATAATTTTAGTGACCTCAAAGTGTCAATGTAAAAATAGCATTGGCAACAAAACATTTCTTAAAACTTCTCAACACTACCTACAATTGTTCAAACATGACACTGAGAGAATGAAAATTAAAATAATCAGCAGTTAATCGTGGGGCTGATTAAGATGCACATCAGAGACTGGTGATTGATTAGGATAATAAACAAATGAATGTGATCTGATAACTGCAGCAGAAAAATTTCCATGATGTCCCCATCAGTGCATCTCCTGAGCTACATGCTCCATGTAATTCCATCTTCTGGGCTGTGAACTAATAGGGTAGTCACTCTCCTAATCAGTCTATGTTATGTGACAATGGTGAAGTGATTTTGCAGGTGTGATTAAGGCACAAAATTAACTGACTCCCAGTTAATTAAAAGGGAGAGTATCTTGGGTTGACCTAACCTAATCAGGTGAACCCTTGGAAAGAGGGTCTAAGCTTTCTGTGAAGAGATTTAAAATGGAAATACTCCTGCTGGCCTTGGAAAACAAAAAAGTTCATATCGTGGCCAGGCACAGTGGGTGTGCCTATAGTCCCAGCTACTCAGGAGGCTGAGGTAGGAGGATGAGTAGAGCCTAGGACTTCAAAGCCGGACTGGGCAACATAGTGAGACTTCATTTCCAAAATATTAAAATTAAAAATCTATTTATTAATATATACGTGAAAACAAAATTTGCCTTGTAAATTTATCAACTGTCTATGGGGGGTTCATGTGACAAAGACCTGACAGTGACCTCTGGGAGTTGACAGCACATCCCAGCCACAAACTAACAAGAGAATGGGGACCTCAGTCACGCAATCACAGGGAAATGAATTATGTCAACAATCCAAAAGGGCTTAGAAGCACCTCTTCTAAAATAGAACCTGAAGTTGAAGACATGGCAGGATAACTCATTAATTTCAGCCTTGTAAGACCCTTAGGTGAAGACCCTGCAAACATTGTCTGACTCCTGACCCATGGGGAGTGAAATAATAAATGTATGTTGTTTTAAGTTATTAATTTTATGGTAATTTATTTTGACATGAAAAATCCATACACTTTCCTGAAAAGGAAAGTACAATTCCTGGTAAGTCTCTTTGCTTCCTTGAGACAGAATACTCCAACTTGGGAATACTGCTTTGGAAGTGTATACCAGGTGACAAGAAGAGCTGCCTGCACTGTTACATCAGCACCTTTCTCGGAGCACACTTATTGCTATATGGGGAATTATTCATGAACAACTGATGCAAGAGAAAATGATTGAAGCTTTTTGGGTCATAGATAGGTCAGTGTGATATGTGGGTGCAAACTGAGAATGGACACAGGCAGCTGTATTACAGCCTCCCTAAGGAATGGCCTGGAAAGACAGTGACAGATGAATTCCTCTCACAGAAAACTTTGGGCAATGTATCCATTTTTCCACTTTCTCTGGGCAGAGAAGTACCCAAAATTTAGAATATGCAGGAACCATGGGAAGTAGCAAGTGGACTGGCTGAATGGTCAGTAGCAACAAAAGAAAAAGATTCGAAAATTTGGGGCAGAGTGCTGGCATGATGGGCACATAAATGAAGTAGCCATGATGGCAGAGATAAAGATCACGCATGGGCTCCACCACGTGCCCTCCCTCCTTACAAAGGTTATCTAGCCAGTGCCACTGCGAAATACCAACATGCCAACAAAGACCAACGCTAGGCCCTCAATATGTCACACTTTTCTTGAAATGACTGTTTTCCACTTGGTGGCAATTTGACTATAGTCAGCCAGTGATTTATTATGACAAGAATAGATAAATGATATGGGTATGAGTGTCCTTCCTGTACTTAGGGCTTCAGCTAGTGTCACTGTCCAAGAGTTTAAGGAGCATGTGATCCATTGTCACAGGATCTCATATAACATAATATCAGAGAAAAGTACCAGTTGTACACAAGAAGTTGTGGGAATAACCACATTAAAAAGTGGGCAAAACATATGAATAGACATTTTTCAAAAGAAGATATACAAATGGTCAACAAGGACATAAAAAATGCTCAAATCACTAATCATCAGAGAAATGCAAATTAAAACCACTATGAGATGCCATATCACCATACCAGTCAGAAGGGTATTATTAAAAAGTAAAAAAATAACATATTTGACAAGGATCTTAAGAAAAGGAAATGCTTATATACTGTAGGTAGGGATGTAAATGAGTTAAACCTCTATGGAAAAGAGTATGGAGATTTCTCAAAGAACTAAAAATGGAACTACAGTAAAGTTTGATTCAGTAATGTCATTACTGGATATCTTCCCAAAGGAAAATAAACGATTATGTTAAAAAGATACCTGTACTTGTATGTTTATCATAGCCCTATTCACAGTAGCAAAGATGTGGAATCAATCTAAGTGTCCATCAATAGATGACTGGAAAAGAAAATGTTACAATCACACACACACACACATACACACACACACAATAAAATACTACGCAGCCATAAAAAGAATGAAATAATGTCTTCCGCAGAAACTTGGATGGAACTGGAGGCCCTTATCTTAAATGAAACAACTCAGAAATAAAAAGTCAAATACAACATATTCTCACTTATAAGTGAGAGCTAAATAATGTGTCCACATTAACATAGAGTGTGGAATGATAGTCATTGAAGACTAGGAAGAGTGGGAGGTGGGTGAGAGATGAGAAATTACTTAATGGGTACATCATCCACTATTATGGGATAATGGTTACACCAAACCCCAGACTTCACCATTACACAATTTGTCCATGTAACAAAACTGTACTTGCAACCCTTAAATTTATGCAAAAAATAGTTGTAGAAAAGAGTCTGTGACTGTGGATCCGCTGGTCATATTCGATAAATTACAACCCAGATTTGGATTGTGTTCCACTAGAGCAGTTTCTGAAGGCACAGTTGAAGCACCAGCTCAAAAATATTACTTGGTGAGGATGGGACCATCCTCCAGAAAGTGGTTTATGCCTGGAATCAAATAGCTTTATGTCATGCGGATTCCCCAATAAGAGAATGCATGGGAACACAGGCTGAAAGCAAGAGTGACGCCACCACCTCTCCCAAAACTCACTTGGGAGATTTGTGCTTATTGTGCTCATAGTGCAGGACTTCAGGGTCAGATATAAAATTAGATGTTTTGGTTCCTAAATGTTAAAATCTTACACCAGGGATTACAAGTGTCTTATTGAATTGTCAGTTTACAGCTATTGGCTGGACACTTTAGGATGCTCGTGTCCCTGAACCAGCAGGCAAGGAGAAGAGTGTTCCTCTCAGAAGGAAGCAGGGATGCTGCTATACAACGGAGATAAGGAGGAATACATTTAGCATCCAGATGATTCTCTTGGTCACCTTTTGGTACTCATCTGTTTAATTCTGACAGTAAATGGATAAATGCAGCATGAGGGTTTGAGAAGGGCATGGTGACCAGGGGCTCAGACCCTCTTGAAAGAAAAAGATACCGTAGAATACTTTCCATTCCTATCTTCTCTCTTTCTTATAGCAAGGCCACTTTTAAAATAAACTTTAATACTACAAAGTAGAATATTTTGACTTCTTTTCTGACTTAATATGTTATATATTACTAACCATGATTATTTCATTCCAGCATAGACCGATTGGGTACATTCTTCCCTGATAAAAATTAAAAACAAGATCAAGGTGCTATTTGTGAATCATTTTAGAAATTAATCATTTACTATTCTAGAAACTGGAAGTAATTTTGTTTTTGAGATGGAGTTTTGCTCTGTTGCCTAGGCTGGAGTGCAGTGGTGCAATCTTGGCTCTCTGCAAACACCACCTTCCAGGTTAAAGCAATTCTCCTTCCTCAGCCTCCTGAGTAGCTGAGATTACAGGTGTGCACCACCACACTTGGCTAATTTTTGTATTTTTAGTAGAGATGAGGTTTCACCATGTTGGTCAGGCTGGTCTCGAACCCCTCACCTTGTGATCTGCCCAGCTCCGCCTCCCAAAGTGCTGGGATTACAGGCGTGAGCCACTGCACCCAGCTGGAAAATGTTTTTCAAAAGTAACACTTTTATCATGACTGCTCTTTGATTTTCTCAATATTTAAGACTAAATAGTGCAATTGTCATGACATTTGTTAAGATAATAAAAGATATTTAAAGTAATTTCTCTAAGAAGCATTAGTTCTTTGTTAACATAATCTATCACAGAGCAGCCAGCAAATTTTTATCTGTTAAAGTTCAAAATAATTTTAAAATATCAGCAAGTCTAGTAACTAAATGTTATTTTTGAAACCATATTTTCTATTTTTAAAAAAAAGAGACTCATAAAGCCATTTGGAATGTTTGTTTCTGTATTTTCCTTTTCCTTTGCATTATTGTAAAGTAAAGTAGTAGACTGTTAAGATTTGGAAATGTTTCTCAAATTATTTGGTTCAACTCCTTCATCTTGTTGAGACAAAAACTAGAGATATTACTTGAGTTATTTAAGGTCATACTGCTAATTACTGCCAGAACGCCCAACTAATATTTGTCAAAACTTACTTTAAAATGTTCTCTGTCATGGTGTTCTTGGAATTTTTTCCGGATTTTTTAATGATTAATTTCTTGCTTTTTTATTTCTGTGCTTGTGTTTTCTCCCAATAGCTAAGTAAACATTAAACTGTAGTCTTTACTTCTATTTCCTTCTCTAAACTACAGATATAATATATAGAGAGGCTTGCTTTGTACATATCAACCTAATATTAAAATATAAAAAGAATCACAAAAAGTATATTCACCCAATACACAATGTGGCTTTTCTAATTCACAAGATGTCTGGAATTTCTTATCCATATCTCTGATATCAGGATGCTGCTCAGAAGACAGCTGCATCAGCAGCTCAAAGAAGAAAAATGAATTTGAATTGGCTTCTATGGCAATTCTTGTTTTGCTTAGATTTTGCTTTCTTTACATTTTGCTTAGATTTTTATATCTCTTATGTCTTGAATAATTTTTGTTAGACACAAGTGTTTTTATTATTTTTATTGTAATTTTTTATTTTTAACTTTTGTGCAGACATAGTAGGTAGGTATATATATTAATAGAGTACATGAGCTATTTACCCCCTCATGCAATGCATAATAATTACATCATGGAGAATGGGATATCCATTCCTTCAAGCATTTATCCTTTGTGTTACAAACAATCCAGTCATACTTTCAGCTATTTTAAAATATCCAATTGTTATTATCAACTATAGTCAATTTAAATAACTTTTGTGGTATCAAATAGTAGGTATAATTTATTCATTCGAACTATTTTTTTTCTGCTTGTTAACCATCCACACCTCCTGTTTACCCCTCTACCCAACTACCCTTCCCAGCCTCTGGCAAATCCTTCTACTCTCTGTTAATGAATTCAATTGTTTTGATTTTTAGATCCCACAAATAAGTGGGAACATGTGATGTTTGTCTTTTTGTGTCTAACTTATTTCACTTAAAATCATGATCTCCAGTTTGAGCTATGTTGTTGCAAATGACAGGATCTCATTCTTTACATGGCTGAATAGTACTATGTTGTGTATATGTACCACATTTTATTTATTTATTCATCTGTTGATGCACACTTAGGTTGCTTCCAGATCTTAGCTATTGTGAACAGTGCCACAACAAACATAGAAGTGTAGATTTCTCTTCTATATATTGATTTCCTTTCTTTGGGGCATATACCTAGCAACAGGATTGCTGGATTGTAGGGCAGATCTATTTTTAGTTTTTTGAAGAACCTTCAAACTGTTCTCCATAGTGGTAGTACTCATTCACATTCCCATCAACAGTGTACAAGTGTTCCCTTTTCTCTACATCCTTTCCAGTATGTGCTATTGCCTGTCTAGAATATAAGCTATTTTAGCTGGGGTGAGATGATATCTCATTGTAGTTTTGATCTGCATTTCTCTGATGATCAATCATATTGAGGGAGTAAATTCTGAAAACTATCTATTGGCTCTATGCTCATTATCTGCATGACAGGATCATTTGTAACCAAATCTGAGCATCACATGATAAACCTATATAACAAACCTGCACATGAACCCCCTAAATCTAGAATAAAAGTTGAAATTATAAATAAATGAATACATAAATCAGCAAGCCAGGAGTTATTGGGTATAAAAATAGAACCACTTTTTATTCTTGGCCTAACCAGATAAACACAAATTTTCAAATAAAAAGAAGGTCCCAGGCCAAATATCAAATTCAGAGGGGGATCTCTAGGATCTTATACTGAGAACTCTAAAAAGTCTAAGGTGGTGCCCCTAAAAATTTTCAGGTAATCTAAAGACCTTTTAGTAACTTTAATGGATCATGAAGTATGGTTTACAGTTCCTCTTTGTTAAATAATAGGACTTATAGGAATCTTAAGTTCATGTACCACAGGGAACTTCAGTTGGAGATGAATTTAACTAGAAGAAATTTATTATTGTTTTTGTTTTATAATGGAGTTGATTATAACTTGGTACATAAGAAATCATAATATTGAAAAAAGAATCATATTATCTTGGATTGATAGCGACAAAGATACTACCAAATTAAGGAATCTTTGCATCCCCAAACTTAAGCCAAAGAGCTAGCTCAGATGATTACCTGGTTATAATTTTGACAAAGAAAGAATGATTTTGAAGTTAGAAACAAGATCCCAGAGGACTGAGCCAAGAATTGGGGAGATTTACAGTTAGGGAAATCTGCAATAAGAGATCTCCAGTAAAGAAACTAGAAATGTCTTCCTGGATGGATTTCAAAATATCTGTGGATCAATAGCTGCTATCTGCCTCTCATTTTCTCCCTTTTTTGACAAAAGTGTCTATAGTGGTTTTTCCAATCAAGTCATATCATTTCATTGCATTTTGGGTGGATAGGTGTCAGGAAGTAGATTCCTTGTGTATTTAGTTCACAGGTGTTCAGATTAGGGAACAGTGCTCATGGTGATGTACCTGAGATATCACCCTTGAGAAGTATCTTCCAATGTAGAAGAAATTTAGGTAATGGGATATGGAGCTTTAAGTCAATCCTATGATGGACTGAGTATTGGGGACACTGGGGAAAAATCAGTGTATTTTCACATTGGAGAGATGTAAGTTGTGTCGTGTGCCTATGGGGAGGGTTACAGCAGAGTGTAGTTTCAAAAGATGACCATGCCTATCGCTATCCCACCAAATATGTTACTCTTACAATAGGACTATTTGTCACTCCTCCTATGCAGGGCTGGGTCTGTATCCCTTGCAGGATTTTTTATGACTTCCTTAGCCAATAGCATAAGAGAAAAGTGACACTATGTGATTTCTGAGAATAAATCATAAAAATATCACCCACTCAGGGTTTGCTTTCTGAAAAGCCTTGCTTTTAGTTGTATACTGTGAAGAAGTCTGAATGAGTTACTCAGAGAAACCACAAAAAGGTTACATTCTATATGGAAGCCACCTAAGGTCCAAGATGTAGCTGCCATTTACAGCCAGAAACGTGAGAGAAGACTCTATCATATTTATCCAGTCATCCCCCATCAAGTTAGTTCAGCCTTTGAGTCTTCTCAGCTAAGGCATCAAAGACAGTATCTTTCTTGCTTTGTGCTATTCTTATTCCTGGCCCATAGAACCCATTAATATAATCAAATTATTGTTTTATGTGCCTATAATTTGAAGTGGTTTCTTACATAGCATTAGATAGTTGATAAACTCTGAAATAATTTTGAAAAATTAAATATCCAAGCACATTTTATATTAATATTTTTTCATTATAAGTTTAAACAATTTAAAAGGGCATAATTTCTGGCTTCTTATTAATATAGAGATTTTCCTAAAAATTGGAGATGAAACAATCAAATACCTTGGCAATTTGAAAAGTAAGATGACTATATAGAAAATACATGAGCATAATTTTCTTTAGCAACTGGAAATTCTGCATTGTCTGTTTTTCTTCATGAACTTAGATTCCTTTTATATTTCCCTTACAAAATATTGAACTTCTGTAACACATTGTATTTTCAACAATTTCTTTCATAGCATTTTGGAGTATCAAAACTTTGAAGTAGATATTTTGTTAAATAGGACTAAATTGAACCTACTCTGCACCTATTCAAATTACTAGAGAGGTTTGGATTATTTGATTACTTGTAAAACTTGGCCCTGCTGTTATTAAGTACAGGAACAAAGTGTTTTACTCTGTGAATCATAGATTCAGTTCAAATACTGCAATAAATCTTAGGCAAGTACCGTGAGGGATTTATACATTTATTAATTTGTTTTTTAATATGGTACACTTTTCCAGAGCAAAGATGGGAATAAAAATAAGTTTCCTATAATCAAATTCCAGTTCAACACAGTATAGGACAAGCTGACCTAACAGACAAAATAGTTTTACACCTCAAATTTAATCATAATTTCAAAAGAACCTTGGACACAACTACATTCTATAGGCATACTAATGTGTAAATAAAAAACAAATAATTATAATCAAATATAGTTTTTTTTTTCAGGACACACTATGTTGTATAATACTCTGGGATGTAGTGCACTCAGTGGAAATTACAGACACTTATAGTTAAGAAGTTGGGGAATAAAATTAAAATTATTTGAGGAAGACAACTGTATCAATAAGGACTCCTTTGGTTGGAAGGTATACATACACAAACATACATACATATGTATGTATGTGTATTTGCATACAAAAATATATTTAACATGCATTTTAAAAAGACTAATAAAAAATTCAAATCAGTGGCTCTAGACAGAACAGTGTCATTTGACATACTGCATAAGTCTGGTTTATTAATAATATTGAGGTAATTTGGTTCAGTTTATCAAAAGAAAGATATCCTCCTGATTGTTGGTTCTCAACCCTAGGTGGCAAATAGACCAGTATGAGGCTGTTTGGGCTGGCACAGGACACGGACATGCCAACGACAACCAATGGGAGTGGACAAGTAATCTAAAACACTCACATTGCTAAGAACAAGAACTCACAATAAAAAGTAATTGACTTGCTTCAGTACATTGCTGTTGAGAAGCCATGTTAGCTGTTACCATCAGAGACTCTGCTTAGAGCCAATTGCTATTGATACCTCCTTTTATATGAACTTCTATTCTTGTATGAGTGAATTAGAAACACATAATTATATATATGTGAAATATATATGTTTACTCTATATTTATTTATAAAAATGGAATTTTTACTACATACACTATTTTATGGTTTACAGTTTTCCTCTACGCAAGGTAAATATTTTTCATGAATATTTTCCATGTTACTTGCTATTCTTCAATACGATTTTCACATTGTGCTTCTCCAAAAGAACACGATATCTTCTACTTTCTCACTGGCTTGCCATGGGACAGGCAGTTGGATTTTGCTATTATAAATAGTGCAACAAAGTAGAAAATCCTTGTACTCACATGTAGCTGAAACCTCAACTTGAACCACAGACTTTGCCTATCACTGTGGTTTTTGCAAATATGGGTATACATGGGACACTGGAGGAAATGACCCAACAAGAAATATATTTGCACTGGGATGGAAAATCTTTTGAGAAACAAATCATTTGGGGATTCATACATATGTGATAATAGATGGCAGAGAATGCCAAGTAGCAAGCTAGCAGTCTTTCGTTCTTTTGGAAAATAACCCTAATATTAAGATGAGTACATTGTTACTTTAAAACATGCAACAAATCTTATCCTTGTTGAACTTAAATCTCCCAGCATTATATTCTGACCAATGAGATGTTTGATGAAATGTTCTATATAAGTCCAGAAAGTCTCCTTAAAATGAAGGAATACTCATATTTCTTCTCTCCACCCTGCTTCCAAGGATGTGGATTTTCTATCTGGTGCTCTGGCATCCATTTTAGTAATAAGGAAAGAACCATGCCCTCAGGAGGACAGCACAATAGTGTAGAAGATTGGCTCTCTGACACCGGCTCTCTGACACCTTTTGTAGCTTTCATAGCAGTCTAGGCTGTCCTCGTATGGAGTTTTGTTTGTGTGTGTAGTTTTTTTTTTTTTTTTTTTTTTTTTTTTTTTTTTTTTTTTTTTTTTTTTTTTTTTTTTTTTTTTTTTTTTTTTTTTTTTTTTTTTTTTTTTAATAGAAATCAAACTTCAACCTTGTTCAATCAACTGTTATTTGGAGTTTCTCCTTATGTTTGATTTCTAGGGTTGCCCTAACAAAATACCACAGACTGAGTGGCTGAAACAACAGAAATTAATTTTCTCACAGTTTTGAAATCTGGGAGTCTGAGATCAAGAGTCAGCAAGCTTGGTTTCTCTTGTGGTCTCACTCTTTGGCTGAAAGATAGCCATCTTCTTGCTGTGTCTTCACATGGCCTTTTTCTCTGTGAGGGTGCATCCCTGAGGTTTCTACCTCTGTATGTCCTAATATTTTCTTCTTATAAGGACACCAGTCAGATTGGATTAGGGCCCTTCTACCAATGACCTCATTTTAGTTAAAGGCCTGTTTCTAACTAAAGTCACATTCTGAGGTACTGGGGGTTAGGACTTCGACATATAAATTTTCGGGGGGGGGGACATGCAATTCAGTCTAGTACACTGTAATATATCTGATCAAAAATTATCTTTAAGTGCTAGTGGCAGATTGTCTGTATGCCTGAGAGACTGGTAAGATGACCTAAACAAAATCTATTTGCCTTCTAGAAAGGAGCATCCTAAGGTTTGGCTAGATGGGCCCAGGAGCAAAATGCTGGGTATTCAAATAAAGTAGTAACAGATAACCTGACTCTGTCCTCAGCTCAGTTCTAAGGAACAAAAGTACATGCTTAAGGAGAGAAAAAGCAATAAGAAAAAAATTTTAAATATTCTTTCACCATCCCTATAAAACTGATGCATAAGAAATCTAGCTTTGCAGTTATTTTGTAATTATTTTTGTTTGATGGATTTTAAAACCAAATTTTTAAATGAAAAGGTATTTTTAATTTTTAATCTCAACAAATGTTTTCAAATTGCTGTGCAAAAGGGTTCTAATTTACTAACACATGATAGTAAATTAGTTTGCTTCTGATAGATTTCTGAAAGATATTTTGTCTCTGAAAAAGCTGAGGGGAATGACTTTAGCAGAAGTTTAGATGTCTTCTATCTTTGCAGTTGATTGAGCTCCAAAATGAGCTCATTCTGCAGACAGAAGAGTCCTTGGACATACAGTCACCTTTTTTTTTAAACCAGGACTGTCTTAATTAAAGACAGTGCAGCTTATTTGACATTTATTGAATTCTAGCTGTGGAAGGCCAAGCTAGACTTCTTCTACAGTCTGGTTTCTAATCTAGTGCCAGAATCTAAAGAAGCAATGAATAAGAAAGTAAGGAAATCACTAGAGCTATGGAGTTGATAGATTGATTTGTATTTGATGTTCTCAATGAACTCTGCCTCAGATGCAAAGTACCACACTGTGGAAACAAATTCGCTATTAGAAAAAAGCTTCATGTTCTAACTGACAAGGGAATATGCTTTTTAATTTTTTTTAATAGTATGGAATGAAGAGAGGGAGCAAAGGAATAAAAAGATGCTCTAGACATAATGAGGAAAACAGTGTAGGAAAGATAACTGATAAACAAAACACAAATAAAAGCTAGATAGTAACTGGGACTTAAAATCTAAAAAGGCAATTTGATTAGATTGGAGAATAACACTTTGAAGCAGTAAAGGTATTGTGAAGATGGGAAAGAAAAAAATGACATGATGCAATTCAAAAGCAATATTGAAGAACTACTTATGAAAGTTTTCATACATGGCCCAATAAAGGCTGGGGGCAAGAAAGGAAGTCCTAGTCTCTTATCTCAGAATATTAAAGTTTATGATCACTGAGGACTCACTGTGGTACAGATAGCGTTGAAAATCCACCTCACGGTGTCTTTTAAACAGTAAGGTAATTTATTACCTGATGTAGTTAGAATGTGCAGTCTTAAGATAGGCTTCATGGTGGCTTGATCTAGAGACAGCAGGTTCATTAAGAATCTGAAACCTGTTTTGTTTTTATTTTTGTCAGCTTCCTGTCCATTGTCAGCTTTATAAAGATTCCTCCTTTTCTCAACACAGCATTGATACCAATGCCAATAGTATCCAGGTCTCCATGTTTCCTCATTCATGTTTACAAAGATAAATAGTGGATGCTTTCCCAAATCATGAAACAAAAGACCTTGTTTTCACTAATATTGGACTAGCATAGATAATGTGTATCTTTGAGCTAATTACTGAGACAAAGAGTACATGCTTTATGCTAACTGGTTTAGGTGTATTAAGATGCACTTAGAATTTCTGAATGCAAACACTCAAGCACTAGGGATAACACAGGAAAATCTGGGTATCATTAGGACAGGAGAAGGAAAGACTGATGCTGCAACTAGTAGGCAAGGCAAAATATGTTCACTATAACATTCTAATAAGTAGTAATAATCACGTACAGAAGTAATTCCAACCCAATGCATAGCTATTTAATAGTAAGTACACTAAAGTTAGAAGGGTGTACTACATATCGGAAACTTTTAATGTAAACTCTATCTCTTCCACCTCCATGGAAATATTTAGTTTGCCTTTATTCAAAGAGCTTATATGCCCTTTATATTTTTATTCAGTTTTTTTTTTTAAATTGCACTGTGGTTGGAGCTATATATCAATATGCAGGTAAAAGAAACCAATATATTTTCCTGCTAAGGGTGTGCTACACCATTCATGTCTTTTTCTCCCATGATTGTCAATATTTATGTAAGTATAATAATGTGAGGTTTTGCCTTAGAAGACAGAGACCCTTGTAACACAGTTTTAAAAATGCTGCTGCATTTGTTTCATTTCTTGTGCCCTATTTTCTATCCCTTTGCTGATTCCCTTTACCTCAAACATCACAGAACCTAAGTTTATATTAGGGGCAATATAGAGCTAATTAGCTATAGGTACCAATGAGAAGGGTATTGGCAAGTTATTGATTTGGAAAATTAAGTAAAAGAAAACAAGACAAAGAAGATTCCAGAAGTTTTTTGAAGTGTTACAAAATTACAATGGTGATGCTTTCTGAATATTTAAATATAGAAATCAAATGTTACTCAACTTTTGTATTTTGGATTTAAACATTAAAGAACATGCTCACTGCCTAGCAAATGAAAGTATATATCCCCTAAATATTTTTTCTTCCAATTTCATTAGACTTATTTGCAGCAGAGGTCACTCATTCCATCCTACCTCTTTGAAGAATAACGTGTTTATATCGAACAAAACAAATAAAAAGAAAAGACTGATTTCCCTACAGGTGCATGGTTATTAGGAAACCTAAGAAAGTTCTGGTTCAGTCAGAGTCTCCTAGGACCATGGCCATGTCCCGGTCAAATTTAGAAGCATTTGTCCTCACAGCTTGCTACAAATAAGGTTCCAGATTATTTGTCACTGCACAGGGGTAACTCTAGGCCAGAATGAACATGTCTTTCTTTGCTTCCATTTACATGGTCGTGGAAAAGGGTATGGAAATGCTCTGTGTTCAATAAGACCTGAAAGGAAACAAAACAAAACATAATTATCAAGTAAACAAAAAATTATTAGAGACAACGAATCATTTTATCCCAAAGAGATACATGAATTTCTAATTTGGCTCTACTGAAGAAACATGTTTGAATTCTATGCTCCCTTACTAATTCCAAAGGTGCAAACACCTTTACAGACCCAAATAAAATCAAACTAAATGAAATGATTAAAAAAAAGGAACCAACATCTTGTTTTATCTTAGACATAGCAGATAAGACAGGCTGAACACAATTAATAGGCAAAGAGTATTTGAGAAGACAATACGTTCTAGATCTTGGGCTTTTTGTTTGTGTGCATTTTAATTTTACCCTTAAAGAAGGCTTTGATCTTAGGTTCCAAAACCACATTTCCAATACACATGACATCTCTGCTACACTTTAGGCTTCACTGACCCCAAGGGTGGACAGAGAATGTGGAGAGAGCAAGGGTTCAGTCTTCTCTGTAAACTGTGATTCTTAGAACTGCCTTGTGTCAGCTTCCAATGTTGCACATCAAAGGACCCCCTTATCCCCAAAGAGGGTTTTTGTTTTTCATTTTTTGTTTTCCATTCTGCTCTAAATTGCTATTACTGGAAGTAGAGGAATGCTGAGAGACTCCTGAAGTAATGGATATACTTATATTATTGCAAGTGATGTTCTAATATATTTTCTTCTTGTGGCAAATATTCCTCTATTGCTTCTGTGCCTCTGCCACTCCAATTTTTCTGCAGGTTATCAGAAGTAACACTGATGTGCTGTAGTTGACTGGTACTGCCATATGAGACAGATTACTAAAGTTATGGGAATTTTGTGAGCTGGTTATTAAAATATTATCAGCTTGAAATACGTCATGGGAGAAGTATTTCTACTACAGGAACTGTCAGTTGCGGTAGTTCATCTATTAACATATCATCTGTTGGGATATGTCTAAACTTCTCTTACTCTAACACAGGCTTCCTTCCCAACAAAACACTTCCTGAAATATGAAATAGGAACTAAGGAAAGGTTAATTCATTCTCAGAAGAAAAATATGCAATTTTATATGAATAACCTATTAAATGAATAGTATTCCTTATGTAAGAAAACTATATATGCTTGATCACAAATAATGGATCCATAAATCTGGGAATATTTACACTATTTAATAGCTATTTTTTCTTATTTAGCATGTCTGGAAAACGGTATATTCTGACTCATTAAATATTCTTATTTATTTTTAAAAAATAATCAAAATGCCTAGATCTGTATTATCAATTTTGGAGAAATAAAATATAAAAGATATACTTGACAAAACTGTACAGGATATAACTTGATTTTGTGATGATTCAGATGATTCCTCACTAATGAAGAATCATCATTATGAGCAGTATGTTTCATCATATTTTAGTTGTTTAGAGGTTACTGGTGAATGGCATGTTAAGGACAAAATGCACATATATATCAGAAAAATGATAGTGAAGAAATTCAGATTTCAGGAGAAGTCTTTTAAATGAAAATATCTTCCTGGGCCGGGCGCGGTGGCTCAAGCCTGTAATCCCAGCACTTTGGGAGGCCGAGGTGGGTGGATCACGAGGTCAAGAGATCGAGACCATCCTGGTCAACATGGTGAAACCCCGTCTCT
>NW_016107506.1:2111722-2130061 GCF_001604975.1 Cebus imitator
TTTCCTGCATACAGAGTTTATAACCTTGTAGACAGCTTTGGTTTTTCTCCTTTCTGCTTCCTCAGCTTTCATATTTTGATATGGATACTCCTATACAGTGTACTGTTGCATTGACCTCTTTTTTTCATTTCTCGGCTCTAATCCCTTAACACCTGAACAAATGCATCCTCTTCACTGGAATCCCTTCATTTTTTATATGATTGCAGTCACTTTCTCCTTTAAATATAATGTTGATAGTATTACCTTTGCATGGTGACCCTCAGCTGCTTGTCAAGTTAAATAAAATCCCCTGGCACTGCTTTTAACACTCTCCACTTGCTGGTATTTCTCTTCAGCTCTGCACGGGCCAGACACTTCCATGGCATCTCAGAGCCGTGCACCATGAGAAATAGAATGATTCCATATTAATGGTAAAGCAATGATAATAACTTGATCCAAAGAAGCCTTCCAAGTGAAGTCAAATCAGCTGTGACTTGTATGGTCAAAAAGCAAGATGGCACCTACAAGCCATGTGATTCAAGTATTAAGTTACTTAATCTCTCTGTTCTTTATCTATAAAGTGAGCTAATTGTAATAGTAACTACATCATAAGTTTGTTGTAATGTATAAATGAATTTAATACAAGTAAAATGTTGAGAGAAATTCCTGGCACATGCAAGATGCTCAGTGATAGTCAAGCATACTGTTTGTATTATCATTATCTTCAAGATCAACCTCTCCATTCATGTGCCATCATCTCACATATGTGGGAAACATGGCACAAAGTTCTATTCATGCATAAGTATGTGTCTCTCTTCCCTATCCCACTGTTAGGCTCTCTGGCTCGTAAGTTCCTTTGTTGCTGTGACATAAATCTTTATAATGCTTTGTGCAGTGCCCTGAACTAACTGTTTAAATCAGCCCAAGCTTTCTTGTGGATGAAGAGCAGACCTATACCACTTCCATAAACTTAATAAATTATTCTTTGTTATACAAGTTATAAACTACGTATATAAATGAATATGGACTAACAAAGATTCATTTACCTAATGGTTCCAGTATCCACTGATACCTGTGGAAGGATAAAATTCATGCTTATAAATTATTTTTTAAGTAGTTGAAAATGCTCTGGTGATTTGTTGGTAACATTGTACACTGTCAAGTACGAAAAACAGGGGAAAATTAGAAGGACATTTAATACTGATGAAGATTTGTGCAATTTCATAGCATTCTTTGAAAAGAGGAACTTCAAAAAATGTCTATTACTACTAACGGAGATAGTTTGTAACAGGATGAATGAAAATGGAAAAGCAGCTCCTACGGAGCAGGTTAATAAATGGCCTGTCCCAAAGAAACTACTTGGAAACGTAAGCTTATCTTACAGTGAAGATGTAAGTGAAGCCATGGCTCCAACTACCAAATATAAAATGCATCATGTCCTTCAAAGACTTTCCTATCAAGCCTAAATCTCAATTCTGTATACAATAAAATGCCACCTCATGAAACTTCCGTCTCCTCCTGATCGAGCAGGGTCCCTGCCCATCTCGGACCTGTGCTTGTTTAGAATTTGGAACTTGCAGAGCAATGGAAACAAACAGATACAACAGGATTAGTATCCTTATAAGGAGAGACACCAGAAGCTCACATCCTCTGTCTGCCATGTAAGGACACAGAGAGAAGGCAGCCAAATACAAATCAAGAATTGAACTTCAAGCAGAAAGAGAATCAACTAGTAGCTTGATTTTGGAATTCCCAGACTCCAGAACTGTGAGAAATTAAATGTCTGCAGTTTAAGCCACCCAGTCTATGGTATTTTTTATGGCAGCCCAAGCTGACTAATACACCCCTCTGCTTCCAGAAGAGTTAAGAGCAGCTCATTGCCTGCTGATTGGATATGTTTCCATTGCCCATTATATCTTCAAAAACCGGTGTGGGTTTGAAGGGGAACTTTCTTACATGACAAAGGAAATCAATTTTATTCTTGTTGGACTGAGAGACAAGCTCAACAAGCATGTGAAGAAAAGCAGACTGAAAGTAAATTTAAAAATAAACATCAACTGGTATTTTTAATAGGGGAAGAGATTCATCTACAAGAAAGCTTGATTTTTCATTCTTAAATATAACATTAACAAACTTCCTAACCTCTCTTAATACTTTCTCTTGTCTAAGAGACTTAGTTTCTTCACCTGTAAAAAAGAAGTAATAATATTTGCCCTCTCACTCTAAAAACAGTGATGTGAGAATAAATTAGAAATGGATGGAAATAAATCTCTGCAAGCTCTAAAACAAACTTTAAAGTAACATACAAATGAGGTAAGGTTTTTTAGGTTTATTAAGAAATGATTCTAAAAATATTTAATATATAACATCACAAATTGTAGACTATTTTGAGGATACTGTACCTTTCCTTATCACAAAACACTTGCAGGTTGGTCAACATTATCGAGTTGATTAAAATTCTAACCTCTAGCCTGGGCGCGGTGGCTAACGCCTGTAATCCCAGCACTTTGGGAGGTTGAGGCGGGTGGATCACCTGAGGTCAGGAGTTTGAGACCAGCTTGGCCAACATGGTGAAACCTTGTTTCTACTAAAAATACAAAAATTAGCTGGGCATTGTGGTGGGCGCCTGTAAACCCAGCTACTTGGGAGGCTGAGGCATGAGAATCACTTGAACCTAGGAGGTGAGGTTACAGTGAGCTGAGATCATGCCACTGCACTCTAGCTTGGGCAACAGAGTGAGACTCCATCTCAAAAAAAAAAAAAAAAAAATTGCTAGTTGGCTGGACTTTAATTCCAACACTTGAAATACGTTTTGTTCTGCTACACGTGATGTGTGATTTTCCTTGGCCTAGAAACAACCTGGGAGTATTTATTTCTGATGGGAGAGATACAAAAGAGCTAAAGGAAACATCAATAAGTAACTGACGTCCTGTAAACTTCTGTGTACATTTACTGGCCAAAGCAAGGCACATAATCACATCCAACCTCTCTGTTATGTATTGACTCTTCTGTCCAAAGCCAATCTTTTATTCTCTGCTTTATGATGTTGAAGATGAAGCTCTGCAAACATATTGTTCCTTTTCTAGCTACTCTCTGGCAATAGAAGATGTTAAAGGGAAACTGGAGGAGTGGAGCAGGGAGGAGGGACGTGTTTCTGCTTGTTTTGCTTCCTGTTCTGTCGGTGGCACCACCACAATGCTTTTTATCTGAAAGTTTCCATTTTTTTCCCTGAAATCTCAAAACCAGCTGTGTTGTACTCCTTCAAAAATGCTGAGAGCTGGCCAGAGCCTCCTCCTCAGAGGTACATTCTTTTAGGAGACACCAGCCCTGCCAGTTAACTCCCCATCTCAGATATCCTGGCTCAACTCCAGGGGTCCTTTCTCTAAACTCCTGAGGAACCAGAACCAAGCTGGGCAGCAGCCCTTCCTCTGAGGTGAGAGTTTCATTTCTGCAGGGTTTCTTACCCAAGCTTCTAGCTTCAGATGCTCCAGTGTCTCCCCTTTGATCTGCTAACCTGAAGACTGATAGCTGCATTCTGTAAGAAACATCTGTTTACTTCAGTGTCTCCTTTTGGCTTTTCTGTTCTTCCATATCTGTTTAACCTATTTCTTTTATGAATGTCTCTATACTAAACTAAAGCTATGTTTTTGTTTTTGTTTTTTTTTTTTTCTTTGCTAGGCACTTACTGATGAATTCTTGGAGCCAAGATTTTAACATATGAATCTCTGAGACTATGTTTGAAACACAGAAGATTCTGTAGGGCACCTTTTCAATGGGAAAAGTGAATGGCAGATCACAAGCATCTAAAGACAGAGCCACAGAGCCATTCATACCTAACAAATAAAGGTGTGGGTCCCTCCAGAAGGTAAGTAACTCCAACCAGCTAAGGGCCCTGGTAAAGACAAGAGAAACAGCAAATGTGTCATGGAAGAAAAAAATGTACAAATATCAACTGTGGCTTTGCCACCACTCATAAAAACTAGAACTGTAGAAACAAGGTACAGTTTCTTACTTGCTAATATTTTGAGTATATGTTTGTGTGGACAGATGATAGGTTAACACATCAGCAACAAAGAGATCAAAGAATTAACACTAAAGAGTCTTCCCAGATGCCACTAAACATTTAGACTCACAAAGCTATTACTTGGCTCTGACATTAGAATGATATAGGACAGGAACCCAGCTTGCTAGGAGGGCAGAAATTATCAATGTTTTAGTCCCTTCAGCGACTGTAACAAAATACCATAAACTGGATAGTTTATAAACAACAGAGATTTATTTCTCACTGTTCTGGAGGCTGGGAAATGTAAGATCAAGACACCAGATTTTATGTCTGATGCAGGCCCATTTACTCATAGAGGTGTCTTTTTGCCATCTTCACATGGTGAAAGGGGCTAAAAAGCTCTATTGGGGCCTCTTTCAGAAGGGCACTAATATCCTGAGCCCATAGCCCTCAAGATTTAATAATTTTCCAAAGACCTCACTTCCTAATACCAGTCACCTTGGGAGTTAGGATTTTGGCATATGAGTTTTTCAGGGGACACAAAGATTCAGACCACAACAGTCCATCATTCCTTTCTAGAACCTACCTTCTTATCCTCCCTGAGTTCTGCCCCTTCAGGTGACAGCTCTGGTGCAAAGATACCCAATGGGTAGAAAAGGAAACCAATCTAGGTAATGCTTCATATTACACAGTATCCACTTTTCATTTCAGTCTCTCAATACATTTAAAAATGAATTACTTACAATAAATTTTCTCTGTTGAATAACTAATACATGTTATTTCCTAATATTGAATTATGTACGTTAAAATAATGTCACTTCTGTTTTTCTTACTGGCCCCCTACTGCTATATTCAATATAATTCACTCTGCCCACAGAGGCAGGCATGCACACTAATCCTAAGGGCACAATGACACTAGAAAATGATAAATACAGTAATGAACATTTGTAAAGGCATTAAAATTATCACAATTTAAAACTCCACATACATAAAAAAATTTAATCTTTCTTGGAAAAATTTATTTCAGCTTTTACTTTGTGATTTTTGTCATATTCTGTTTAGTTTGATGTTGTGAGTGGAAGATTCATTGCAAAATGATTGAACTAGTCATGATTTATGAATCCATGGAATTCATCCCAAAATGCACACATCTATTTCACAATGCATGTATACACCCATAGTGAAATGATAGCATAGCATAGCTATAAACAGGGCTTGTATCTGTAACCCCTGAAGAGGGCATTTTGGCATAACGTGACACATGTAAAATGACTTTGTTCTCTCTTGCTTCACTTGAGTTCAAATGTCTATTTGAGTTTGCAGCCATTTTCAACCCTAGGTGGTCTTTTAAAAAATCAAGCATACATTTAAAATTAATTTTGTATGCTCTTCTCAACATCCACTGATTTCTTTGTACACACTCTTACTGTATACTTCCAGACAATACCCATTGTTTTCTTTACAATTGTCATAAGTAGTTCAATCCCCAAGCCCTCCAATCATTTGTCTTTAATTTGCTGGTGTTAGTACCTTTACATACATATGTGTGTACACATGAAGGTATGCCTCACTTTTAGGCTTATGTCTTGCTTGGAGCATTAGGAGACAATCACAGAAGGTGGCAAACAATGATCTTCAGAAATGGGCTTGTTGATACTGAAAGTTTTTTATTTACTGACATGATCCTGAAACCTTATGATACAAGGCAAAATGGGGCCGGGCACGGTGGCTCCCGCCTGTAATCCCAGCACTTTGGGAGGCCGAGGTGGGTGGATCACGAGGTCAAGAGATCGAGACCATCCTGGTCAACATGGTGAAACCCCGTCTCTACTAAAAATACAAAAAATTAACTGGGCATGGTGGCACGTACCTGTAATCCCAGCTACTCAGGAGGCTGAGGCAGGAGGATTGCTTGAACCCACCCAGGAGGCGGAGGTTGCGGTGAGCCGAGATTGTTCCATTGTGCTCCAGCCTGGGTAACAAGAGCGAAACTCCGTCTCAAAAAAAAAAAAAAAAAAAAAAAAAAAAAAACAGATACAAGGCAAAATGACACCAATGTTCCCATTTCCACGACAATTTTCTGACTTACGCCATTTACTGTTGTCCTTTTTCCAGATACACACCTTCACTCTCCTACTCCTTACACATACATTTTGAAATTTATGTCTTCAAACAAAAGACAAGGGAAAGAAGTCAGCGAGTACAGCAGCCCTGAGACAAGCTTTAAAATAGAAAAAAGAAAAAAAGATTAGATAAATTATGGATGTTTATTTTACTCATTTAAAATAGGGGAGGGAGAGATAAAGGAGAAAAAAACGAAGCTCAGAAAAGGTTAAAACTCATTAATTCTCATTTCTTCCTGCTCCACCCTCCATTATCATCAAATCTTGATTTTTATGTTTTTGTACCTTAGAAATCTGAGTATTTATCAACCCTCTCCTTTTAGTTGTTTCTAGAGAACTTATAGGGAAAATTATTTAAAAGTGACAAAGTTCCCCAACTCCCAGAGTAGTCAGCTTTCAGCTCACTGCGGAAGTTTGCTTTACCTGGAATTCCTACTTCCGTTATCTTTGCATAAGTTCACGTTTTTGTCTCAGGTTATATTAGTTCCCCAATGCTTCAAGGTGGTCCCTAACAAGGCTACCCTAATTCTAGCCCGGCGCTAGAGCCCAGGTCCTAGCGCCCGGCTCCACGATGACCTCAGGAGAGGCCGGGACTGGCGCTTTGGTCGGGTGGGGGACGCGGACAGGTGGGGGCTGGACAGGTCAGCAACCCTCTGCCTGTTTCCACGGCGCAGGGTACCCTCCCCCACCTTTTGCCCGCTGAGGTTCCCTGTACGCTTGGGAGACCCCAGGAGGGAGGTGCAAAGCGCTCTACGTCGTACCAAAGATGGGCACGCATCTCTTAGCTGGCTGCAAAATCTGAACGCACCTGCGGTTGCCTCTCCAGCACCTGACTGGCCTGGAGACCTAATGGGGTAAGAGAAAGGCGGGAAAAAGGGAGAAAGCGGGAGAGAAGTAGAAGGAAGAGAGGCTCTGCTGCTGCCGCCGCCCAGAGCCCACGCAGCCCGAGCGTCCGCCCCGGGCTGAGCGCGGCGCCCCAGTTCCCCGCAGGTCCTGCCCGACTCCGCGAGCCCGTGGGCGGCCGCGGCGGGGCTGGCGCTGCCACCGCCGTAGCGTCCTGGACCCTGAGCGCGGCCTCCCAGCTCCAGCCGCAGACGCCGGCCGCCAGGCGGGGACCGCGAGGTGGGAGCCTCGGAGAGCCCCGCCCAGTCGTGGGTGGGTCTGGGCCTTTTCTAGAGCCCTGGTCACCTCCCGCGACAAAGTGAGGCCAGTGCCTGGCGGCGGGACCGGTGGGCCTTCCTCACTGGCGTCCTTGGGAATTTGGGGGCAGCGACTTTAATCTCTCTGGAGCAACCCCTCAGAGACTCCTGTATCGCTTTCCTCCCGTTTACTGTCGTGAGGCAGCGATGCCAGTGGCTCCTCACTGGAGAAGGCTCACTGGCCTCGCCTCACACACCCAACCACAAGTGCATCCACAAACGACAAAGGGAATGTCGGGCGCCTGAGAACATAGAAGAACTTTTGCTGATATGAAAGGTGCAGTATAAAAGAATTAGCAGAGTTGAATTCTGTTCCCAGCTCTTCTAATTAGATTCACTGATTAGTTAAAACAAAAAGTTACTGGCATCTACTGTATGCCAGGTACTGGTCCAGGCTCTGGAGGATACATGTGTGAACAAAATAGATTTGTCCTGTGGAGCTTACATTCTTGGAAACCAGATTAGTTATTCAAGGAAAATTCTCCCCCCTCGCCCTCCTCTGTCTCTCTCTATTAGTTGGGAAAATAATGTCTCTCCTATGAAAAATTCACATATTAAATATAAGAATATAAAAGAGAATTTAGAAGACTCTTGGAACATAGAAAGAACTCTACAAATGTAACACATTCGACTGCACTGAATGAAATCTTACCATTAAAAAACAAAAATCACTTTCTATGCACTTTTAGAATTCAAAGCCCAACCGAAAAAAAAGACACTAAACAATGATAGTACCTGGCACTTTGTCTCTAATCAGCTGGAAAACCTAACTAGCAAAAAAATGAGATTCCTAGAATGTACTTTAAATTTTGTTATTAAATTTCTCTTCTGTCTATGCACATCTGGAATTGTCTTCACTTTAACACCCCTGAATAGAGACATCACAGTTTCTCTTTTGGTGAAAAATGACTGCAAATAAATAGGCATTTGGATGGTGAACATTTTTCATAAGCAGCATCATGAATTACAGAGAGTCTCAAAGCTGGGTAGTTACCTTAAGGAATATAGGGAAAATTCAATTTTAGAATTTGGTTATATTAGATATAAGCCTTGTCATCTACTTCTCCTCACAAAGGATGGTATTTATAAAACTTCATAAATCAGTTAAGACTGCTAAAATTCCACTCAAACTAAATCCTAATCAGCTGTCAGACTGACTGCTATAGCTCTCCAGGACCTGAAATTATGGCCATTAAAGTCCCAAAGTAGCAGACATTAAGATCCTAGTGACTATCAGGACAGCAGCATCTGCAAAGCATATTCTGGCTACATGTTGCTCTCCATGTTGTGGGAGTCAGATAATATTTTCGGTCAGGCCTGACCCAGAGGATGAGGCTTCTATTGAAGTTCAACAGCTTCAACATTACAATAAAGTTAGGCACCACCTTCCACTTACTGTATTCCTCTCCCTGTATCCTCATGAAAAGAGATGAATTTTAAAATCAGGAGATTAAGATGAGGTGTCCTGAAGATTGCTACCAAATCTCCAAGAATTCTATAATAACGGTAGACTATCTTATATAGTTTATACTATATAAACTATATAAGTACTTTTAGTACTTTGAATATTCTTATAAGGTAGATGGGTCAAAGAGTGGAGTTGGGGACCCAATCAGACTAAATTCAGAGAATGTGACTTTAGGTACTAAGCTACACTGACTCCCTGCAAAAAAAAAAAAAAAAAGTAAAANAAAAAAAAAAAAAAAGTAAAATGATGAAAAAAAAAACAACAACCATACACAGGCTTACTGTCTGCCCAGAGCAGCCTTAGCAGGTCTAATGGGGACTAGGAGCCCCTGAATCTCCTTCTTAAGCACAGAGTTGAGTAATAAAAAGGGCCCTAATTTCTGATCTATTTTTCTCCCTCTAAATGAGAACAGCAAACAGGTGAGCATGAGAGTAGCATATACCCCCAGTGTGTACAAAGTCAAACTTCAATCAAGCATTTCTCTGAGTGAAACACAATACAAACAGTTAAAAGATAAAAAGACACATTCTTTCTGAAAGACTAGAAGTCTTTTCTCCATGGCAAGTTGAATATTTCAATTTGCTTTAGTATCATTTCTAGTTCTTTTTAAAAGGGATTCAGCTGAAATAAACATTAGCACTTATTTTTAAGAGCAACAGAGTGTACCAAAGTTAGAGCATCCATTGAGATGGAATATATATACAAAAGGGAAATTGCTTGCCTTAATAACCCCCTATATGTGAAATCCAAGGTCTTGTGTGCCCGCTGATGAATGGCTGCATGCTACCAATGAAATTTTTTGTCTTATCAGTCTGCTTCTTTTTTTCCTCTATTGTGGCAATCAAAAGGAGTTCTGTTAAATTTGTTTTAATTTCTGTGATTGAGAGGTATTAGTGAAATATGTTTATAGTTATTCAGGAAATCAGAAGTAGAATATATTCATTCTAATTTTTCAGTGTATATACCATAGCATGGTTCATTCAAATATACAGACAACTATTTCAACAAGTATACCTGCTTGTTTGGAGACAAAAGCCTGTGACTTAAGACACTGCTTCTTTTTGGAAGAAGCATTATCAGAAAGAATAAGGCCGCTGCTTAAAAGTTGACAAATGGGGCCAGGCACGATGGCTCAAGCCTTTAATCCCAGCATTTTGGGAGGCCAAGCCAGGCGGATCACGAGATCAGGAGATTGAGATCATCCTGGCCAACATGGTGAAAACCTGTCTCTACTAAAAAATTAGCGGGGTGTGGTGGTGTGCATTTGTAATCCCGGCTATTCCGGAGGCTGAGACAGGAGAAATAAGAACTCGGGAGGCAGAGGTTGCAGTGAGCTGACATCATGCCACTGCACTCGAGCCTGAGTGACAAGAGGAAAACTCTGTCTCAAAAAAAGAAAAAAGAAAAGAATGTTGACAAATGGGTTAAGCATAAATATTGTCCCCTGATGCAAACATTACTGGCATAAATAACCAAGAGATTTGGTGTGTATTTGTATGTTGCTTGAGTGTTATTGTCTGGAATCTTAGCACTGGATCATTTTATGTAGAATAATCCTATGGACTTGATATACTTTATGTATATGTATATACTTTATACTTGATAAAGTATATCAAGTCCATAGGATTATTGGGTTAGTTTTCGATGAAGATGAGCTTAAAATTCTAGTCTATATCACTGTTATCTATATAGCTCACCTGATACCTGCCTTATCTAAGAAAAAATGATTTGTTTTAAAGTACCTAAGTGATACAGTGATGAGTGATACAACTTTACTTTGAGTATATATAATGATAGACTACTTTTTAAAAGAAATATTGGCAATCCCACCATTCAGAGAGAACAATCTAGGAAAAGAAGAGAAAAACAAACTAAAAGTAAACAAAATGAATTAATATAAAGAGCAGGAGTCAATAAAATAGAAAACAAACAATAGAGAAAAGGACAAAGATACTCAGTAAATATTATATTTCTTAAACCATAACAATGAAGAGTAAATAGTAGCTATTGGCCCTTTAATGCTGAGGAAATCTCTTCTTGTTATAGAGTGACTGTTAGGAAAAATCTTAAAAATTGTTTTCAAACAATATACCAAACTTTGTTACATAAATGGTTAAGTAGAGCAAGTATTAATTACGAACCAATGGATAGGACTCACCCTGTACAATATTAGAAAATTCTCTGGAGACCTATTATTGTTTGTGATTAGGCGATCAGCATAAAGAACTGTCTAGACAGTAAGTGCTGGCTGCTGTCAAGAACTCCAAGTTTAGAACAAAATAACATTAACGATACCTCAGTATGTTGGCAGTTGATAGGGATTAGATAATAGAAAGGAAATAGTTAAAGGTCCAAAATTTGAGGAAAAAAATATGCTATAGCAGAATTTTAATGCATATTTTAGCATTATTATCTGTTATTCAAATGAAGATATTTGTGAGCCCATGTTTGAGCAGGTGAAGCCAGAGTTGCTCTGGATTAAGAGAGGATGGGCATTAGGGTCCTGTCTTCTCTGTGTCACTGTCCCTGCCAAGTGGTTCCAGTTAACACAGTCTGATAACTTCTGTTCTATAGAAAGGAGGAAATGATGGATAAAAAAGTACAGGTGTACTTTTCTAGGTATAGAAAAGAAATATTTTTACAACTGAGAGGAGCAAAAGAAGAAAGAGGTTAGAACTGAGAGTGCACTGAATACATTGCTTTTAAGAAGTATTTTACATATAGTGGAATTTTAGTGTAACCATGGACCATGGGGGTGATATTTTTGGACAGGACGCTATCTTAATGGACATCACCTAAGATAACACTATGAAAGAAACTGCCTAAATCAAGAATGTTTAGGATCTGCCATGTAAAATTAGCTCTGAGGTGTCCAGAAGAAGTTAATCACGCTGTATGGTATTTTATAAACATCCATTTGGAGTCAGAAAGATCTGAGTATGAATTGCTTAATGACTGTAACTGTGATTAATTTGCTCAAAATTATCATTTATAAAATAGACAATTAAATTTAACTTGGGGGTTGCTGTTAGAATAAAACTTAATATGATTCCTGAGAAACACTAAGTATTCAATAAATGCTGGTATTTACTAAACGAAAACGTTACTGCTGGGTCAGTAAATAGGTAACTTTAGTTACCTTCAACTAAATAATTAGAAGGAGCAGCCTATTCCTGGAGAAACAGAGGCAAGAGAACCATGTTATTATGGCAGAAATTATAAATATGCACATATAGTACACACATATATGCAAACATATGCACATGCATACATACATATGCTATATATCTAGAATCTGTTGTATCTGCTAATAATTGACAATTTTTTTACATGAGCTTATAAGCAAAACTCAAGGGTAATGAGGGAATATATTCTCTTACCAGGTCCAAAACGGGGCGTAGTTTTATGGGCAAGAATTTCCCAGCTCCATACCGTCCCCTATGTCTCTCCATTCAGGAGATTTAATGATTTATGTTTGAATTTCTCAGGCTTGGGAAGAAACTAAAAGTCAGTCACTCCAGTGGAAGTTATAAGGAACTCCTTTCATTGGCCCAGGGTCTTGGGGAAGGTGGGAGTTTCTCCCAGGATAAATTCCCCTGCTCCTTCACCCACACCGGATTTCCAGCTCTCTGGAATCTCCTCCCACATGGTGGGAGCTCCCTTTCCCCTCTGGGATTTCCCCTCTGAAATTCCCTTCCACACTCTTCGTGGAAGTCCTTCTCTTCTTCTCTTTTTCCTTCTCTTTTCTCTACCTAAATAAAATCACCTTTCTGTAACACTTCTTGAGTCCAATATTTACTTTTACAAGCATACGGTGCACCTACTGGTCCCATTGCTTATTCTTTAATAAACTGGAGGCCAAAAACCCACAGTATTCTCTCTGGGGAGCTGTGCCTCACCAACACCCAAGAAAAAAAAAACAGTTACAGTAATAGAAAAAAGAGAGAGTTTTAGGAAATATTTTGGTAAAGGGCAAGAACTATAGTTAGTCCTGGTTGTACTGTATTTTCTATTTCTGAAAACACATGAAAAATTCTTAAAAGTTCTAATTATTTCATTTTGGTGAGCTGAAGACAAGGAGAAAGAAGATAGTGGTTGGTGAGTATAATTTTTCACAAAGCATTGGTATTAATCCTACTTTTGGAAAAAGTTAAGTAAAAACAATAGTCTTGCAAGTTTACATGTTGATTGTGTTTTATTTAAAAATGAATAAGGTCTGGTTGGCAAAATGTTTTGATAGCTCAAGTAAAATAAAATAGTTGAATCAATATTTCTCTATTTATAGGAAGAAATAAGAAGAAATAAGATAATGAAGGACAAAGTTCCACTTCTGCTGTAATTGCTTTGGGGAAGTGGAGCTATTCATAAGAAGGCCTGGCCAGGCTTGGTGGCTCACACCTGTAATCCCAGCACTTTGGGAGGCGGAGGCAGTCAGATCATGAGGTCAAGAGATTGAGACCATCCTGGCCTACATGGTAAAACCCTGTCTCTACTAAAAATACAAATTAGCCAGGTGTGGTGGCACACACCTGTAATTCCAGCTACTCGAGAGGCTGAGGCAGGAGAATCGCTTGAACCTGGGAGGCAGGGGTTGCAGTGAGCCAAGATCATGCCACTGCACTCCAGCCTGGTGACAGAGCAAGACTCCATCACAAAAGAAAAAGAAAAGGCCTGTTTATCAAGCAAATTATGCCTAGATAGACAATATTTTAATAATTAGCTAGACCTCCTCTGTGATTCCCCTGAAACATACATGCCATAATCTGCCATCTGTCCCTGGCATTTTTACCTTGAGAGAGGAACATCTGGGTTAAGCGAATATACTTACCCCAGGGAAAACAGGAAAACAAATAAGAAAAAGAGTACTCCTATAGGCTATTTTTTTTCTGTCAACTGTTTTAAGAAATGCTCAAATCTATTGAACCAAGTTCAGTTCAGAAAGGATTTGATAAAAGAAGTCCAGAAGGCATTCTATAACAAACTCACTTTATTTATCAAAAGCAATGTTTCTAAACCAAGAACTTAAGAGTGCTGGAGACCCCAATTATTGCTGCTAAGGAAATATATTCTAGCCTTCTATTAGGAATAGCAATGCTTTATTCCATAAAGAAGTGTTTATTTAGCGTTCTTACTTTGTGAGCTTTCAATGCAATACTTGTCCCAGAGGACAAACTAAATAAGAATTGGAGGAGGAAGAGATTTTTATTCTGCTACCTTTTATAAACTTACATATTTTTTTTAAAAAAAGAAATTCAAATTCACTGGATTCACTCTCAGTTATATCAAAAAGATTTAATTAAAGAGAAAATTAAAAATATATACATATATAATATATATATAAGTAATATATATATTTTTATATTACTTATATATATAACATATATATAAGTGATATATATATTACTTTTATATATATAACATATATATAAAAGTAATATATATATATTACTTATATATATAAATATATACTTTGTATATATATATTACTTAATAAAGTAATATATATATATATTATTGTATATATATATATATTATTGTATATATATACAATATATATATATATATTGTATATATATATATATTATTGTATATATATATTACTTAATAAAGTAATATATATATATATTACTTAATTAAGTAATATATATATATATATTACTTTAAGTTCTGGGATACATGTGCAGAACGTGCTGGTTTGTTACATAGGTATATATGTGCCATGGTGGTTTTCTGCACATATCAACCCTTTATCTAGGTTTTAAGCTCTACATGTATTAGGTATTTGTCCTAATGCTCTCCTTCCCCTTTTCCGTTTCCCCATCGATAGGTCCTGGTATGTGATGTTCCCCTCCCTGTGTCCATGTGTTCTCATTGTTCAACTCCCACTTATGAGTGAGAACCTGTGGTGTTTGGTTTTCTGCTCCTGTGTTAGTTTGCTGAGAATGATGGTTTCCAGCTTCATCCATGTCCCTGCAAAGGACATGAACTCATTCTTTTTTTATGGCTGCATAGTATTCCATGGTGTATATGTGCTGCATTTTCTTTATCCAGTCTATCATTGATGGGCATTTGGGTTGGTTCCAAGTCTTTGCTATTGTAAATAGTGCTGCAATAAATATATGTGTGCATGTGTCTGTATAGTAGAATGATTTCTAATCCTTTGGGTATATACCTGGTAATGAGACTGCTGGGTAAAATGGTATTTCTGGTTCTAGATCCTTGAGGAATTGCCAGTGTCTTCCACAATGGTTGTACCCTGATTTAAACTCCCACCAACAGTGTAAAGGCATTCCTCTGTCTCCACATCCTCTCCAGCATCGGTTGTTTCCTGACTTTTTAATGATCACCATTCTAACTGGCATGAAATGGTATCTGATTATGGTTTTGATTTGCATTCCTCTAATGACCAGTGATAATAAACCTTTTTCATATGTTTGTTGGCCACATGAATGTCTTCATTTGAGAAGTGCCTGTTCATATCTTTCAGCCACCAATATTTTTTATTATATCCAAAATGCAACTTTTGAGAGTAATAATAAGCCAAATTAAATTATTTGAGCATGGTATAAACCATTATCATGGTTATCTGAACATGATATTACATCAAGTTAAATTCTTCCTGAATCTTAGTGCAAAGGCACTATGAATTTTTGGATAAAGACAAATTTATCATAAACATCAAGATGAAAAAATATTTGAAATATGCCATCGGATTTTTCCATTCCATTATGAATGCAGTATTTTTTAAAGATTTATTTTATTCTTGCTCTTTAATGCATGTATTCTGTTTCCAAATAAGTAATCTTATTTGTTATTCCATTATATACACTACCTTAAAACAATCAAGATGTTCTCACAGCCCACTCTTGAGCAAATGGAAGAAGCAAATGTCTCTTGTCTCTCCTCTTAAAGAGATACATTTAAACTTGCTACGATTATGAAAGTTTCCAATATTAATTTAATACTTTTGGAGCACTTTTGAAAGACAATTTCCAAATGTTGTGCATGTTATTTGATTAACTTTATTAAAATTCTAATTAGTAGAAAATCTTTGGTATATGGAATTGTTAGCAACCAATTAGGTCATCCAAATTTAAACAAACCATGTCTGTTTTCTTTCCACCAAAATTGGCTTCTGTAATCTAAATGCCTGTCAATTTAAGTAACGAAATTTCTCATAAATGATGCCAAATTGCTTCCTGAAAGATAAATTTTTATCCTAGTCAATTACAAAAAAAAAAAAAAAGTATGTCAATGCTCTAGATTTGTTGATGTTTTTAAACTCATATTTTTGCCTAATTAGATGTTTATTTTTCAAAGTCTTTTGAGGAGTTCACTTGCATTTATTTCTGCATTTATTTTGTCATTTAACAAGGCCTTTACTTGAATTAAATGTATCTTAAAAATTTATCCTTCTTATTACAATATATCTAATGTTACAATCCAAATCTTCTATAGTGGCACAAACAATATACAAAATCTATGACTATTAAGAAATAAACATGTTCAATATGTGCCTAATACTATAATATGCTGCTAAACACTTTGTATGATTTATTTATTTTAACGTTATAATCCTTTTATCACTAACAAAAAAACAACAAAAATGGCAATGTGCTGTTAGTACAGGAAAGCAAATTGAAGTATATACATACATATATACAGATATATATATATATATATATATATATAAATACGAATATACATATATATTTTAAAAAACAAAAACCCATATATATATATATATATATATATATATATTCAAAATCCCAAGTGTTTGACTATTCCTTTACTACTTCCCAAAACAATGACAAATACCATCATGTATACATCTAGAAATGTATAGTTCTTCAAAGAATTCCCTTAGAAAGCTATGCAGTTATTCCAGTAATATCCCTTTGCTTAGCATATTTTTGTGACCTCATTTTGTGATTGGCCTTTAGAATCACCTTATAAGTTACACAGGCAAAGCTGTTCTGTTATTTTGAATTGACATCCCATTTACCCAAATCTGTAGTGTCCGATTAATGAACTACTTTCTTTTTAGATCTTTGGTTCAAAACAAATATATAAGAATGAGATCCACCTTCAAGTGAACACACTTTGTCACAATAAAAGGCACTTATGATGAGAAGCATGTTTTGAAAGTGTGAGGTGTATATTTATTTATTTCTTTATTTAGAGACGGAGTCTCGCTCTGTCGCCCAGGCTGGAGTGTATTGGCACGATCTTGGCTCAGTGCAACCTCCGCCTCGCAGGTTCAAGAGATTCTCCTGCCTTGCCCTCCCGAGTAGCTGGGACAACAGGTGTGTGCCACCACGCCCAGCTAATTTTAGTATTTTCATAGAGATGGGGTTTCACCATGTTGGCCAGGATGGTCTGGATCTCTTGATCTCATGACCCACCCACTTCGGCCTCCCAAAGTGGTGGGATTATAGGCGTGAGCCACCACAATTGGCTTGTTTTGTTTTCAATAGAAAGGAAAAAAATGCATAGTGGTTAAGAATATGAACTGAGAAGTCAAGCCCAAAATCTAGATGTTGATTTGTCACTTTGACAAGTAACTAATTCCACTGGACCTCAGTTTCCTCTTCTGCAAAATGGAGCTTCAACCAGCACCTTATGGTTGCCATGAGGGTACAGTAGATTGAAGATGGACATATGTCTACCACAGTGCCATAGGAAGAACCCCATAAAAGATAGATTAGTTGTCCTCATATACTTGTGTGATGGTATAGAACACTAATAAGGATGCCTCCATAATATGCTGCCTTTTGTCTAAAAAAATTTATGTCTTAAGGATCCAAGATGGCCGTTTAGGAAGAGCTCAGGATTGCAGCTCCCAGTGAAAGCGCAGAGGGTGAGTGGACGCTGCATTTTTATTGCGCACAGATTAGGAAATTCCCAGGCGGAGGAGCTCCACAGGTCACCAGCGCGGCTGTTTCGGCCGGTGCCACTGCTTTGCCCCGCGGCTGCTTTGTCAGCGCCCCGGAGCAGCGGTTCTCCGTACAAAATACACCTGTCTGGGTGCCCTTTTGGCTGGCGATTGGAGCCACGGGAAGTCGCCCTTTCATCTGTTTAAAAAGGGTCTGAGCAGGGAACCAGGACAGTAGATTCCAGGGCAAAAAAAAAAAAGCGCCACAAATCTCAGTGCCGCTGTTTAAGCCAGCACGGTGAGTGGCCGCAGGGGAAAACAAACAGACCCTGGCGCCTCTTCAACAGGCGACAGGAACACCAACTTAAAAAAGGCTCTGAGGCAGGGAGCCAGGCGATCGGGCTCGGCTGGTCCCACCCCCACAAAAGAACAGCAACCAGAAACTCTGGATTGAGAGTTTCACAGCAAGTGCAGCTGAACTCGGGACCGTACAGCTCTGTGGGGGAGGGGCGTCTGCCATTACCGAGGCAGCCCACCACAACGGAGGTAGTCAACCAATGCTGAGGCAGCCCGCCGATGCCAAGGCAACTCTCTATTGCTGAGGCAGCCCGCCATTGCCAAGGCAACCCACCACTGCAGAGAGACGCCGCCTCAACAGAGGCGGCCACCATCGCCAAAGCAGTTCTAACTAC